>NC_092873.1:212021366-212333866 GCF_028372415.1 Notamacropus eugenii | reverse complement strand
GTATAACCAATCACGTATTTTTTTTTCTTGACTATGAACATCTGTTATGAGTTTTCTTTTTCTCCACCATTCCATTCTGTGGAGGGATCTGTGTGTATGTGTATTGCATTGTATTGTATTTTGGGTGTGTTGTATGTGACAAAATCTTTGATAATTGCAAAAAAAAAAAAATTAAGAGATCATTGTTAACTTTGGAGAGAATAATTTTCTGTTGAAAGATGAGACCAGAAATTAGATTTCATAGAGTTTAGAATCAAGTGAGAGTATAGAAAGTGAAAGAGCCAATTGTAGATGCTTAAGGAATTTAGTAAAGGGGAGGAAAGCTGTAGGACAATAGGTTGTGGTCATGAGTGGAAGTTATTTTTGGTTTTTGTTTTTTTTTTTAACAATGGGGAAAAATAAGCATGTTTGGAGGCAGCTAGTGAATGAAAGAGATTGGAGAGAATGGAGTTGATAGTGGGGCTAATCTTTTGGAGAAAACCGTAGGAGATGACATCAGAGGTACATGTAATAGAATTTGCCTAGGCAGGAAAAAAGGGCCTTGACTTCCTTTGAGATAAGAGTGAAGGAGGAGATAATGAAGGGAAGGTGTCTGAGTGATGTGACATAAAACAGAGGGGATAAGAGGAAGGACTCAGAAAATAACTTCAGTTTTTGGTGAAGTTGGAGGCAAGGTTTCCAGCTCAGAGAATGTTGAAAGGTTTTATGGGAGGCTTGAAGTGGGTTAAAAAAGTTTAGAATAGCTCCTGAAGTGAGTAGATTTGCAAGTCAGTTAAGGAGATTTAAAAGAAATGCCTTCCTGCTGTGAGGTCCAAGTTGATATTATGTATCATAAATTTGTAAGAGCCCAACCTGCACATCTTTGTGATTTTTTTTTGCTTTGTTTCAGTATTATGTAAATGCTGCATTTAGTACTACACTAAAATGTTAGGAACATGATGAAATATGCATAAAAATGGAAATTAAAGCAGGAGAGGAATATGAAATAAATATTATAAATTAGATATCTTAATAATGCATTATTTTACTGAGTTCAATAAAATATTAATTTAAATTTTAATTATCATTAATATTTCAATGAGAGAAATGGGATTCAATGAGTTATTATTAATATCATTGACTTTGCCTACTACACATATGTAACATCTATGTGTAATATATATAGTTATTTCTTGCTATTACGATGTCTTCTGTATTAATTTGTTTTCAATTTGCATGCATTTCTTTTCATTGTCTCCTACTGATTCTCTCACATTGGGGAAAAAAGAAAATCAAAATCCTTCAAACAAATATGCGAGAAAGAATTACATATTGTCCATGTTGAGTAATGTGTCTCATTTTGTACATTTATTCTATGACCACTCTGCTGGTAGATGAATATCATTCAACACAAGTCTTCTGAAGTTGACCATAACACTGATCATAGATCTTACCTTTTCAACAAAAACTGGGAATGCTAGTATGAACTGATATGGAGTTAAATGAGCAGAACCAGAAGAATAATTTATACTGGACAAATAATATTATAAAAACGAACAATGATACTTTCAATTTCATCCATCAATTATAGAGAGATTTTTGGTAAAATTTTATTTTTATTATGTCTTGGTGATAATTAAGATGACTTTCTACTATGAAGTAATAAACTCAGGTACAATATGCACTTAGAACAGTGCTCATCATTAACATTACTGATGGTGACTGTTAATCCATATTTTAAATAATCTAATTGGATTTTCATTTTTGTCTTCTAATATGGCTGATAAAATTTGTTTCAGCATTAGAACTGTTTGCTCTGACATTTTCTTGTTTCTTTTTTTTCTTATACTTGCATTTTAGTATTTTCAAATCATAGTCTCTTTTCAGTAATCTTTGAAAGCATTTTATACATTTTTTCAAGGCTAGTTTAGTTTAAAACTATGTAATATAATCTGAAAAGTCACTTTGCTCGGAACATGGAAACTGCAGTGCTTCATGAAGCTCTGAAATGATCCAGGAGAGACACTGTTTTTAACCCCTCTACATAGAACACCAAACCTGGGAGGTGGGGATAAATGAGTCCAAATCTTGCCTCAGTCATGTTTTAACTGTTTGACTCTTGGTCACTTAATCTATCATTTTCAGTTTTCTTATCTGTAAAATGGCGGCAATACTAATGTCTTCCTCCTTAGGTTTTTTGAGAAGCAAAATGAGATCCTAGATATTAGGTCCTTTGCAGACTTTGCAGAGCCCTATATAGATGTTTGTTATAGTGTTGGTGGGAGATGTGGACTAGGGGTAGCAATGTCTACCCCTATATTTAATGTTTACAAATCTTAATTTAGTTTTAAGGAAAACTAGGAATACTGGTATTTTTCTTCTAATGCCCCAATAAATCATTAAGCTTACTTTGCCTCTCATAATGAATAATAGTTCATTTTACTCAATAAACATTTTTGAAGTGACTATAATGGGCTAGATACAGAAACAGATGTGGTAATTCTTGTCCTTAAGGAGCTTACTGTTCTACAGAAGAATCCTCAAAGGTATAGAGATAAGAAAACACATAATTCCAGGAGGAAGAGAGCAACTTGATGTTTAGGTAGTGCACTAATACCAGAATAGCTTTAATGTATGAGGGGCCCTTGATTGAAACTAAGGATTCAAGGAGTTGAAGAAAAAAAATAAATGCATTCTAGGCATCAGGAATTGTCAGTTCAGAGACACAGACATCACAGTGTCAAGTTGCAAAAACTGAAGGTTGTGTGACTATATATATTTAAATCACAGCAATCCAGAAATTCGCATACTATTCTGATCAGCTAACACCGTTCTACATCTCGACAATGTAAGCCCAACTTTTCCTTGTGTTTCTTAATACCTCAAAGCAACAAGCCAGTGGAGACTTAATGATTTATATTCTGATTATCGAGATGGAGTGTATGATAGCTGTCTTTAAGAAGTGTCATTTAGTATCGTTCCAAATTATGTCATCTTTTAGCAGAATAGCTCTGGTTAGAAATGCTCTTTATCCTGAAAATGAGGCTTCGTTACTTTATGATTTTTTTTTTTAGCTTTTAGATTTCAAATGGGCAAAAAAAAAGTAGTATAGAAGAGATAGAAATTACATGGGAAATTATCTTATTTCTTTTCTTTTTGTTAATACTTTGTATAACTGCTCTTATTTTAATAGATTCATGAGACCTCTAAAACCCCAACATTTAATATTTTCAATTTTTTTTAATGTTGCACTGAAGTTTGTAGCCTCATGCAGATAATTCCGTAGATGTTGGCAATATTTGATAAAATTACTTGGTATCTTATTCCCTAAAAGGTACTGAAACTTTTGCTTTTAATAGTGTAATCGTTAATTGATGCCACAACATTGTAATATTAGAGATATGTTTTGCTCCTGAAACTTAGTGTTTAATAGAAAAAAGTATTGCTTCCTTACTGGTTTATCCAATAAGGGTAAGCTTGGTTTTAAAAGGGATCTGTGGAGGTACAGCTTAACTTCTCCTTATACTTCTGTTAAAAATGAAAATCATATTCCTCTTCTCATGTTTAGTATTTAAATTAAAGACATTAAAAGAACATTTTAATGCTTCATTGTTAAGAGCACACTTGCTTCAAACCAGCATGTGTCAGAATTCAATAGTTTCATCATGTTGTTTTCAGCTAAGACAATCTAGTCCTAGTTATAACCATGTCAAAAAAAAAATGAAAATATCAGTACAATATTCCCTCCTCTATTATGTCCCTATAATATATCTATGTTCAGTGAATATTTGAGACATTTTCTTTGCCATTCTAAATCTGCAGTCCAATTTTTTGCAGCTTTCTGTATTCACTTTCCACTTAGGAAAAAGTCATACTATCCTACCAACAGATCTGTCTTGTCATCAGTGCTTAATCATGGACAGTGGTGGGATGGAATAGGTCAGCTTGGAGTTCAGCTTGTTCAGTTCAGCAGGTGTAATGGTTAAATTAGCAAAACTTAAGACAATGGTCATTAAGATATGTGACAAACATGTATGCTCCAAGTGGTATAGCATCCAAATTCTTAGAGGAGAGGTTGGGGGAGTTGAAGAAAGAAATTGATAGCAAAACTATACTAGTGGGGGACCTCAACCTCCCCCTCTCTGAACTCGATAAATCCAACCTCAAAATAAACAAGAAAGAGGTTAAGGAGGTAAATAAAACTCTGGATAAGGTAGATATGATAGATCTTTGGAGAAAATTAAATGGGAATAGAAAGGAATATACCTTTTTCTCAGTGGTACATGGAACATTTACAAAAATTGACGATGTGCTAGGACATAAAAATCTCACAATCCAGTGCAGAAAGGTAGAGATAATCAATGCATCCTTTTCAGATCATAATGCATTAAAAATTACATGTAATAAAAGGCCATGGAAAGAGAAACCAAAAATCAATTGGAAACTAAATAATCTAATTCTAAAGAAGGGTTGGGTTAAAGAAGAAATCATAGAAACAATCAACAATTTCATTCAAGAGAATGACAATAGTGAGACAACATACCAAAACTTATGGGATACTGCAAAAGCAGTTATTAGGGGAAGTTTTATATCTTTGAATGCTTACATAAATAAAATAGAGAAAGAGGAGATCAATGACTTAGGCTTGCAGTTGAAAAAGCTAGAAAAAGAACAAATTGAAAATCCCCAAGTAAATACCAAATTAGAAATACTGAAAACCAAAAGAAAGATTAATAAAATTGAAATTAAGAAAACTATTAAATTAATAAATAAAACCAATAGTTGGTTTTATGAAAAAACTAATAAAATTGATAAAACTTTGGTCATTCTGATTAAAAAAAAAGAAGAAAATCAAATTACTAATATTAAAAATGAAAGGGGTGAACTCACCTCCAATGAGGAGGAAATTAAAACAATAATTAGAAACTACTTTGCCCAACTTTATGCCCACAAATTCGATAATCTAAACGAGATGGATGAATATTTTAAAAAATACAAATTGCCCAGATTAACGGAAGAGGTAGTTGAATACTTAAACAACCCCATCTCAGAAAAAGAAATTGAACAAGCCATCAATGAACTCCCTAGTAAAAAATCTCCAGGGCCAGATGGATTCACAAGTGAATTCTATCAAACATTTAAAGAACAGTTAATTCCAATACTACATACACTATTCTTGAAAATTGGGGAAGAAGGAGTCCTCCCAAATTCTTTCTATGATACAAATATGGTTTTGATACCCAAACCAGGAAGAGACAAAACAGAGAAAGAAAATTATAGACCAATTTCCCTAATGAATATAGATGCAAAAATTTTAAATAAGATTTTAGCAAAACGAATACAGCATCTTATCACGAGATTAATACATTATGATCAGGTAGGATTCATACCAGGAATGCAAGGCTGGTTCAATATTAGGAAAACTATTAGCATTATCGATCACATCAACAACAAAGCTAACAAAAACCACATGATTATCTCAATAGATGCAGAAAAAGCTTTTGACAAAATACAACACCCATTCCTACTAAAAACACTGGAGAACGTAGGAATAAAGGGAACTTTCCATAAAACAATAAGCAGTATCTATCTAAAACCTTCAGCAAGCATTATATGCAACGGGGATAAGCTAGATGCATTCCCAATAAGATCAGGGGTGAAACAAGGTTGTCCATTATCACCACTATTATTCAATATGGTACTAGAAATGTTAGCTGTAGCAATTAGACAAGATAAAGATATTCAAGGAATAAGAATAGCCAAAGAAGAAACTAAGTTATCACTCTTTGCAGATGATATGATGATTTACCTAGAGAATCCCAGAGATTCAAGTAAAAAATTACTTGAATTAATAAACAACTTTGGCAAAGTTGCAGGTTACAAAATAAACCCACACAAATCTTCTGCATTCCTATATATTAGCAACAAAGTCCAACAGCAGGAGATAGAAAGAGACATCCCATTTAAAGCTAGGGTAGACAGTATAAAATACTTAGGAGTCTACCTGCCAAAACAAACCCAGGGATTATATGAACACAATTACAAGACACTTTTTGCACAAATAAAGTCAGATTTAAGTAAGTGGAAAAACATTAGTTGCTCATGGGTAGGCTGTGCTAATATAATAAAAATGACAATTCTACCTAAATTAATATACTTATTTAGTGGCATACCAATTAAACTATCAGACAATTACTTGCTAGAGCTGGATAAAATAATATCAAAATTCATTTGGAAAAACAAAAGGTCCAGAATATCAAAGGGACTAATGAAAAGAAATGCTTGGGAAGGTGGCCTAGCGCTACCAGACCTCAAACTGTACTATAAAGCAGCAATTATCAAAACCACTTGGTATTGGCTAAGAAACAGAGAGGTAGACAAGTGGAATAGACTTGGCACTCAAGATGCAGTAGGCAAGGAATATAGCAACCTTCTGTTTGATAAACCCAAGGACCCCAGCTTCTGGGATAAGAACTCATTGTTTGACAAAAATTGCTGGGAAAACTGGATAACAGTGTGGCAGAAATTAGGCATAGACCCATACCTGACACCGTACACAAGAATAAAGTCCAAATGGGTACATGATTTAGGTATAAAGATTGATACCATGAATAAACTGGAGAAGCAAGGAATAGTGTATTTATCAGATCTATGGAGAAGGGAAGAATTCTTTACTAAAGGAGAGAAAGAAAGCATTATGAAATGCAAAATGGATAACTTTGAGTACATTAAACTGAGAAGTTTTTGTACAACCAAACCCAATGCAACCAAAATCCGGAGGGATGTAGTAAATTGGGAAAGAATTTTTACAGCTAAGCTCGGGGATAAAGGCCTCATTTCTAGAATATATAGAGAACTGACTCAAATGTATAATCATACAAGTCATTCCCCAATTGATAAATGGTCAAAGGATATGAACAGGCAATTTTCAGAGGAAGAAATTAAAGATATCTATAATCATATGAAAAAATGCTCTAAATCACTATTGATTAGAGAGATGCAAATCAAAACAACTCTGAGGTACCACATCACACCTATAAGATTGGCAAACATGACAGAACAAGAAAATGATAAATGCTGGAGAGGATGTGGGAGAGTTGGAACACTAATTCATTGTTGGTGGAGCTGCGAGTGCATCCAACCATTCTGGAGAGCAATTTGGAACTATGCCCAAAGGGCTACAAAAATGTGCATACCCTTTGACCCAGCAATATCGCTACTAGGACTATATCCCCAAGAGATCATAAAAATGGGAAAGGGTCCCACATGTACAAAAATATTTATAGCAGCACTCTATGTAGTTGCCAAAAACTGGAAGTCAAGGGGATGTCCATCAATTGGGGAATGGCTGAATAAATTATGGTATATGAATATAATGGAGTACTATTGTGCCATAAGAAATGATGAACAAGAAGACTTCAGAGAGGCCTGGAAGGACTTATATGACCTGATGCTGAGTGAAAGGAGCAGAACCAGGAGAACTTTGTGCACAGCAACAACCACAGTGTGTGAGAGTTTTTTCTGGTAGACTTGGAATTTTGTAATAACGCAAAAACTTCTTATAAAAACAAGAAAAAAATCCCAAAGGTGGTTCTCAAGGCAAAATGCCTTCCACACTCAGAGAAAGAAATATGGAAGTCACTCACAAAATGTAGCAGATCATGTCTGTGTATGTGTATGTGTTTGTGTATCATGTTCTGATTTGTTATACGATTTCTTTCATTTATTTTAGTCTGACTACATAACATGACTATAGTGAAAATATACTCAATAGGAAAGTATATGTAGAACCTATACAAAATTGTATGCAGTCGTGGGGAGGGAGGGGGGTAGTGGGGGGTAGGTGTGGGGGGGATAAAATCTCAATTGTATGGCAGTGATTGTTAAACATTAAAAAATAAAAAAAAAAGAAATGAACATAAAAAAAGATATGTGACAATTTTAAGTGTCAAGGGTGTATCTCAGTTCAAGGCATCAGGCTCAACTGGAGAACATAGGCAGGGTGCAAATAGGGAATATGAACTTCAAGCGAGAATGAAGACACAGATAGAAATGTCTTCATGGCATATCATCTATTCACAAAGGTGGTAGATTAGGATTCTTTATTCTGATATGCAGGGTGGAAGAAAAAAACACAGAAACAGTCTTCAGATATTCAGCTATGACTTTTTGGAATTCCAGCCAGACACAAAGACTTTCCTGATTTTTTCAAATACTAGTTCCTTCCTCCTCTCCCCTCCATCCCTCCCTATCTTGTTTTATCTTTGTTTTTGAATTTATTCTACATATAATTAATCCAACACTTAAATATTTGCATATTGTCCTTCCTTATAAAATGTACTCTTCTTGAGCATAGAGCAAGTTTGAGATTGTTTTTTTGCTTCATATCATCAACAGCAAATCCTCGAACATAGCAGGCACTAAATAAATACTTTTTGAATAAATGATGAATGAATGAATTAAACTGAAAATAGGATATAGTTAGAGCCACATAGCAATACTACTTATAGCATGACCTTTGATCACCTTTGACCACTCAGAACAGGGGCAATTTCTCCTTTATCTGGTTTTAAGCTGCAGTTCTCTTTTGAACACATAAGGAGTTACAGGAATGTGCTGCTTGTCCCTTGGTCCTGGTGATATAGAAGATCTCTAGATCCAGTAGATGGGCCTTGCAATATCTTCATTCAAAGAATAAACCAGAGGTGGGAAACCTGAGGCCTCAAGGCCACATGTGGCCCTCTAGGTCCTCAAGTATGACACTTTGACTGAATCCAAATTTCACAGAACAAACCCCCTTAATAGAAGAATTTGTTCTGTAAAACTTGAATTCAGTCAAAAGGCTATTCCCAAGGACGTAGAAGGCCACAGGTGACCTCGAAGCCACAGGTTCCCCACCACTGGAATAAACTGATAGTAGTCTCTGAGTGAAAAGGAAGGAAATAGGCATTTATTGTGCTAAGCATTTTTCAAACACTATCTTATTCCTCACAACAACCCTGAGAAGTAGGTCTTAGTATCATCCCTATTTTACAACTGAGGTAACTGAGGGAGACAGAGGTTAACTTCCTTGCTTAAGGTCTTTTAACATCTCTGTTAAAAGGAATGAACACTGGATAGAGGAGAGAGGTTTGGAAATACGGATGCCATAAAAGCATTTTTTTTCGCAGAGGGGGAAGTCAGTAATGGATTGAGGGAGGTATTCTAGTGACAGAACTAGATGATTCTATCCTCTTGATCATGAACTTTAAAAAATTCAGGCTCTCAGCTTCAGTTTTACTCCTCTGTAAAACAGTAGGCAGTGATACAATGTGGAAAAATAATATCTAACAGTCTGTTCTGAGGCTCAATTTCGATAACCTATGAAATGATATATAAATACAAGTGTCAGTGTTATAATCTAAGGGCTCTTTCATCTTTACCACTTTCTAAGTAACTCAAATAACTTTGTTGTATCTCTGAAACACAGAAGTTTCCAATATTAAGCATCAGTATCTTGTGAAATGTAGAGGCACATTGAGGCATGAGCAGGCTGAAACATATAATACATAAAGACCTCTGAAGAAATGGATTTCTCCAGGGAAAGATAGGTTCAAAGAAGGTATACTTGTTATTTGCAATGGTTAGTGATAATTGATGGACATAATTAGTCCACTTACATGCTTCCATTGTCAAGAAAAGTTGAAGATGGCTATCGGAATGTTGTGTGGACCCTTTGTGGCACACTAATGGGGAAACTGACTTACGTGGATGAGTAGCTATCTATATCATTGTAGGGAACACAAATTCATATCCTAGATCCATTTGAATATTTAAGTAATTATCTAGATTAAAAAATAATAATAATAACTAAAATAATAACTTGAATTAGTGCTTTATGGTTTACAAAGCATTTTGTAAATATCTCATTTAATCCTCATTGCAATAATAAGAAGTAAGCACTGTTATTGTTCTCCTTTTGCAATTGAGGAAATTGGTGCAGACATAAATCAAATGACTTGGCCAGGATCATACAACTAGTAAGTATCTAAGGCAGGATTTGAATTCACAGTCTCCTTACTCCAGGTTAAGTACTCTATCCACTGCACTAACTGATATAAATTTAGACCAAATTGTACAGTAATAGGCCTGGGAGGAGAGTAGATTGGGGACAAGGAAAGAAGGGTTAAGTTCACTTAGTGTACAATAGAATTATTCATTTGTTTGAAAATATTTTAGAGGACATAATAGTTTTTAACCCTCAGCACATTTCCAAACATTTTCTTGGTATTCCCACTTAAACGTCAATATCATGTTTGTTGACTGTATTTATTGTAATAAATTGTGGGAGCATTATATGTAGCAAAGTTCTTGAACTTTTTTTATCTTAGCATCTTATACTCTTCAATATTTGACACACACTCCCAAAAAGATCTTTTGTTTATATGAGTTATTTGCATTTATATTTACCAAGTAAGAAATGACAATATCTTAGTTTTATGGTGAAAGTAATTCTGACCTCTTGCACAATCTGAAAGGGTCTTTGGGACTTGTAGAGTTCTCCTGAACATGACTTTGAGAACCACTGGCATAGAGATACTGGAGGTAAGCTCCTCAGATAATCAGGATAAATATAAACTCTTTTAGTCTGGTTCATAAAACCAGCTACTGTGGTTGATGTGCAAGGAAACTGGAAATCTGATGAAATTGAACTGTAGTATTAATCAGCATTTGTCTCTATCATCAAAAATAATAATAATGCATTATATTTCATCCTTTTAGATAAAGAGGAGTCTTTTTCTATTGCCTCTTAAATCTCCTTACTTTCCTTTTTAGTAAATCTTTCTGTTCATACTTTATCAACACACAGTGCCTTCTCCCACCATTTTAGGTCTTTATTCATGCCAAATGTGGAGAGAGAGAGAGAGAAAGAGAGAGAATGTGTGTGTGTGTAGTTCAGGAAAGGTATCATGCTAATGGGTAGAGGGCTGAGCTTCGAGTTGGAAAGTCCTTGGTTTGTCTTGTATATGATACAAATTACTACATGACCATAGGGAAGTCACTTAACCCATCAATGCTCACTTTCTTCCCCATTCCCCACCCCCCAAACCCACTTAAAGTCTTAAAGTCTTAAAAGACTTTACATTATATATAAATTTCCATAAGTTTCTTATGTTGATCAAATCACAAATCCAAGGCTCCCCACAAAAGTACCCAGCTCCCCCCCAAAAAAGATTAAGGGAATTCATAGACCAAGAAATGAATTGGGACTGTATTTTTTGGAATTATGTGGAAGATCAAGATGATCTGTGTTTTGTGCATTTTTACTGTTGGAAGTAAATCATTTAAAGAAATTTCAAGTCTAGAGAAAAAAATTATAACTGCATGAGGAAATTAAATATGAAAAGAGATGGAAAATCCACAATCAGTATAATTAGTAGAGCATATTACATCTCACATTAAAATACAAGAATCTTTTGACCTAGCAGATACTTCATTTATATTGTGTTGCCATTTGAAAATCTTCTCCAAATGGGAAAGACTGCACCGTATCAAAATTGTGACTGTATATTGTTAAATTTCCTTTCAGTGAGCTAGTTCCTAAGCTGTATATTCAGGACCAGCAAAGTGATTGTCGGCATGTGACATTATCTGATCACACAGAAAACCTTTAAACATAAAAGATGTGGAGAAATGCTTCATTGCTTTGGTAGATGGCATTTCTTTATTTCTGAACCTAAGGGAGATGAATATGCTTTAATGACATATTGGTACATCAGATAGCAAAATGACAGTAAAGCATATTGATTGGGGGTAGGAAGATGCCTAATAAAAATCACTGTCTTAAATTTTTTAAGTACATTTGGTCTGAGGTTATACTAAAGTCAATGATATTTGCCTTTGGGATGGATAACACTATCATATTTTTACATTTATGTGCATATATTACCTCTACTAACAATAAGAAGTGGCAGCTCTAGATGGATTGTCACACCATTGACTCAAATGCTACCACTGAACGTAAGAACAGAGGCAGACCATTGCTTATATGTAAATTGCATTGTGTCAGAATGAAACCTGGACAAGAAAGAACTGAAGAGCTTGTATTGAGGAAAAATCAGGAATGAAAATTTCAGGAGACTGGATGCAATTGGATAGCCTAGTGAAAATGAAAATTCTGGCAGCTGTGCAGGGTTTTCCACTTGAGAATTGCATTGTCTTTTGTTTTTCATTAACAAAACTGCTTCTGTGTATTGTGAATTCAGGTCCCAGAAAGTAGAAATGACCAGGATTAAGGTTGAACAACATTTTAAAATGACGCTTGACATTTTCCCCTATGCCTGCTTAATTTTTAATACCCACCTATGTGGTTTCTTTCTCTGCTGTCTACAAATGTGCCCACCTCCCTCCATTCTTAAAAAAAGTTTCCATACATTTGCTAAAACTATCCTGCAGCATATTTCCTATCTTTCACATCCAAACCCCTGGAAGAAGCTCTCTGTACTCACTGCCTGTTACTTCTTAGCACTTCTCAAATCTTTGCAATCTCAATTCATTTCTCAACTTCAGCTTCCCTTTCTAAAGCAACCACTGATCTCTTAATTGCTAAATCTAGTAGTTTTTTTCTCAAACTCCTCTGTCTTGATCACTGTACAAGATTTGACACTGTTGATCACTGTCCTTCTGAACTTTCTCTTTGCCATGTGTTTCCATGACAAATCCTTCTCAGATTCATTTCCTGGTTCGTTGTTTTCATCCCATGCCCGGACAGTGAGTTTTCACCAAAACTCTACCTTCCTTCCTTCCTTCCTTCCTTCCTTCCTTCCTTCCTTCCTTCCTTCCTTCCTTCCTTCCTTCCCCTCCTTCCTTCCTTCCCCACCTTCCTTCCTTCCCCTCCTTTCTTTCCTCCCCCTCACCTCTCCTCCTCTCTTTTCCTTTCCTTTTTACTTATTGACCCAGTCAGCTACAAAGGTTTTAACTTGTATCGCTATGTAAATGGCCCTCAGATGTCTATATAGAGCCCAAGTATCTTGCCTGAATTCCAGTTCTAGATCATCAACTCCCTACTGGATATTTCAAGCTGAGTGCCCCATAGACATCTCAAATCAGTTAATCAACAAGCATTTATTAAGTGTCTATTATGTGTGAGGTATGTAAGTGCTAGGAATGTGAATATGAGGAAACAAACAATCTCTATTTTCATTATGCTTACATTTTGATGAGGTGATCAACAAATTTCCAGTCTCCATGCCATTCTAATTTCTCTCCACAGATCTTACTATTTCCACCTCTACAACATCTTTTACTTTCTTTCCACTCACATAGTGCCACCTAACTTTTAAGTCCTCATCTTCTTTCACCTTCTCTGTAGTAATAGACCTTTAATTGATCCCCTTGCTCTAGGTGTCTCCCCCAACAATCTTTAATTCATATGAAAACCAGTGATTTTCCAAACGTGCAAGTTAAACATGTGACTCTCCTAATAAATAATATAAAGTAGCTCCCTATGAACAGTCAAATTGGCCTTAATGTGTGACACCTCTGTGTTCCTTCTCATTTGTGTTTGCATAGATTATCCCCTGTGCCTTCAATTGACTACTTGTTTTTTAGTATCCCTAGTTTCCTTAAAGACTACACTGAAGGAACATCTACATGAAACCTTTTCTGATCCCCCCATACCCACTGTTATTAGCTTCATTCTTAAACTTACATCTCAATGTGACTAACTCGTAATAAATGTTTATTGTTCACGTGAAGAAATTAAGGGTGTTCATTATGTAGAGGGAAAGACTTCCAGGAGTATTACTGCTCTTTTGAATATTTAGCCTTGTTCTTCTTTACCTCTGTACAACAGGATGACAGCTAATGAGGAACATATATAAGGAGGTAGATTTTGAGGGAAATCTTCCTAACAGTTAAGAATTTTCAAGGCAAAATGAACTGAAATATAATGGCTTTCCATCACTGTATATTTTCAGGAGGATCCTAACTGGCTAATGTTATTATAGAATGTATTCACGATTGTTATAATACTTTTTTCTTACATTAAATTAGAATTTTTGTTGTCTGGTTGTTCCAGATATGTCTGGCTCTTTGTGGCCCCATTTGGCATTTTTTTGGCAAAAATACTGGAATGGTTTGTCATCTCTTTCTGCAATTAGTATTTACTGAGTTCTTACTTCATTATGCTTGTAGAAAGTATTGTATAAAATTTAACCAGACTTACATTCTGTGAACTTATATGATGGATGCTATCAGTACAAGAATATAGATAAATGCATATATGTATAAATTTTATGGATACATGTTCATTATACTACAAAACTTTATTAAATGCTCATTAAATTTAACTGAATTCAAAGCCAAGTTTGTAATAATTCATTATGTATAATATAGAAGATAGTTGGTAAATGTTTGGTTAAATTGGCTTTAATAGTATGTATCAAAGTCTTTATCACTATTTATTAGTGCTTTCTTTACACCCAGAGCAGATGAAGGTGCCTGGCAAACCTGGTCCATAGAACCAATCCAGGTAGAGAAATAAGTGCAATGCTATGAGGTAGAAGAGTGGATAACTGAGTTTCCATGAGCATAGACACAGTTAAATCTCTGGAAATCTTAAGCTGAAGAAACATACTTTTCGTCAGTGTTAGCCAGATTCCCAGTGCTCTAATGACTGAATGACTATGATTGTGGAAATTGGCCTTGCAAGTTATCTTCAGTCACACTCTCAATTTTAGAGATGAAGCTGGAGCCCAGACCCGCAGGAACTTTGTTGAAGTCACCCAGCTTGTCCTCTGAACAAGACCCAGGCTTTCAGACTCCTAGCATGGAAATTCATTACTTGTCCACTTAATAAATGAATTTTATCTATCATTTTTTTAAAAGGGTGAGGGAACTGAAACCAGAGAAATATTTTGACTCCCCATGGAAGTAATGTTAATAATAATTTATTTCACCTCAGAAATAATTTGTCACCTTTTCTTAAATCTCATAGTTAAAAAGAATTGTTTGTCTGATGTTTTTACCTCTTTTCTTCCCTCTTTCTCTCTAGTTGAGCTTCTGCACAAATATGTTGTTTCCTTGGGTGACTTATAAACTGTAAATTATTTGAATTCAAGTGTAGCATTTGTGGAAGCTATTAAAAAGTTTGTAGATGTCAAGTAAATGTATATGATTAAATAAGTGATTCAAATAGCATAATTAACAGATGGCAGGAACAATTATATATTCATATTTCTGGCCAACAACATTTGGTAGATATAATTACTTTACAGGTGTTAACTGCCCTTCTATCATGAAATGAGACATCTCCGAGCACTGGAGGTTCGTAGCTAAATGACTGATGGCTGCAAATTGGTAAGGATACCAATGCCTCTTTTTTTTTAAACATGTGAGGCTAGAAAGCTAAATTCAGCTCATGGGAACTGATACCAAGTTCAGAAAAAGTGAAACTAACCAGGAGAGCAGGTGTTGTATAATCTCCACATTGATTGCTGGGGAAGGGGGGAAAGCCTGAACATTAAAAAGTGTTTAAAATTCACTATGCATTTGAAAGGTACCAAGTCCAAATAGGCAGTCATTTAGGTAGAAGGCAGCAGCTGGTATGAAGTATTCCTCTGACTTTTTCAAAATTACCTGGGTTTCATATGTAAAATAGTGAGGGGAACAGTTTCAGGGCTTTGTGTTGGTAAGATCTATAGGTAGACAGACAAAATAGGGAATGAAAAAAAAAAAGAAATAGACCTAAAATTTTAGGGTTTATTTTTGTTGGTTTTTGTTTTTTGGGTTGTTTTTTGTTTTGTTTTTTTTTGCTTTTCGTTCTGTTTAAGAAATAAACTTTGGCATTTATACATTGAACTGTTAACTATTCTAGAGTAAGTAAATTCTACCACAGAAAGAATTGCTATAAATATTTTTGTACAAATAGATTCTTTTCCTTTGATCTCTTAGGATACAGATCTAGTAGTGGTATTGCTGGGTCAAATGGTCTGCACAGTTTTATAGACCTTTGTGCATTGTTTTAAATTGTTCTCCAGTCTGGGTGGGTCATCAGTTCACATTGCCACCAATAGTGCATTAGTGTCCCAATTTTTCCACATCCCCTCCAGCAAGTGTCATTTTCCTTTTCTGTCATATTAGCCAATCTGATTGGTGTGAGATGGTACCTCAGAGTTGTTTTTAATTTTCATTTCTCTAGTAAGAAATGATTTAGAACATTTTTCATGTGACAATTGATTGCTTTGATTTGTCCTTCTTAGTAATTGCCATCATGTGTGTGACCTGTGCCATAAACCAAACATCACTTTGTTAAAGGTATAATTCCGAAGTGAGAGAAGTCATTTGTGTGTATCCAGAAATAACTTTGGAGACCATAGAACAAAAACTGTATTAGTAGAAGAAAAAAGAAAAGAAGAGATGATATGGGTCAACTTCAATTTGATCTTGAGATAAGTCGGCGATGCTAAAAATGAGAATTGGATAAAGAACAGATATCAATATAATTCCTAAGAAAATTTGCCAATGCAAATAAGTACTCATAGTGTGTAGACCAAGAAAAAAAAAAACTTTATATGGCAAACAATTGATCTTGCCAGATGAAAGACATTGAACAACATTAGGTCTCTAACACCTCCAGGTTCAAATACATATTTTTCTCTTTGGGTGTTGAAATCCTTTCATAAACTAGTTCCCTTTTCCGACTCTCCAAGTCTTATTACACCTTTCCTTCCTTCCACATACTCTTTGATCCAGTGACATTGGCTCCCATAGTGTCCCACAGACAAGACATTTCATCTCTTAGTTCCAGACAATTTCTCTGTATGTCTCTCATGCCTGGGATATTTTCCCTCTTCATCTCTGCCTCCGGAGTTTCTTCTTCCTTTGACTTCCTTCAAGCCCCTACTAAAATCCTGTCTTCTACAGGAAGCCTTTTCCTAACCCTTCCAAATTCCAGTGCCTTCTTTCTGATGATCATTTCCTACTTATATGATTTGTATGCATTTGTCGCTTCTCTTCTTCCACCACCCTCCCACCCGTACCCAACATTATATTGTGAGCAACTTAAGACAGGGATTATCTTTTGCCTCTTTTTGTATTCCCAGTGCTTAGCACAATGCTTGGCACATAGTAGTTGTTTCATAAATCCTTACTGAATGAATGGCTAATAATAACATAACCTGCCAATTATGACTTTTTTGTCCAAAAAAAAATAGCTAGACCTCCAGATTTGTTGTCTAATGTCCAATCTCCATTATTCAACATGAGGAAGTATAAATGGTCCTAAAGAAAATAAAGATGCAAAGTATTTTTTGGTCTAAGTTTTTAAAACTACTTCAATTGTGGAAGTTCAAATCTTATTTTGTTTTTCTGTTCTGTAGTTGAAAAGAATGAAAAATAAAAAAAAAAATAGGACATATCAGGGAATCTCTGCTCCTGATAGGTAAAGAGATAATCAGCAAGTACCTCTCTTCCCTTCATGAATCCAAGTCACCTTTCCTTAAATGAACATCAAGTACTGAAAGAACTGCCATTTGGGATGACCAAGTCAATGTCAGTGAATAGGGACAGATCATGATGAATGAATGACATGGAAGGTTTACAGAAGGACCAATGTCCTGATTTTCCTCCAGTAAAAGGGGGAAAATGAACAGAATATAGTCTATAAACTACAAACCAGTGAACATGACTTCAGTTCCTCATTTTAAAAAAGCATTACCAAAGCCTTGGTTAGTGAACAAGGAATAAAATAAAAGTTAATTCTAATAATAAGGAATAGCATTTTATATAGCACCTCCTATATGCCAAATGCTGTACCAATTGCTTTTCAAAGATTACCTCATTTGATTCTCACAGCAACCTTCTTATAAGTGCTATTGTTATCCTAATTTTATAGGTGAGAATACAGAGGCAAATAGAGGTTAAATAATTTTACCAAGGTCACACAGATAGTAAAACAGACAGCAGTTTCATCAACAAAGAGGATTATCCCAAACACTCTGGGGGTGGGGTTGTTGCATAATTTCTTACCCCCAAAAAAGATAGTCAAAAAATATGATAAATATCAGCTCCTATATCTAATCCTATGTCTGTACAAAACCTTTATGAGGATACTCTGCCCACAAATCAAGGGTCTTATTGAAAAATGTGGGATAAAAGGAATAGGAAAGTTTTTGTTGCTTCTCATTCAGGCAGGTGACTGAAAAGTGTAGAAAATACAGAATCCTAACGTGTGGAATTTTTTTACTCTAAAAATTCACTTGATTTCATAGAACCTTAAATACTTTCCTTCAGAATTTTTGCTTTTGTCAAAATCATACAAGTTTACTTTTAAAAGATATAAAATGAGTTAAAATTGTTCAATGCTGTTAAGATGTAAATATAAAATATATGAAATGAGGCACAAATCAGGAAGACAGATGTTTGCCACTGTCCTGGAGAATGTGTAACATTAAGTCACAAATGGTGGAGGAAATTGCTGTACTTGAAGACATTGCTGATTTCATAAAAGTCAGTATCAGTAGAGAACCATCTAAAGGGATCTCTAACATTTAAAAATGCTTGGCCTAATTATTCATGCAAGAAATACCCAGAATGTGAAGTATGACTATTTTCTAGATTATGTTAATCCACCAATATGCCTTTATTGAACATTCCCTGGGATATCCCATTATTAAACATACAAAGAAAATACAAAAACAAAAACACTTTTACCATCAAGCAACTTAACATCCTAAAGTGAAAAACAGCATGGAGATATGCTGGTAAAACTGATATAAAAAAGATACAAAGTAAGAGGAGAAGGCATTAGTGACTGGGGATGGAGAAAGGCTGCCTGTAATAGATGGTACATAAAATTAGTCTCAAAAGAAGCCATATATTTTAAGAGATGACTGTAAAGAGGAAGAGTATTCCAATTATGAGGAACAACCACTACAAGTCCTGTTAGTTTGTGTGGGAAAATGCAGGAAGGCCAATGTGACTGGAGTAGGATCAGGCTTTGAAAAGCTTTAAATGAGATCTTATACAGACCGTAAAGGGTCAGTTCAAAAAGCAAACAAGCCTTTTTTTAAAGTACCTATCTTATTGCCAAACATTATGATAAGTACTGGGGATATGTAAATAGCAAAACACAGTATTTACTCTAAAGTACCACACAGTCTATTGAGAGAGACAACATACAAATAACTACGTACTGACATCTCATCTAAACTCTTCTGCCTTACCTTTGAGGAGTCAAATCCAAGGTAAAAATTTGTTTTTTCATAGGCATGCTATACTTCTAACATGATCATTAGGATACATTTGTGTTATAACATATATGAATATATAGTCATAATCTATTCCATAATAATAAGTTGGCAATATTTTTGCTGATTAGTTGTTCTTTGTTTTTTGACAGCCCACCCACCTTAGTATTGCATTACTATTGAACTATATAGTATCATTCAGGTTTCTTTTTAATAAGCAAGAGTTAAACTGAGTGAAATCTACTATTGAATATGGGTAGAATATAGAATTACATTGTCTAATTTGTGTTTGTTCACTTCTTGATGTATCTAAGGTACAATTTCAAAGATCATGCAGATGTACAAACTGCTTCAATGACAACACTTATTTTCCAAAACTGTACTCACACCCATCCCCACAGTGAAATCAGGAAACCTGTTTTTCACTGAAATATATACTTTTAGATAAGATATATTTGAAAAAATAACCATTGCTGTTCTTATATAAAGAACAGTTTTTAAACCATTTTTAAATGCACTTTGGATATTGATCAACCTATGTACATGGTATGAAAGCACATATAAACATGTTTTTGCAAAGTATATCAAATGCTGAAGTATATAAATTGGGACTTCATTTTCATTTGGGATGGTCAATATTCATTCCCAAACTGAAGGTCCTTTTCTGCCGTCCTTTTCTCTTCTCCTTATATAGCTTCATCCTGCTTAAAAAAAAAAGTTAAATTCAGTATTATAGATCCAGTAACAATATAGATTTCTTTTAATTTGTTGTTTTATTTATCTTGATTTGGGGAGAGTTGATGGTTGACATCATAAACCTTGAATATCTTAGAGTTAAAGATTTAGAGCTGGAAGGGAATTCAGACATCGTCCAATCCAGCTTTCTCATTTTTACAGTTGGGGAAAACGAGGCCAAAAGAGTTGAAGTTATTTATGTATGTTCACACACGTGGTGAGAGTCTGAATTGACATTTGAAACCAGATCTTCCTGAAATGTAGTGTTCTGTTTAATATAGTAAATACATTATTAGTTAAAAGTTGGATATCTTCTACATGTTAAGCATCTCTTTGGTAAATAAATACAAACCCCCCAAAATAGCCCTTCTGAAATAGAATGTACATCAAAGATATGTCTTCCTTGATCTTAGAAAATTGACTATAAATAATCAGTGTCCAAATAGGATAAGTCTGAATAGGAGAAGCAAGAAGAAATGAAATTATCTGCAATTTTTCTTCCTATTTATTTTGCTTGAATAAGCCAGTCTAAAATGATCTCATTTGTGGCATAGCAGTGCTTCTAAGGCTCATGTCAATATATTTAGCAGAACAGCATTAGGTCTTATTTAGTGAACTAATTGCTACATTGGTCTAGTGAATAAGTATGGTTTAAATTTACTCATTTAATTTAATTTGCTCACCTCGATTGGAAAAAAGTTAAGTTATTCCACCAATGTTTTTTAAACACTAGATCTAACTTCTTTGTTGAGTAGGAGTTTCCCTAAAGTGTGGAAGGAATTGACAAATTTGACATTTATAAAAGAATGCTTGTGGCAGCCTCTAACTTTTGATAAAATCCCTTAAGAGAAGCTATTAAGGAAACTTGATGACAGTGGCTTTAAAAGGAAAATTTCCATCACCATTTAAAAACTGTTGAGATAGAAAGCAAGAATTAGAAGTGAATGGCTGATTCCTCAAGTGTAAAGAGGTTAATTGGGAGGTACCCCAGAGATCAACGCTGGTACTGGTAGTATTCAGGCCATTAATGATTTAGATGGTGAGGTGAATAGTGAGTTGGAGAAGTTTTGCTGGGTTCACCGAATTATTTAGTTCAGTAAAATCCAAAGTAGAATTTTGAAAGAAAGAAATGCAAATAGATTTTCTTAACCCAAAAAGTCCTCTCTCATCACATACAGCAAAGTGGTTAATGATTATGTTTGATTTGCCTCGTTTACCCTTGTTAGAACCTGTAAATATCTAGGAAAATGCCAGATTCTATCTCTACCTCAGATGTAGAACACTCCTGTTTCTTAGCTTGGTTTTTTTCTGACTTCTTTATTTACCCCACAATGGCCTCTATATTTCAAGTAGTTCCGCTTTTGAGAGGATTTAGGAGTGGAATTCTCCACCACTCATAGATGCCCATCTGTTCCTCTGAGATTCTGAACTGAGGTTGGAAAGCAAACGTCCCTCAGAATGGAATCAAAAGTATTTCTGACACTTGGCTCTCCCAGCCAGCATATTTCTTTTATGGCCTGAATTTGCTGCTTGGAGCTTTAGGAGTAGACTCATATTCATTTATTTGCATACTTACTTGAGAGAGTTTAGAAATATAGGGCCAATCTGAAGGACTAAGTCTACCTTCGTTCCTACTGATGTCATTGATCTTGGTTATTGCCTAGAACATGGTTGGAATGTGAGAAATTACTATCTAAACCATAGATTCTTCACATACTACCTGCTGCCATAGCCCTTGTTTGCAGAGTTTGGTCCACCTTCTAACTGCCTCTTTGAATTGCTGTTGGCCTAATCATAATTGACCAGCTAACTTAGTTATGAGAATTCTACAAGCCTCAACCTAAGATTGATTGTTAGTTCTGGAAAACTTTATTACATAGAAAGAGACTCCTGAAGGCATCAAAAAAATATAACTGATGGATTGATCTAAACACTTTCTTATGACCTTGCTGGAAACAATCTTCACTCAATCTGTGTATTGAACCATGTTTTTTGTAATAACAGACTTTCCTCAACCTCAGTTTCAATTGAATATATGCACTGGTAGTCCTCTTATGGTTACAACTGCAGGTCCTTTTTTATTGTAAATGAAAGGTATAAGATACCAGCATAGGTTATTTAATTTCATTTGGAGTACTGAAAAGGATAATTAAAGTATCCTCTTTTCAGTTCCTCACATTGCTCCTCTGTAAAGTGGGTTGCCTATCACTTGTCTTTGGTGGTGCTTGTGAATGAGGAATCTGACTTCTTTTCCAATACACATTTCATCACTTTCTTAATGTGTGCCTGCAGTGTTTTCTCTTTACAGGTAACTTAGATTCTGGTTTTGTTACTGTTGTTTTATAAGGATCACAGTTCAGATATTTATATAAACAGACACATTATCATATACTATACATACGTGTGTATACACACATGTATGTATGTATGTACATATGCATAACAATTTCCTGTTTGGTCATTTAAAAGAAGAAAGTAACTAGAGCAACAGAAGTCTTTAAAGACTTTCAACCTTGTTTTGGTTGGGGGAGTGTTTGGCAGAGGCTGAATCTGAATTTTCTTTTTTTTTTTTTTTTCTGATCGTCAGCCAGTTAGCTTCAACAGTCACACTTAATTTACAGATATTAAAGATAGAGAAGACTTGTTAGATTATATAATTCATTTCCCCAGAGCCAATTGTAGAAGAAGAAATGAAAGTATCACATTACTCTTAAGTATCACCTTGAACTAGTGAGAGGTAACAGCAATGATTGAGGAAGTGAAAATTTAAAAAAATTTAAAGGTTGTAAGCAAAAAAGGTATGGTGGAGTAAAAAACAGATAGACGTATGTGAAATAGCCAACTGTCCAGATCATATCCCATTTATAGGATCGAATAAGAAAACAACAAGAACTCTCAGTGGTTTCAAAAGTAAGTTGATTTGTTCACTGCCTTAAATTTATTGAATTTAATAGTTCTAAGCAGAGAGCTTATTATCATCCTCAACAAACCACTACTAACAATAAAAATGTGCAAATAACTTTTACCTCCATTCTACTTTTTAAAGCCCTGTTATCTCATACTCACTAGTTACCCAGTAGTTACTCTGGGTGTCATAAGTCCCATTTGGCATTATTTTGCCAAGTAACAGCTTAGGAAGTAGATTGAATCAAGTACAACCCAATTCTCCTAATTGTTCTTAATGTATAACAATCAGATTTCTACTTATTTTGAAGATACCAAATCATTGGCCCATTTGAATCAAAATAAAGACATAACTACCTTGAACTTTAACAGTACTTTAGAATAAACATAAATTTAGATTCAACTTAGCACTTGCAGTTATCCGCTAACAAAATCAGATCTCTTCTATATTTCCAGATTATTTCACATTATTCCCTCCTGTGCATTTTACTGTTTATTCCAGCCAAATTGGCCACCTTGCTGTTTTTAGAACTGGGCATTCCTTCTTCCACCTCTTGGTCTTTGTGTAGGCTGTTTCTTTCTCCCAGCCACTCACCTCCCTGCTTTCCATGACTTAAATGTACTCTCCTCAGCTCCATCTCTGAGAATTCTTAGTTTCTTTCAAGACTTGGCATAACTTGCACTTTCTGTAGGAAACCTTTTCTGATTCCCCTAGTTATTAATGTTCTCTCCCTTCTTAAATCATCATATATTTAGCCACCTCTTCACGAGTTCTCTCTCTCCAAAAAAAACAAAAATAAAACCTCAGCTCTTTGAGGGCAGGCATTGGGTTTTGTTTATTGGTTATTTGTTTGACTTTATATACCTTGCACATTTTAATCTCTAAACCTGTTGAATTAATTAAACATGTTGAAAATTGAGTAATACAGTTACTTTTCCCCTACCAAATTGAAACTCACAGATTGAGTAGGATAATAAATCATCATGAGTATCTGATCAAATTAAGACTTAACTTAGGGAATAACTAATCTCAAATTGAGTAAAATGTCTGCCATTGGATGTTTAAATACTCATTTTGTGTGCGGATTGATGACAAAACTCAATACTGTAAAAAACACCCTTAAACTCATACAATATTTTAAAGATGATTCTAATGACTGAATGTAGAAAAGAAATATTATTTTTCTTAACGGAAAATACCAAATTACTGCAGAAAGGTTGTTATGACGGTATGTCAATAAATAGGACTGGTGTCTTACACAGCAGGAAATGCCGTCTCCATTATACTTCTCTACAGGAGGGCTTACTCAATGAAACAGATCAACAATGAAGAAATCATCGTTCTCATTTGGAAAGCTTGACAAATGTGTAATTTTCTAAATTGTCAAAATTTTATAATTAAACAAAGTTCTATAATGACAACCAAAGGAAATGTGTACTCATGTTAGATTATGTTAGTTAAGAAAACTTTCCTCTTTTGTTTATGTTTCTGCTTTATAGGGAACAATGTCATTTTTTAACTAAAATTTCTCATGTTAAGCATTTACCGAGTCTTTTGGAAGAATGTGAATAAACCATGTTCTCCTTTCCATTGTATTTGTATGGTACTGCATCCATCTCAGTTGTTACCTAAAAAAAAAAAACAGTTATTTTGCTTGTCCCTGTATTAGGGCCCCAAAGGTATTGCCAAGCAATGGGAAGTGGCTGATTTCCATCCCTTCATTCAGTCAGTAATTCCATTATTCAAAGTTTGGTAGATGAGTGAGCATCTACTATGAGCACTATGAGCACTGTGCTGACTATTCTGGGGGATACAAAGTATAATACACCTTCAGGGAGTTTGCAGTCCAGTTTCAGTGAGACAAACGTAAGTATATAAATATATGTGTGCATGTGAAAAGTTTTATTAGAACACAGGAAAATATTTATCACAGGGCTTTCAGAATTTTAAAACCCCTTATAAATGAAAACTATTTTGATTGTTTTTATAAGCTAAATATAGCTTATAAAGAGACAAGTGGTTTTGAAATTAATTGGAGAAAATATTTTCTGTTGCTTTATCCTTTTAAGAGAAAATTTACACATTTAAAATAGCTAAAAGACATCCTATGGTAAACAGTGACCCATAAACTAAAAAAATATTCATCTTTGTATATTTTGTATTTTTTCTTACTGGCAAGCAAAGAAGCTTACTTTGCATTACTAGGATTTGTGCGCTCTCTCTCTCTCTCTCTCTCTCTCTCTCTCTCTCTCTCTCTCTCTCTGCTTTTGTTTGCTAGGCAGCAACTTAATAGATTCCTCAAGAATTTCAAATTATGGCAACAATTAATGAAAAAATCAGTTTCCTCTCCTCCCTTAAAGGTTTATTTCTCCACCTTAATTTTAAAAATAATTTTATTTGTGCTGCAGTTATCATTTTAAGCAATTCAATAAATCCCTAAAGTTAATGTAAAATTCTGAATAAGATATGTGTCAGTACTTTTGGTTGTAAAAATCAGTAATACAAATTATGTATTTCCACGTACTAGTTTTGCCAAGAGAGATTTGTTGGTTTGATTTAACTTTTGAGTACGCACCTTCATTCAGTACTAAAATATGAAAAATGGAGTAATGTGTTTTGTTTTTCAAAAATCTTACTCATTCGGGAACAAACTTGGAAGAAAAAACTTTTGAGTAATGACTCTAGATATCACTCAGTTCATGCATTATATTCATAGGAAAATTTGGTATATCCATAGGCAGAATCCATTTACCTTTATTATAAATTTAATTCACATACATTTTACTTATTTTTAATTCATTGCAAGTTAGGAGGAGAGAGAATAAACAGAGTAGATATCTCTAAATATTGATAACTTGCAAACTGATTGCAGCAAGAAAATAGAAAAAAACTTTTAAAAAAATCTTAAATGCCTTATAAGAATATTTAGTGTGTAGGTAAACATCTTTGCATACATCAGTAATGTATTAATTGATAGTTGTTGAGTCAATTGATAACTCTGAATGATAAAGTGGTTAGTATACTCAGTACTTAAGAAAAGAGAAAGGTTATATTTCAATGCAAATGTCTAAAAATGTCACTTAATGGGGAATGTTTGAGCTATCTGGAACATTAATTTTTTTGGAGCACTATAGTATTGTTTATGTTAGAGGACAGGTTATTTACCTTGTTTAAAAATAACATTCATTTCTATTTTATAACCTCTAGACTTTTTGTGAAGATAGCAAAAAATATATATATATAGTCAATACTCTATAATATTTCAGAGAGCTGGATTTTATTAACATTCTTTAGGCTTGCAATGACTTTAAATTAGAAAATCTTATTTCAAAAGAAGGTGAATTGTTAAAGTTTTAGCAGTTAATTTTGTACATTTTTAGTCAATATGAATTTTTATGTTTTAATAGTCACAGCTTGTTGGGGTTTTTTTTAGCTTATGCAATCATTTCTAAGGTATATTATATGCCAGGATATTTTATTATGTGGATCCAAAGCAGGCATATTAATAAGTTAAGCACCAGAATTTTTGTGCAAGTTCAGAACATTCTCAAAATGATTTAATTTCTTAAATTCAAGCCCAGTTTTGTAGACTTCATAGTAAACTATCTCTTGGGAGTGTACTCAGGTAGTTTGTAATTAGCTAACTTGCATATGTACCAAAAAGCCATTAAAATAGCCCATTAAAGTAATATACATCTTGAGGTCCCTTGAAATTATATAATTAAGTACAGTTTGATCAAGATATTTAGGCACCAGCACTGTTTTGGGGCAACAGCTCATGTAGAAGAAAAATCAGCACAACCTTTCAAACTACTTTCCCCTGGGAATTTTACCGTAGATTAATATTTCTACTAATGTAAAAAAATGACATTTAGTGATGTTTTGTAAGCTCTGCTACTGTGGAAGAAAAGCTAATTTGCACATATATGAAAATGAGTGAGAATTCTTTGGGAGGGGTAGTGAAAAGAAGAGAGAAGGCTTTCATATTCAGCATCAAAAACACATTTTAAAAATCTTGCCCAGGATTTGTTCCTTTGTATTTGTATTTCACAGCCATTTCTTTTAAAAAATCAGGCATGAACTGTCAGACATTCTGTAGGTGCCATGCATCCATATTCTCTGCCAAGCTGAAAAGGTATGCAGAATCAACTAAAAACTCTGTTTTCTTCAGCTATTTGCCTAGATGACATTTTCAAAGTTTGCAATCTAAGGAAATGAGTTCTGCTTTCATTTAGAGAGTGGACACTAGCCGACAGAAAGACAAAAGTAAACTCAAAAACACTCAGAACTTGTAAATTTTAAAGGTATAAAAAACAGAACACCTCTTCTTAAGCCTATAAAGGCTATTCTTGTGAATGAATCTACTACTCTATATGTCATAGTGCTACTGTCCAGCTATTAATTCCAGAATCTTCTCAAGAAATATACATTAAGAATTCATATGCCTTTAAAATTAAATGTTATTTCTTTCCCCCTCTGCCATGAGAAAGCAATAGAAAGAAATGAATTGTTTAACATGTTCAACATGAATTTAAATGACTTCAATGATAGAGGAATCCTGAGGATCCTTTTATTAAACAGTAAAACTCTTATTATTTTTAAAATTCCATGCTTTCCATTAGCTACTATTAGGATTAGAAATCAACTCACAAAATAATGTAGATACTGGGAATCAAAGAGCTTGACTGGCAGCAAGTGAAATAAATAATCTCATAGTAAACGGTAATGACTCTAGTTGCAATTAAAGAACTAATTCTTTAGATCTCTCTGAATAAAAGTGACTTTTTATTTTTCATTTAATGACACCATCTGTTATATATTTTAGCCTAAAACAGATCAATTTCCTGTGAATTCAATTTATATATAATATCTCATTTTTAAGCTAGCCTATCAAACAGTTGAAAATGCCAAAGACTTATTTCCCTTATTCTTTGAAAAGAATGGTGTTTTCTTTGCTGTATTCACTGTCATCTTTGTTGATTATTTTTCCTGTCTTACTTTAGGTATAGCTCAACCTTTTTAAAAGCCATTAGATGTCTCAGTAGCTATAGGTTAAAATTGTTAAGATATGAAAGGGTGCTGTCCACGTGGAAGGGTTAAATGGGCAGTTGAAGATGCCAATTTGGGGCTCAGTGAAGCTTTTCTAACCTGCCAGGTCTTATTCTTTGTCATAATAGCCTTGAAACACCCACAGCAACTTCCATGACACATAGAGCAATAAGAGTAGGATGATATATGTAAATTTAATTTAATTATGTAAAATCTAGATTTTTTTCATCAGTATCAAACTTTGAGGGAGGCTGAAATTTCACCCACATATGAGCAAAAGTTGATACAGTGAAACTGTAACATTGACTTACCAATTCCATGTAGCAGGGCTTTCTTATAGGTCAGAATACTTTTGAGAAAAATAATTATCAGTGACCCAATGATTTGTAGGCGTTTGGATTTCCTTCTTTTTCTCTTATCCTCATTTGATGATCTCAGCCTCTGAAGGCTGAGCTACTACTCTCTATCCCAACCTCACTCAGGCAGGCAAACCATGGTACTTTACTCAGGTTTCAGTGAAGATAAATTCTTTGAAGACTGGGGGTAATTTAGAAGTAGATGACAATCAAAGTTCAGATTCAGCCAACCCCTCATTGTAATATTCATTCTCTCATGAACTCTTAATCAATAAGAACTGATTGTCACCCACAGGAACACCCATCTTCCAATAGCCATATAAGCTGTGAGCTGGTTTCCTTGATTGTTCTTTGGTCTAAAAGAACAAGATGGTTAAATGACCATCCTTTTATTAAAATGCTGGCATTATTAACAAAACAACTTAATTATCCCAACTTTGTCTCTCGAACATTTCTAAATGCCACACTTTATAACAAACACTTTTTAAAAAATATCTTAACAGTAAGGGCAACTAGGTATCATGGTGGATAGAGTTCTGAAGTTAGGAGAACCTGAGTTCAAATCTGGTCTCAAGCACTTGACACTTACTAGCTGAGTGAGTTTAGGCAAGTCACTTCACCCCAGTTACCTTGTGCTACCCCTGCCCCCCCCCCCAAATAAACAAAATTTCTTAGCAGTCTGACTTTTTCTTACCGTCCCCCCGCTACTTCTCAATACTACTAGATGCCAATCTAATAAGTTGTCTCCTTTTCTTCAACCTACACTCCTCTCTCTCCTAGATTATCTCATACTCACCTGTTCAGACACTCTTAGAGGCCTAGCTCTCAAGTTCTGCTTCATAGTAAATGTTCTAAGGTTTCTTAATATAATAGGGCAAAGGATGGGAATAGGAATTGAGTAGAAAAATGATACATCGTCTGATTTTCCCTTTATGAATTTAAATAATGTTGTGTTTACTAGTTAAGTATTTTGAGTAAACTATAAAGTTTGGAAATAACTGCAAGCAAAATACGTGATAGAAAATGAAGTTTTCAGGCCATTTTAATTAAGCAAATTTATCTATGAATTCAGTGACTGATTATCCTACTATCTTAAAACCATAATTTTTATCCTTCCAGTGATTAAAAATGTTTCATTGGGGTTTGTTGTATTAATGTTATTTTAAGGAAGAGATAATTCTTCAGTTCAGTTTTAATATAATTGCATACTTAGGTAAAAGTCAAGGACTCATTTTTTTCCTATATGTGTCATCTTTTAAAAATTTACAAATGAGCTCAGACAATTAATCCTTACAAGATGCCTGTATTAATTACAGTCTGAGACAAGGCTCTTTGTTGTTTGGTAATTCTTTTTGTCACATTTATACTGTGTTGACTACCTCAGCTTGATGCTGAACGGCGTGCTGATTCATGCTTGATTGTGCCAGGTAGATTTTATTCATTTGGAGGAATGAGTATAAAGAGGTCACACCTTACAATCACACTGCCTTATCTATTGCATGTAGGCCATATATCTCCTTTTAATTTTAACTCTGAAAAATGTACTGGGATTTTTGCAGCTTAGCTGTACAAATCAATGAAATTTATAATCAAGGGATATCTAATCTCTAAAGCTAATATAAGAATTCACAGCTATTGATTACATGTGAAGGATACACAAGCTGCGTAAATCATGCGTGAAGGCAGTAGAATAAACACTGTGTTAGAAGGGAGTGGACAAATAATTGTCAGTTGTGCAGTTATTATTTGTCTCTTTACAATTCTCCCCAGGCATCTACTTCAGGATACTTGACAGTTACATTTTGCATAATAAAACAAAAGTTTTAAATGGAGTATTCTGTCCCCTAGTTACCACTGTAACTTTTTTTCTTAATTGCAATTGACTTTCTGTGGGGCTTTTTGGTTTTGTTTTGTTTTGGGGTTGGGTTTTTGTTTTTTTTTAAATTCTAATGTGTTTACTCTCTTACTAAAATATGGAGCCCTTTAGAAATGGGCAAACTGGTTGGTAATTGGTAAATTGATAACTTAATGGGTTATCCGAAGGCAAAAGAAATGAACTTTGATTCATGGACTTGAATCATGGTTTTGGAGATGGAACTCCATGGTGGTTTATGATCATTAAGTCTTCTGTTTCACTGAGGTGGATGCTAAATTACATGTGATAGAATCTGAGAGAAGGTTCACATTAGTTGTGACTGATTTTGACTAGTAGACTGGTATTCTTTAGTACTTACTATATCCCCATCCCTATGACATACAAAATAGAATATGCATCTTCCATACCTCAACTGAAGCCTTGTTATAAAACTGTTGAATAAATCAGTGACACTTCCCTGATTCCTAGCTATGTGAACATATGTAAATCAGTTAAGTTCATCTATAAAATGGGGACAATAATTTCTTTACAGGGTTGTTATGATGAAGTGCTTTGCAAACCTTAAAGTAATATATGAATAGGAATTTTTAGCCTAAAAATTTTTCATACACATACGTATATAATGTGTATAAATATATGTGTATGTGTGTGTCTGTTGTTTGTTGTTGGGTTTTTTTTGGATGCTCACAATAATTTATTTACTTATTTTTTCCAGGCAATTTGATTTTATTTTTCATTTTTAACACAGTTTGTAACAGATAAAACAATTCAAACTTTTGGTCAGGTGATACAATGTGGACCACAAAGGAATTTTTTTTAAAACATTAACTGAGACCCAAATAATATTTATGTTGCTAACTTCATAAGCTCTTGACCTAATATTCTCCACAGTATTACTAAGAATTAAAGGACCTTAACTTATTGTTGTTGGTCTAAAGTCCTATGCCTAATAGCTTAATTTTAGACTTAACCTTGGATGTTCCCCTACCAATAATCTATAATTTAATCGATTTGGTATTAAGCTTACAAACCTTTTGACTATAGGAAATTGCCACCAATAGTAAGGACATTACAGGGATACAATATCTCCCCAACTTCATGTCAATTGCAGGCAGGATTAGATTGTCCACTTGCATTCAGTCAGGCTTACAGTCTGCCAGGTGTCAGTGGGGAAATAGTCTGGAGAATCCTGCCTCAGCCCAGGCTGAACAGCCAGTATCCCACCCTTCCCATGAGATCACATTTTGCAGTTCATACCAGCATCTCACAGGCTTACTGGCATCATGGATTAGAGGCTCAGACCACCTTTCTTGCTATCCATACCTGGAGTTAGACTCAGAAGAACAGTCACTTAATAGTCCCATAGCAACTAAAAATGGCAAGTTCCAATGACCAGGTTTCAAATATGATTATAATTTCACTTTGGCTAAGGAACATCTTTTGAGGCAAGTCTTAAGTGACTTACATGCCTTTCTATACATTTTCTAGTTCCTGATTAAATAGCAATCATAAAATCAAATTTACCATTAAAACCATAACTTTTCCATCAGTGCCAAATTTTACCCAAAGTTACCCTTCTCTAGGAAATTTAGACTAAAATTCTTTTCCCCAAACTAAAGATGTTATTGATTTATTCTCAGTAATTAGTTCAGTCAATTGTCTTAATACTAATTGCTTTTACCTCACTTTGTAACATGTCCAATTTTTCTCCCCATCACTCCCCTCCCCCTGCTTCCTAATACCTTGCATTCTGATTACCCCTTCCCTCAATGTACCCTCCCTTCTATCACACCCCACCCTTCCTTTATCCCCATCTTCTCTCTTTTCTTATAGGGCAAGATAAATTTCTACACCCCATTCCCTGTACTTCTTGTTTCTCAATTATATGCAATAAAAATTCTCAACATCTGTTGCTAATGCTTTGAATTCCAACTTCTCTCCTTCCCCCTCTCCCTCCCCAGCCCCACTGAGAAGGCTAGCAATTCAATACAGACTAAATATGTGTTGTTTTGCAAAAGAGTTCCATAATAATCATGTTGTGTGATACTAATTATATTGCTCTCTGTCCTACTCTATCCCCCCTTATTTTTCCCCCACAATTGACCTTGTCCCTTCTTGAAAGTGTTTATTTCTAGTGACTCCCTTCTCCCATTTGCCCTCCCTTCTAACATTCCCCTCACCCCACTTGTCGCCTCCTCTCCTACTTTCCTGTGGTGTGATATAAATTTTCATATCAAATTTATTGAGCATATTATTCCCTCCTTCAGCCACATATGGAGAGAGTAGCTTCATTTTTCCCCTCTCCCCTTCTCCATTTTCTCCTCCATTGAACAAGATTTTTCTTATCTCTTTTATGAGTTATAGCCTGCCCCTTTCCATTTCTCCCTTTCTCTTCCCAGTATTTTCCTCTTTCACCCCTTAATTTTTTTTATTTTTATTTTTTTGCATGTAGATATCATCTCTTCTGATTCAACACACCCTGTACTCTCTCTATATATGTATGTGTGTATGTGTGTGTATATGTACAATCTCTCCATCTATCCAAATACTGAGAAAAGATTCGAGTTATAAATATTTTCTTTCCATGTTGTAATGTAAGCAGTTCAGCTTGAGAGAGTCTTTTATGATTTTTCTTTCCTGTTTACCTTTTCATGCTTCTCTTGATTCTTGTCTTGAGAAGTCAAATTTTCTATACAGATCTGGTCTTTTCCTCAGTATGAATGATTGAAAGTCCTCTCTATCATTGAATGACCATTTATTCCCTTGATGTATTATACTCACATTTGCTGGGTAGTTGATTCTTGGTTTCAATCCCTGTTCCTTTGACCTCTGAAATATCCCATTCCAAGCCCTTCAATCCCTTAAGGTTGAAGCTGCCAGATCCTGTGTTATCCTGATTGTATTTCCACAGTACTCAAATTGTTTCTTTCTAGGTGCTTGCGATATTTTCTCCTTGATCTGGGAACTCTGTAATTTGGCCACAGTATAATATTGGAAAAGGGGTAAGGGATAACAGAGACATTCTATTAATAGAGTTAAAATATTAAGAAGAAGTAAAAGAAGTTCCCTAATCATTCTATGGATCTTCTGAGGGAAAGTTGATCGTCAGTACCAATGGAGAGAAAGTAAGATTGAAGTAAAAAACCAACAGACTTCTTTATATGGTGGAGGAAAGTGTTTATCTTTTTAAAATAATATTTTCTTTTTCTCCAGTTACAGTAAAAACAATTTTTAATATTATTTGCTTTGTTCTTTTAGTTTTGACTCTTAATTTTATCTTCCCTTCTCCCATCCCCTCAGAAGATAAGAAATCTCATATAGGTTATACATGTGCAATCGTATAAAACATCTCCTTATTAGTCATTTTGTGGAAGATGACTAAGAAAGAAAGAAGGAAAAAAGTGAAAAATAGGATTCTTCAGTCTGTATTCAGACATCACTTCTTCCTCTGTAGGCAGATGGCATGCTTCATCTTGAGTCCTTTGGGCTTGTCTTGAATCATTGTGTGCTGAGAACAGCAAAGTCATTCATGGTTGTTCATCATATTGCTGTTACTGTGTACATTGTTCTCCTGTTTTTGCTCACTTGGTTTTATATCAGTTTACATGTTGGTTTTTTTTTTTTCTGAAATCATCCTGCTTGTCATTTCTTATAGCACAATAACAGTCCATCCCAATCGTGTACCACAACTTGTTCAGCCATTCCCCAATAAATGGGCATCTCCACGATATCTAATTCTTAACCACCACACACAGAAAAAGAACTACTATAAATATTTTTATACAAATAGGCCGTTTTGCCTTTTTATCCCTTTATCCCTTTGGGATACTGACCTGACAGTGATATAGCTGGATCAAAGAGTATGCCCAATTTGATAGCCCAAATTGCTCTCCAGAGTGATTGGATCAGTTTACAACTTCACCAGCAGTACATTAGTGTCCTGGTTTCCCCACATGTCTTCCAACATTTCTCATTTTTTGTTTTGGTCATGTTCGCCAATCTGATAGGTGTGAGGTAGTACCTCAGAGTTTTAATTCACATTTCTCTAGTCAGTTCTGATTTAGAGCATTTTTTCATAAAACTACAGGTAGTATTAATTTCTTTGTCCAAAAATTGCCTGTTCTTGTCTTTTGACCATTTATCAATTAGGATGTGACTTATATTCTTATAAATTTGACTCAGTTCTTTATGTATTTGAGAAATGAGGCTTTTACCAGAGATATTTCCAATGAAATTTTCCATCCAGTTTTCTGCTTTCCTTCCAATTTTGACTGCATTGGTTTCATTTGTGCAAAAACTTTAAAAATTTTATATACTCAAAATTATCCATTTTATATTCCATAGTACTCTCTATAGCTTGTTTGCTCCTAATTTTTTCGCTTATCCGTAGACCTGATAGGTAAACTATTCCTTGCTCGCCTAATTTGCTTATGACATCACACTTTAGGTGTAAATCATTTTTACCTTATCTTTGGTATATGATATGAGAAACTGGTCTGTACCTAGTTTCTGTCATACTGTTTTCCCAGCAGTTTTTGTCCAATAATGAATTTTTTATACCAAAAGCTTGGATCTTTGGGCTTATCAAATACTAGATTGCTATGGTCTTTTACTACAAGGTATTGTGCACCTAATCTATTCTATTGATCCAACACTCTCTTTCTTAGCTAGTACATATTGTTTTTGATAATTACCACTTTATAATACAAATTAAGATCTGATATAGCTAAGCCACCTTCCTTTACTTTTTTTTTTTTTTTTTTTTTTACTGATTCCTTGATTCCTTTATGTTCTTGACCTTTTGGTCTTTTTTGTTTTTTGAGAAAACAATAAAAAACTTTTACTATGCTGACTTTCAAAAAAGAATTTGGCCTTTATTTACATATAAGTTGCATATATTTATTTGTAAACTTAATTGCTTTACATACCTGTTTATTATTCTAGCAATATGTACTCTATAGGATAACTTTTTATTACTTTGATATGTATGTTTACTAAAAGTCTATTAGAATATATTTATGGAATGACTCATATTCAATAGATTGCCAATTAGTATTTCAAAGAAACCAAACTATTATTGGTTTCTTCTAGTCACTTTTCCTCTCAAAACTAAAGTAATAGCAAGCCTCCTTAAATTTTCTGTTAAATATGTAAGAATTTGGTTTCTAAAAATTAAAGAAATTTTAAATTCATTCCCACCACCATCTTTAATTTTGATTCTATGCACTATCAAAGCATTTTTATATTCTTAGCTTCTTAGTGATGTAAACTAGCCATTTTGAGTTTTTAAAATATGCCATGTGATCTTACCAAAAATTTTCAAGAGAAATGAAGCCTGTACTGTAAAGATGAGTCTGGTTATTCTTTTCTCTGTTTCTCTAATATGAATTTTGAACCTACAGTTTTTTTCTTATAAGTCAGGTAAAGAAAGATATGCATGGGACAATTTATTTTTTTCTTTTTAAATTTTATTTATTTTTAGTTTTCAACATTTACTTCCATAAGATTTTGAGTTTTAAATTTTCTCATCCTTCCCTAAGATGGAATGCCATGTGATATAGGCTCTACGTACACATTCCTATAAAACATTTTCATGTTAATCATGTTGTGAAGAAGAATTAGAACCAATAGGAGGAACCACAAGAAAGAAAAAGCAAGACTACAACAAAAGAGAAAGCAAATTGTATGCTTCAATTTACATTCAGACTCCATAGTTCTTTTTCTGGATGTGGATAGCATTTTCCATCATGAGTCTTTTGGAGTATTCTTAGATACTTGCATGACTGAGAAGAGCTAAGTCTATCAAAGTCAGTCATCACACAATGTGGCTGTTACTGTGTACAGGAATAATTTGTTTTTAAACAATATTTGCCAGGAGTCCTCATTTCAAACACGTCATATTCACAACCATCAAAGCTGAATTTCAGAAGGCCCATTGGTGATTGTGTAGCTCCTGAGCACATTTTATTTTCACACACATTCAACATGAGTTGTTGCATATTATTGGTTTAAAAATTGGGCTTAAAAATTGATCAAAGCATCTTAAAAACATCCCAAATGCCTTTTATGGGGGGGAACTGTATTCTTCTGCTATGATATTTTCCATCAATGGCTTATTTTCTATCAGCACTTGATTATTGTTTATTATTCAAGAAATTCTTTTGACTAAGGCATTTTTCTTGGTATTAGAGATACATCTTACATTTTAGATACCAAGATGCTACAGTACAAAGATATTATTCTCTTTTATGTTTAATGAAGTTGAATGTTTCTTCCAGAGAGCTAGAAGAACATTGAATCATGTAGTCCTTCCTATGACCCTGGGATCCAAGCATATCACATCAATAAAGTCATTTGTCAGTCTACCAAAGATGCAAATATGTGTCATATGATTACCCCTAGACCTTAGAGCAATCTCATTTTCCAGGTGTAAGAAAGGTATCTCAGGAAGTTTATAGTTAACTCAATTAGACCCCTAAAACCAAAGATGAAATCATTTTTGGCAAGAGTAGTCATGTCATATAGTTGTACAAGGAAGGTGGTTGGGTAGACAACACATTAAGCCAATCTTATGGATCACAAAGGAAGTAACCATTTCTTGATACAGATGATGGGCTCAGGGTCTGGAAAGATAGATAGATAGACAGAGAGACAGACAGATAGATATGTAAATAGATAGATGACAGATATGTAAATAGATCACAAATAGATGGATGACAGGTGATAATTATAAACAGATTGACGTCTGTCTACATAGATTTTTATAATATATGATTATTGCCAAGGTGGGGATTTGTTTTTCCTAACGATGCTTACTTTTTTCCACTGGAGGGTTGGTGCTTGGAGGGAGCAAAAGTAGATTTTTATTAACTGAAAAAAATAATAGAAAGGAGCATCTGAAGGAAAAGGAATAAAGCCATGCCTTTAGTAAGGAAGCAACTTGCTTTTGCTTTCTCCCTATATGTGTTGCTCAGTTTTGTCCTTTCTGTTTTCAAAAGGTTATATTTGGTACCAATATTTTTCCCAATGTTTTCCACTGACTAATACTTTGTCTGGCTTTCAGAAGCTTCACCTTCTATTTATTTAGATAAACAGAAGGGAAATTGTGCATTGGAGTCTGGCTCTAACATTTCTGAGGAAACAGCAGCTCCCGCACAAAGCTCTTGTCATGCTCCCATGTTCAGAGTTTGTGTACATCTTGGACAAAATCTTTGCTCTTTTTTTTGTCACAGGCTTTGGGACATCTCCTATTTTTCTCTGATTGACAGTTGGATAATAAGTTTAATCATTAAAAAAACAGTTCTAGGGAAATACAAGCTTTGCCTTCAGTTCCCCTGTCGATGGCAAAGCTTTTGTTTTCACAACTCTTTCAGAATAACTAGAGATTATCTCTCCAAAAGAGGTGCTGATATTGACCTGTCCTGTCACGTGTTGCTTAACAAGTACCAGAGAAATTGAATCCTACTTTATCTGTTTTCTAGTGCCGCTTATTGAATCTTCCTGCTGTTGAGAGGTAGCTGGGGGTCAACAGATTCTGTCTCTTCCTCTCATCTGTCCCTCCATTAACCTTGACAGATTACAAAAGTGCCTCTTCATTGTATTTTACAAAGTTGGGTGAAATCTTTCTGATTCTTTACTTCAAGTGAGCATCTTAAGAATGAAATCTCTTTCTTGACATTATTTCAAGTTAAAAGTGAAGCCTGAGTTGGATATGTGTTCATCTTTGTTTTCACACATATAAACATATATTTATATGTGTGTATGTATTTATGTACATGCATGTACATATTTGTGTGCCTATGTATGTGGTGTGTTTGTATATTTTTTTTCTGGTCTTGTCGCATGGGTGTTTTATTGAGCTTAGAGGAAAAACTAAGTGTAGAGACTGCTAGTTTAGGTGTCAGAGGCTGATAGATATTGTAGACATGCACTTATGAAGATTACAGTTATCCACATCTATATGTGTTTCTCTGCCTGTTTATCCCTATATTTATTTATCTACCTGCCTGTCTTTATTACACATATACATGTATGTGTGCCTATATATGTATGCACATACACATGCATGGGCAGCTATGTGGTATACAGTGTGTGGAGTGCCAGGCCTGGAGTCAAAATGACTCATCTTCCTGAGTTCAGAACTGGCCTCCGACACTTACTAGCTGTGTGACCCTGAGCAAGTCACTTCACCCTGTTTCCCTATTTCCTCATTTGTAAAATGAACTAGAGAAGGAAATGACAAATTACTCCAGTACCTTTGCCAAGAAAACCTCAATTAAGGTCATAAAAAAGTCAGCCATGACTGAAAAATGACTGAAAATACATACACATACCTTCCATACTTATGGAAGGTACCATATCCAATTAAACACTTAGCGCTTAGCATCACTTATTAGGAGAAGCATATACATATGGATCAAGGGTTAATCTCTTATTCAGGAGGACTGGGTTCAAGTTCTGGCACTGCCCTACACTAATTATGGGACCAGGAAGAAGCCACTTAATCTCCCAGATTTTCAGACAAATTTCAGACAAATATGTTGCTGATTTCAGTTGAGAGTTTCAACATGGGGAGTTGTTCCCAGGGCTGACGTCATAGATTGAGATGAAAAATGTTAAAATGCACATGGCATTATCCATAATCCCTAGGAACACAAAGACAAAATAAGCCTGCCTATTCAAGGAACTTAAATTTTAGTAATAAGGATATGGAGACCATTAACTAAATACAAGTATACACATACTAATATAATGCAAAGTAGAATGTGATGGAGAGGTTCAAATCTAAATTAGAAATACCAGCTGACTGGGTAGGAGAAAGAGCTTGATTGATTTAGAGACATTGGAGACTTGGGTTTTTAGTCCCGGCTTTCACACTGACTAACTCTAGACAAATCACTTAACCTGTTTCATCCTTTATGGGCCAACATTTTCAAAATGATAAATTAACCAAATATTTAACTAAGTTCACTGTCCTATATTGTTTGTCAGTAATTTTGGGATGAGTTACTCTTTCTATAATGATGATAAAATCTAGTATCCTTAACTCATACCTCTCCAAACATGTCATAAAATCATTAATCTACATTTACAATGTAGGCCTTCAAGCCCTCATTGTGAAGATCAAGAGACTAAGACTTAAGGAGGTAAAATGACTTGTCTATGGTCCTACCTTGGACAACCTAAAAGCTGACCAGGTCCTCTGATTTCAGAGCCGATACTTCTTTGAATCTCTATTTTCTCATTGTAAAATGGGGAGAATAACAAAATATGACATTTTCAACTCAATTCAGCAAATTTTTATTAAATACTTGCTATGTACCAAGCACTAGGGATACAAGTAAGAGAATCACCTTGGGGGGATGGGAAGTACCAGGACATGAAAGGAAGCTGGAAAGCTGAGGTTGAGGGGAGAAGCAGGGAGCAGAGCAGGGAAGGGGCAGGGTGGGCTGGGAAATGATGTTTCTTCAATTTCAAACCACACAGAGCTACAGATATAAAATAGAGAGTTAGATGGAAGAGTCTAGATCCAGCCACCTATAAAGAAAAGCCTTGAGAGGAATTTAATGCTAGACCTTCCAACCTTTCACTCAGTAAGGGGAGGAGACTGAGGAAGTGGGCACGGTTTTGAGTGTTCAGTACTGAAGTAAACAGCATTGATTATGAGATCTCCAAAGATCAACCTATCCTGGGATGAGCAGCGTGTTCCTTGCAGTTCAAACCAGGCAAAACTACAGATAGAAAGGGGACAGTTAGCTGAGACAGTGCCAGGTCCAGCCTTCTTTAAAAGAAAAAAAAATGGTGCTGTTCAGTTGTATCTGACTCCTCCTGACGCCATTTGAAGTTTTCTTGGTAGGTACTGGAGTGGTTTACCATTTCCTTCTCCAGTTCATTTTACAGATGAGGAAACTGAGATAAACAGGGTCAACTGACTTGCCCAAGTCATGAAGCTAGTAAATGTTTTAGGGCAGATTCGAACTCAGATCTTCCTGACTTCTAGCCATGAGCCACCTGGGTGTCCCAAGGAAGACTTTGGGAGGAGTTCAGTGCTCTGCCCTCCAGTTTTCCAGTCTTAGCAGAGGGAAGGGTAAAGGATTTGGGAATATATTGATAATCCATAACTGAGTTAAACAACATGATTATGAGATTTCAGGTGATCAGATATTTATATAGCACTTTAATGTTTATATCAAATTTTACTTGTATTATTTCATTTTCTTCTTATTAAAAACACTGTATTAGGTCACTGCAACTAATTTTATTCTCATTTTATAGGTTATAAAACTGATTATCAGAATGCATTATATTAACACTGCTAATAAGTGAAAAAGTGGTTCTAGCTCTCTCCTATCTAAGAGACCAATATAAATCCTCATATTCAATTGATTGTTTTTCATACCTGCATTATAGGGAATTAAAAATATGGGTCTGGAACTTGAGAGTTGTTGTCTTTGAATTTTCTTTTCCTCTCACACCTTTTAAAAATATCCCAATAAATATGCAGTCACTTGTTTATACGGAATGTGCTTTATACTGTATTCATAATTCAATATATTGTAAACTTAAATTAATACCAATTTTTAAAGAATGAAATAAAAATGAAAAAAATATTTGATCCTAGCCACCTAAACTTTATTGAATAGGAAAAAATATGGTAAGATTTGAGCGGCAGATAAATCAATTTTATTAGTGATTTGGAAGCTCTTTTGAGGAATGGGAAGTAACTTGAGTCTGCAAGACCAATTAGGAGGCTATTACAATAGTCCAGGTGAGGGATGATGAAGTCCTGAATCACAGTGCTTATTATATGAGTGTAAAGAAGGAATAGGGTGCCAGAGATAGTGATTGACACACCTGCTTGGGTATATGGGGTAAGTGAAATTGAAGAATTGAGGATGACACCTATTTGTGAATATTTGTGTGTGAGTGGATCTTGGCAGGATTGAAGAAGTTTGGAGGAGAAGTAATTTCAAAGAAAAATGATAATATGATGAAATTTATTACATGGATTATAGTCCTTCCCATGTCTGCTCATCCTGTGTAACTTGATCTGTCCCACTAAAATAAAAAGGAGGTTTGAGTTCTAACTCATGAATTGGAATCAGTTTACCCCCAGAACATTCACTGACAGAGCCATAAGGTCATCTGACTCCAAGACACAGAAGTCAACAGAGAGGGCATACCAAGGATAAGGACACCAGTGCCAAGGCATTGCAATAGGAGAGAGATTCATTTAAAGGGAATAACAGTAAGGAAGCCAGTTACTCTGTATTACAGTGTACTAATATAAAATAAATCTGAGAGTGCTTTAAGTGCCAGATTTTGTATTTTGTCATAGAGGTAACAGGGAACCTCAAAAACTCCTTGAACAAAGGAGTGACATGGTTATTTCTGCATCTTCTGACCATCAATTTGTCATCTGGTGTGAAGAATGATTTGGAGTAAAGAGAAACTTGTGGCAGGTGATAAGATTGAAGTTTTCTGTTCAGGGGGGGATTAGCACCTGAAGTACAGTAGTAGTAAGGAGAGGGATTTGAATGATGTGAAAGTGGAATGGTTAAAATTTGGTAATTTATTGAATATTGCAGGGTTGAAGAAGAGTAAATAGTTAAGGTTTACTTAGAAGTTTTGTTAATCTTTATGAATGGAAGGAGAAGGGAGCTCTCAACAGAATAAGGGAAGGTAGAAGGTTTAGATTTAAGAGATACTGCATCAGCAGCTACAGCATTTATAGGGTGCTTTAAGGTTTACGGAACGCTTTTATATATGTTATCTCATTTGATATATAAGACCATATTCTCCGGACCATTTTCCTTTATTTATTTTATATGTAATATGTGCAGAAGTCACCATCCCACCATCTCTTCCTTTAGTTGTTTCCCTGTTCAAATAAACCATTTCTGATATATATTGATCGCTCAAGGGAAGGACAGTCGCTTACTCTGGAAAGGGTATGATTTCCACTTATGAACCAAGCAAACGGAAAGCATAAGTCAAGGGTAACCACCACTATGATTCCTAAAAATGTCTAAATTTAAGACTCTGAGATGAATTTGAAAACTAGGTATAAGATCAAAGATTCTGGCCAGTAGGTCAGTATAGGATCAGGAAGTAAAAAATTTAACATTTTATCAGATTCAACCCATGTCTTCAAAACTGATCTCTTTATGCTACCTTCTTAAGTTCTCTTTTCATTCCTTTCCCGAATGAACGGGTAGACACTTCCATCAGCAAGTAACATTGACCCAGACAACATCCTTCCCTGAACCCATTACGTCATGCTGTGCCTCAACCAATCTGTTCTTGCTTGTTTGTATTATAATACTTTTTCCCTTCAGAACCAAAGCTTGAAATTAATATACTTAGACTATTTTGTGTGATGTTTTATTCGTATATTTTGATAAATTAGAACAGAGGTTTCCAAACTTATTTGGCCTACCACCCTCTTTTAATCTATGTATGAATGTATGTGTGTGTGTGTGTGTGTGTGTGTGTGTGTGTGTGTGTGTATATGATATATGTATGCTCCCCTGGAAATCTTCCTTTAACTTTTTAACAGTTTTTTAAAAATTGGCATCATTTCCAAAAAATAAAATATTTTGAAGAAATGATGCATCTTAAATTTAATAATTTGTTGTAAATTCATGGGGTTTTCCTGCATTGAAATTTTGATGACCTGATATTATGTAAACTTATAGTATTGTGTTGTAAACAAGGCATTGCAAGCACATATTCCTGTTGGTGCATGCAGGTCTTCCTGACAATGCGTGACGACCTGCCAACACTTTTTTGTTTAAGACCTGTCAGTGGACTTGACCACTGATCTGTTATAACTTGCATTTTATGTGTTTACTTGGAAAAATAATGGCAATCACTATGACTTTAATGCTGTTACACAACAAATGAAACATGTACAAACAATTTTTTCAAAATTTTCTTCTCTTTTTGTCCTTATGCTTCCACTGCCCCTTTATTTTTGTTCAGTGCCACCCACCAGTTGCACCTGAGCTACTACCACTGCCCTGAATCATTCCGGTGCCCCCCAGGGAATGGCATCTCCCACTTTGGGAACCTCTGAATTAGAACAGCAATATGAGAAAAGGAAAACTATATATAAATTGAAATCATCTATAGAAATTCTTTCATGAGAGTTCTGAGCTTAGTCTCTTGAATGGTAAATTTTTTTTTGAATATTGTTGAAAAAGGGAAAGCTTTTAATAATGTCAAAATGTTGGGAGTAGAAATGGGGATATTGTTGATCATACTCCTAATCCTACATATAGGTGGCATTGTAAAGGACTGGACCTGGATTCAGGAAAACCTAAATTTGAATCCTGCATTAGACGCTAGCCTTTGTGACCCCCTACTGAATGTGACAATATAATATCATATGTTATACACATATAACATATGATATAACATTATATTGCTATATTTATACACATGCACACATATGTATGTGTGTGCTGTGTCAAATTAAAAATGTAGTGTAAATGTTAAATATTCATATTATTCTGAGAGTTCATGCTCTAATACAAATATAAATAAATTTTAGGTGTGTTATTGAGGAGGGAAGGGGGGATGCATTGAGAACATGTCCTATTCCACAATTCTTCATAAGCTGAAAACCAGTCAATTTTAGCTATAGACAGTTTAGTTTTGGTAAATATTATTTTGAGACAAGAATATAATTATATCTGAGGATGTACAAAGCCAAGATGGAAGATTAGAGGGAGCAACCCAGCTGAACTTTCTCAACATTCCTCCCTAAATAACTTTAAAATAACACCTCAAATCAAATTTTGGAGTGACACAGGCAGCAAAAGGTCAGCATGAGACATTTTTACAGCCTAACAAAATTTAGGGGATCAGCACGAAAGGTCCATAACACCCATGTGGGTGTCAAGCTAAAGCACACATGGAGGGAACATGTATAGCAGCTAAGCAGCAACTGCTTTGGGAGCTCTGGGCCCAGTGATTATAAGAGGATCAGGCAATTTTATTTCTTAGTACTAGATAATTGAGATAATTAATACCTTTTAATAGATTTTAAGATCTGGGATTGCTAGATTTCCTTTCCTTACTTTTTAAAGTTAATTTCTTTGATATTTTCTTGACCTTTTGTTCTTCTAAATGAATTTTTCTTATTTTTTTTAGCTCAGTAAATTTTTTTTTTTTGGTTATTTAATTGGTGTGGCATGGAATAAGTAGGCTAAATCAGGTAAATTGTCATTTTTATTATATTGACTCAGTCCACCCATGAACAGTTGATATTTCTCCAGTTATTTAAATCTAACTTTATTTGTATAAAAGGAGTTTTATAATTATGTTTATCTAGTTCCTGGGTTTGTTTTGGCAAGTATGCTCCCAGGTGTTTTATATTGTCTGCAGTTATTTTAAGTGGGGTAGCTCTTGTTATTTCTTCTCCTAGGGCTTTGTTGATGATATATAGAAAGGCTGATAATTTATGCAGTTGATTTTTTTATATCTTGCTACTTTGCTAAAGTTATTAATGGTTTCAACCAGCTTTTCAATTGACTCTCTAGGATTTTCCAAGTATTCTATCATATCATTTGCATAAATAGATTCTTTTTATTACCCCATTCCCCATTGTGATTTCCTCAATTTCTGTTTCTTTTATTGCTACTGCTGGCATTTCTAGTACAATATTGAATACTATTGGTGATTAGGGAGATCTTTTTCCAATCCTGATCTTATTGGAAAGGCTTCTAGCTTATTCCCATTATAGATGATGCTTGCAGATAGTTTTAGATAAGATGTTTCTTATCATTTTAAGGAAAAATTCATTTCTCCCATGCTTTCCAGTTTTTTTTATAGGAATGAATGTTGTATTTTGTCAAATGCTTTTTCTTCATCTAATGATATAATCATGTGATTTTTGTTAGGTGTTATTGAAATAAGTTATGTTAATAGTTTTCTTATATTGAACAAGCCCTGCATTCCTGGCATAAATTCCACTTGATTATAATGTAAAGTCTCTGCAGTATATCGTTGTACTCTCCTCTCTGGTACTTCATTTAGGATATTCGCATCAATATTCATTTTGGAAATGGATCTATAATTGTCTTTCTCTGTTTCTGTTCTTCTCTTAGGTCTTAGCACCATATTTGGTCGTTAAAAAGTGTTTTGTAGGACTCCTTCTTTGTATGTTATTCCAAATAATTCACCTATTATTGGTATTACTTCATCTTTAAATGTTTGGAAGAATTTACTTGTAAATCCATCTAGTCCTGATGCTTTTTTCTTTTTTTCTTCCTTTTATTTAGTATTTTATTTTTCCCCAGTTACACATAAAAACAATTTTGAACATTCATTTTTAAAACTTTTGAGTATCAAATTCTCTCCCGGAGGCTTTTTTCTTAGGAAGATAATTTATGACCTATTCATTATTCTCTAAAATAGGGTTTACCTTATTATTCTATTTCCTCTTCTAGTAATCTGGGAAGTTTATTTTTTTTGTAAGTGTTCTTCCATTTCATTTCCATTATGCTAGTGATTTGATTTTCCTCTCTTTTTTATTCCTATTAATCACTTGTTTATCTGTTTTATTAGGTTTTAATTTTCAGGATTTACAAATTTGGTGTTTAATTGGGTATTTTTTTTAATTGTATACCCAATTCATTTATCCTCTTTCTCTGTTTCGTTGTTGTAAGCATTTAGAGAAGATACCAGACTTCCTCTGATTACTACTTTTGTTGTATCCCATAAGCTTTTGATGTGTCTCATTATTGTCACTTTCTTTAATAAAATTATTGTTTCTGTGGTTTGTTCTTTAACCCACTCATCCTTTAAGATGAGGTTATTTGGTCTCCATTTTATTTTTAATCTGTGTTTCCCTGCTCCCTTATTAAATGTAATTTTGTTGCATTATGATATGAAAATTTGCATTTAATATTTCTGCTCTTCTGCATTTAACTACAAAATTTTTGTGGCCTATTCGTGGTCAATTTTTGTAAAGGTGTCATGTACTTCTCTGAAAAAGGTACATTCCTTTATATTCCCATTTAATTCTCTCTACATGTGTCATCTAACTTTTCTAAGCTATATGAATCTCCTTGACTAATTTCTTATTTGTTTTCGTTCTATTTATCTAGTTTTGAGATGCTAAGGTTGAAATCTGCCACTATTTTAGTGTTTCTATATATTTCCACCTGTACATCATTTACTTTTTCCTTTAAAAGTTTGAATTCCTTAGCATTTGGTGCATATATTTTAGTAGTGATATTATTTCATTATGTATAGTACCTTTTAACATAATATACTGTCTCTGCTTATCTCTTTTAAATAAATCTATTGTAGCTTAAACTTTGTCTGAGGTCATGATTGCTACTCCTGCTTTTTTTATTTATCTGCTGAAGCATAATAGACTCTACTCCTGCCCTTTATTTTTGCTCTATTTGTGTGTCGCCTTTTTAAGTGTGTTTCTTGTGAACACCATATTATTGGCTTGTGTTTTTTGATCCATTATGCTATCTGTTTCTGTTTTACGGTTTAGTTCATCCTATTCATATTCAAAGTTATAAATGCTAGTTTTGTATTTTCTTCCATCCTATTTTTTCTGTCTCTTTTTTTCTCTCTTTTTACCCTATCCATCTTCAGAAATCTAATTGACTTATGACTGTTGCCTCCCTAGTGCACACACCCTTCTGAGAGTCCCTCTGTTATCCTATACCTTTGTCACCTCATTTCTCTGTAAGTCCAGAAGACTTTTCTACCCTAAATGTATATATTATTCTTGCTTTAACCCAGTCCTGATGAAAATAATGTTTCCATGCTACTTGCCCTTCACTCTGTTCTCCAGTGCACTGTAATGTTCAATTTGTGTGTATGTTCATCCTTCATTGCTGAAGGAAGACCATGCCATCAGAGAAATAATGACATGACCTGCACTTGACTTTTGTTTTGAGTGAAGGAGGACTGTGCAGGTCACCAGCCTCACTTCTCCATAGAGCCATCTGAATCCAGTGACCAGATATTCATCAGGATGACTGGAGATGACCCAAGATGAGGCAGTTGTGGTTAAGTGACTTGTCCAAGGTCACACAGCTAGTAAGTTTCAGGTGTCTGAGGTCAGATTTGAACTGAAGTCCTCCTGACTCCTGCAGTGGTGCTCTATCCACTGCACCACCTAGATGCCCCATTCTTCCATTTATACTTCTTTTGTATGAGATAATTTTCTCCATCCTATTACAATTGACTCAACTCTAAACCTTGTATCTGTGTATATAGTCTTTCAAACTACATAGTAATGGTAACATTCTTAAGAGGTACAAATATCATTTCCCCATCTAAGAACTAAACAATTTAACTTTATTACATCCCTTATAAATAGTCTTTCCTGTTTACTTTCTTATGTTTCTTCTGATTCTTGTAAGTCAAAATATTTTCTCATCACTTCTGGTCTTTTCTTCATGAATCCTTGAAAATCCTTTAGTTCACTAAATATCCATTTTTTTCCCTTGCAGGATTAGTTGGATTTGATGGATAGGTGATTCTTGGTTGCAATCCCAGCTTCTTTGCTCTTCAGGATATTTTATGCCATGCCTCTTGGTTTTTTAATATAGAAGCTGCTAAATCTAGTGTTATCCTGACTGTAGCAGCATAGTACTTAAATTGTTTATTTCTTGTAATATTTTCTACTTACCCAGGAGTTTTGAAACTTAGCTTTAATGTTGCTGTGAATTTTCATCTGGGGATGTCTTTCAGATAGTGATCACTGGATTTTTTTTTATTTCTACTTTATCCACTTGTTAGAATTTCAGAGCAATTATTTCTTGAAGTATAGTATCTTGGCTTTTTTTTATTATAACTTTCAGGTAATCTGAAAATTTGCAAATTTGACTTGCAATATGTTTTTCAAGTCTGTTATTGTTTTTCTAATGAGATGTTTCACATTATCGTCTCTTTTTTTATTCTTTTGATTTTGTCTTATGATTTCTTCTTGTTTTCTGAAATCATTAGCTTTCCCTTTGCCCAAATCTCATTTTTAAGGAGTTTTTTTCCAGTAAATTTTTGGATCCTTTTCTGTTTGATTTACTTTCTTTGCATAGTTTTCTTGCTTTTCTTACATTACTCTTATTTTCCTAATTTTTCTTCGAGTGTTTTCTTATGATTTTTAAAGTCCACCAAATCTCTTTGGGCTTGTGACCATTTTACATTTTTCTTTGACTCTTTACAAGCTCTTTTATCTTCTTAATTTGAACCCTGATCTTCTCTATCACCATCATATCTGTCTATGGTCAGGTTCTTTCTCCAATTAGAGTTGAATTATACTCCTGCATAGTGGGGGATAATATCTTAGGCTTCAGATTTTTCATGCTATTGTTTTCTGAGCTCTCCCTGATAGCTCTTAACATCTTTCTTCTTTCAGTGTTCAAAAATCCAAGTCCAGGTGTGGTCACTGCTCCCAGCACTCATACTTTGGCTTATGAGTGACCTCTGGTATTTCTCTCTGCCCTTGAACTGGGACCATTGCCATTGTAAACTCTTACTCTTGCAGTTCCTCATGTCGCTGAAAATATCAGCTCACCCCTCTTCCCTGGAACTTAAATAAGGGACTCAGCTTTCCTGCAAATGACCACAGCCAGCATTGTCCCAGCCGTCTGAGACCACACTCACTGCTCATTCCTTCTCACCCGTAGCCACACCCTGGGACCTCATCTAGTCAGCTGAGTCCAGAACCCAGAGGGTCCTCCCAATCTTCCCCTGATCACCTTTCCAACCCCCACATTGTCTGTGGCCAGAAACAGTGCTCAGTGCTTGTAATTGATTGATTAGATATCATCTGACCAGCAGTATCTACGCTACAGGCCAGACCAGCACCCTGGGAAGTAAAATCTTTCTCAGTATGCTCCCAAGTTGTCTTAGACTGAATGACTGCTTTACCTCAATTTTTAATTATTTTTGATGCTCAGAAATTTGCCTTAGGCATTATTTTAAGTTATTTGCAGGGGAATTTGGAAGAGCCAGGTGGTTGTAGCGGCAGTGTGATACTAATAGTGCCCACGGCAGTCGTGAATATTTGTGGCACCATTCTGAATCACGAAATACCAAAGACTCTCCACATGGAGGGCAGAACCAAAACATTTATTCAAAGGACACCAGAAAACCAAATCCATCACAGTAACAAAAATCTATACACAATAATAATGCAGAGAACAACACCATCCCCAAACTTCCTGCCTGCTAAGCTTCCCACAAACCAGTTCCTTTATCAAATCACAAAGCAGGCTCATAAAAAAAATCACAATCACATAATCACTCATGCTAGCCTCCAGCCTGTGTCCTTCCTAGCTCAGTTCTCATGACTGACGTCCTCTCAGTTCTGTTGTAGCTCTGCCTCTTCTTGCTCCACCCCTTTGTAAGGGCAAGCAAAATAGGATCTTTTGCTGTTTTTGTTTTAGTATAATCAAGAAGTATAATACTTTTGGTTGTTCCAAGATCCATGGCCATTTAGATTGTAAAGTTAAAGCTCCTGGAAGGGTGGAGTGTGATGGCAAGAAAAATAGGATTTTTTTGCTGTTTTTGTTTTAGTATCTGAGTGAATCTTGCCTTTATCAACCAAGAGTCTTTACAAGGAGCAAAGTATAGAAACAACAGTTTCTTTAACTAGAAACAGTGTGTGTATTTGTATTGTTAACTATTTTAATATGATTAAGGATGTTCCCTACCTATTAATGGGGCCTGCCCATTAAGGAAAGATTGATTTGGGAAGATTTGTGGGAAGGCCCAAGCTTTTTGTTAATGAGGTACCGGTTCTCAATGGTTGTGATGCCTTCTGGCTCTAAAACAATGTATAAATACTCTTGAGCTGAGGTTTTACTTTGGGGCTTAGTTTTTGGAAGAAGCACTGCGTGCCACATGAGACTCTGGAAAGCCACTAAACAGCCCCTCAACTCTTTGAAAACCCAGATGTTGGCGCTTTCTTCTCTGGTAAAGATGTATGTATGTCAGTGGTCAGGTAGTTTGGAGGCACTGCCTATTGATTTTTTATTTCTCTGAAATTTTGATTTTCTGTGCTACCTGTGATTGACTAAAGTGATTGTTAACCCCTCAAAAGTTGCCTTTCCTTTTATGAATGCAGATCTAAGAACCTGTGATAGTACTCCTCCCACCACAGGCTCTATGTGACTCAGACTTATGTAACTAAGGCTTCCATGTGACTTGAACAGGTTACATGGGCCTATTAATGAATATGAAAGATTTTCCATTTAAATTACCATTACTGTAGTTTCCTTCCTTATTCTGCCATCTTCTTTACAATTCTCTGTTTCTCAATTTTTTTTATTAAACTAATAAAGGACTTTTGTTATTGCTTTGACAGTTGTTTTTAAAGGCCTGGACAACACCATCTTCCTTATTAATGTAGCTCACCACTTTGTAATGTACTTCTCAACTTCTCCCTTGCACCCAACTCATATATGCAATCTCATGTCAAATCTTATCCTTACTAACTTCATAGGCTAACCCTTGTACATGTTCCCTCCCTTCCACTATCCCTCCAATAGAGGCCTTAATCACCTCTCACCTGGGGCATTGCGGTAGCCTTCTAATTGGTCTTTCACAAACTCTCCCCCCTGCAGTTCATCCCACATATAAATGTCTGCATGATCTTCTAAAAGCACAGGTCTAAACAGGTTGCCTTCATGCCACCACTCAAATGGACTTCAGTGTATTTCTCTTACTTTTAGGATCAAATATAAAGTCTTCTGACATTTAGAGTCCTTTCTTATTTTTTTGCAGTCTCCTTATACTTATATTTACACTTTCTCCAATACAGCTTTGTTGTTGTTCATTCGTTTCTTTCATAATCTACTCTTTGTGACCTTAATTTGTGCTTTCTTGGCAAAGATACTGGAGGACTTTGCCATTTCCTCCTCCAGCTCATTTTACAGATGAGTATCTGAAGCAAAAAGAATTAAGTGACTTGCCCAGGGTCACACAGCTAGTCCGGATCTGAGACCTGATTTGAACTCACAAAGATGAGTCTTCCTAGCTCCAGGTCCTGAACTCTATCCCCTAGACCACCTAGCTACATAAACCTCTGGGCTGATAATGCCAAGTCAACAAACAGAAAATAGCACTATACTGACCTCTGATGCTCCTGGTTCTCTGGTACTGTTCTTTATACATATCATCCCTTTTCCCTTCTCTGTGCTTTTCACTGACATATCTCATGTACTTGAATGTTCTCCCTTTCCATTTCCAACTCTTAACTTCCCTTGTTTCTTTTAAGATTCAGCTTAAATCCCACCATTTTCAGGAATCATTTCTTGGTCTCCCCTCCAACTCCACTGCCTGCTAGTATAGTTACTCACATCACCTTCCATTTACTCTATGTACATACATACATATATACATAGTACATACATATATGATCCATCATACATTATTATTTCTGTGTTGTCTCCTGGATCAGATTATGAGCTTCCTGAGATCATGTACCTTATTTTTCTCTTTGTATCTCCAGTGCTTAGCACACAATAAGTCCTTTACAGGATTTTAAAACTGACTTCAGATTTATCAAAAAAATTTACCATATATAAAAATGACCTTAATTGAAATACTTATATAGAATTCACTTATATAAGTACTTATACAGAATTCACATTTGAATTAAGATTAATGCTTTTTACACTCTAAATCAAAATCTCCACTCAATGTTTCCTCTCTCCATTTTATGTGTAACTAGATAGTATATGTCTCTTGTTGATACCTTGGAATGAATGTACATCTTGCCTGTGCAGAAAAGTCTCATGCAATATGTTTCAAAGAAGGTTATAACTGGAGTGATGAAGACATGACTAGGTAAATGAATACATAACTTAGACCAGGGGAAATTAAAGAGAGAAATGAATTGACTGTTCACTTTTCAAGTGACGATTGTTTTAAGAGGTTGTGAAACTGTTGTAAAAGCTCTTGATTTCAAACACTTCGATAAAGCTTTAAAAATTTTTAATGGTAAATTTGCCCTGTGTCCTTTTTTCTGAACTAATTTTCCTTCCTCCCAACTTTATTCTCTTAGTCTAAATAATGTTGAGAATTTCCATCACTTTATTCTGAACAACTTAATCATAGTATGGATTTCTCTAGTCATTTCCGCATTATCATAGAGATCACAATGGTTTGTTTTGTTGCTACACAGAATCACAGAATCACAGAATTTTGAGAGTTGAAAGGTTCTTCAGCTGCCATCTAGCCCAATCTATATATAAAAGGAATCTCTTGTATCTCATTACTAAAAAGCAGCAAACCTCTTCATGCCCCAAAATGTTGCATTGGAAAGAACTAGCTGTTTTAGTCAAACTCTAAGTCTTGTTAACCTTGTCACCTGAACAAGTTTGTATTTCTGAGCCTTAATTTTCTCAATATAAATTGGAAAAATTTCATATATTCTTACTTTTTCTATTGTGAGGTATGTGCCTTGTAAATTTTCAGTGTATAAATAGCACACACTATCACATAATATATAATTATATTACATATAATAACATTACATATAATAACATATTACATATATAAATACGGAAAGACACGCACATTAATAAGATGTTGATAGAGCTGTGACTTTAATCATTCTGGATAATAATTAGAATTATGGAGAAAAAATGATTGTCTCTTGCATACCCTTTGACCTAATGATCCTACTACTCAGCATATCCTCAGAAAATTAGATAGAAATAAAGAAATAAAGTTTAAAATATATGCAAATATTCATAGTGGCATTTTTTGTGATATCGGAAAACTAGAAGCAAAATAGCTGCTCTTTGGAGGATAGATAAACAAATTGTGCTAAATGAATGTAATGGAATATTATCATGTAAGAAATTATGGATATGAGGAATTTAAAGAAATGACAGTTTATATGAACTGATGCAGAGTAAACTAAGCAGAGTCAGAAGAACAATGATTCTTTCTGGGCTAATAAAAGATCTCTAGATGGAAGTGGAGATCTTAAATAATGGGGTCAGGGGGTAGAGAAGATAACAGTCTGGGATAAAGAATCATCTTGTTCTCCTTTCAACTTAGAAGCAGAGGACTATGACGAAAGAATATTACATGGATTGTTAGACATGGTCACAGTATTTATTGGTGGCTTCTATTTAACCTTTTTTCTGTTTGAAAGGAAAGATATAGAGTATGTGTGTGTCTGTGTGTTGGAGGATACTATATAATATATGCAAATAAAATTTTATATATATATGTATATATATAAACATATTCTCCATTTCCCATCTTTATGAAAGTAATTGTAAAAATAAAAAGAATCAATAAAACTTATTTTGAAAAGGAGAAAGTAAAAGTACTTGCTTTTAAACATGATTTTCAAGTAACCATAAATTCCCTGTATAACCATTTGCCAGCTATTACCCCTCAAATACACACCTTTAGCAAAATCAAAATAAAATCAGCTATTAATGAGGATTTGACTTTTGTGTTACCTTTCTTTTCTAAAATATAGGCAACTAGATAGTCCCATGGACAAAGAACTAGGCATAGAGTAAGGATAAACTTAGAGCAAATCTAGTCTTAGACACTTATGACACTTACTAGCTGGTGACCTTGGACAAGTTACTTAATCTCTCCCTCAGTTTCCTCAACTGTAAAATGAAGTAATAATTAATAACACTGGTCTCCTGGGTTTTTGAGAAAATATTTGTAAAGTAAAGGCTTAGAATACTGCCTGGCACATAATATATGCTATTATTATTATTAATATCATCATTATTAACAGTAATATTAGCATTATAAATTCCTAGCAATATATGATTCTGTTCTATTCAGAGCACTACACATGACATTTCTATTTTCAGAACTGAATTATTGCCATTTTTTTGAATGCATAGATTTTGATTTGTCTTTCCACACTAAGATAACATATATCTTTTGATTCTACAAAGTGCTATTTTATTTGTCTCACTGTGTGTAGTTTCTTATATTGTAGTTGTTGATATTTTAGCCATGCTGTGCACTTTGATAAGTCATTGGAAACAACACTTATTTAGGATGTCTACCTAGTTGCGAGCTCTCCCTTTCTCTGGATGAAGTCCTGGCCCAGGAATGGGTATGTGTAATAGATCCTTAAAAAACCCCAGCCGAGTTGAATCAGGAAAAAAAAAAAAATTTTTTTCTGCCTTTCTGTGCCTCAACTGCTAATGGAACTGTAGAACTCAAAGGGAGATAGTGTGTCTTATTAATTCTCATAAGATGGAATATCAGCATTGAAAGTAAAGCATCAGATAGTATGAGTTATATTTTTGTGTATTTTTAAAAATACTTTGTTATTTTAAATTAAGTGGCCACCAGCATCTTTCAAGTTGCATATTAAATACATTGAACTGGAATTCCAAATTGGACTTGCCATCTGTGCACCCTTGTGATTATTTTTGCAGAATTGAGATTTAAATTTCAAAAATGTAAGTCTCTAAACATAGGCCCAAGATGGCTTTTTCAGATGGAGAAGGGGGGTTTGTTCATTCATTTTAATTTAACTCCAAGAGTCTATCAATATTGAACTGAGAGTGGGAAGTTAAGATTCAACCTAGGATTTCATTCTGCTCTCTTTGAAGAACAAATACATTAAGTTAAGCTGTTATGTTGGTTTCTTTCATGTACATGCATATTCATGGGCATGGCTTTCAATATATTAGTATTTTAATTAAGTTAAAATATTAAACTTTTTCTGCTGTTAGGTCTAAAAACACTGGGGAAGCAGTGATGAATTGATAGCATCCCTAGGACTGCCCACTCTTCTGCTGGCACTTTCCAGATGAATGGAAATGCACGTAGTAGTTTGATATGGGTGACAGTGCTGTAATGATCAACCATGAGCTCCTCCTAGGAAGGAGTTGGAAGGGGACCAAAGAGAAGGGATGACAGTGTGAACATCCAAATGTTTTCTTGTCATTTTTCTCAGCTTTCCTGCTTTGATGAACAACATCATTACTGAAATAATAAATGTTAATTAATATCTGCGTCATTTTCCTAAGTGGTAGTTTAGTACCACAATTAGTGTAATTAGTATACAACGTAGTTTAGTGGCATGATAAATCATAGTGCAGAACATGTTGACTCTTTTCCATTTTGATATATTAGCTAATCTACTCAATTAATAATAACAGAAGAAAAGAAAGGCAAAAAGTTAGCACTGACAACTGTAGTAGTATTGTGTCTACTTTTGTGGCGTTTTTTTATTATGGTACTAAATACTTTTGATTGCTGATGCTTTAATTATCATTTTGTTTATCCAATGGGTTAATCATTGTCACAGATCTGGAACTTTCCCATAAAGAAAAACAGATTTGGAATATCTGTATCCCAAGGTGGGATACAAAATGAAAGGATTCTAAGTCATTTCCAAGTTTGCATTTGTGGTGGTAATGCTTATGGAACTATCTGTATTTTTGTTTTGTTTTACAGAACCAATGAGAACACCAAAAACATTAAAAATCGCTGAAATCCAAGCAAGACACATTGCAGTGGACTGGGAGTCTTTAGGCTACAACATTACACGTTGCCACACTTTCAATGTCACTATTTGCTACCATTATTTCCGTGGTCACAATGAGAGCAAGGCTGACTGCTTGGACATGGACCCCAAAGCGCCCCAGCATGTTGTGAGCCATCTGCCACCTTACACAAATGTCAGCCTCAAGATGATCCTAACCAATCCTGAAGGGAGGAAGGAAAGCGAGGAGACAATTATTCAAACTGATGAAGATGGTATGCTCATACCATGTTACAAAAAAAGGGAAATGTTTAACAATTTCACATTACTCTTAGTTTGACTTAGACTAAACTTGATGGAAAATTTGCTAAATTCTGTTTATAAGATTAAGATGAATACTGGTATCTTTAATGAGAATGATTAGTTCTCTCTAAATAAGCTAGCAAATATCATTTGGAATATAGTTATATGTTTGAACCATGTTACAGATAAAGCTTTGATTGAGAATTTTGTAAGGCAGTTTTAAAAAAAAGTTTAATAGTTTTAACTATTACAGTCTGTATGTCAAAGTACATGGGTAAAGCACTCATATGTTCATTACATTTTTACAGTTTATAAACTTAATTATTAGTGGCTTCAGGTTTTTCTAACAAAGGAAAGCGATATCATGACATTCTCAGATCTCAGTTTAAAATGTCTTTTGACATAGAAGTCTAGTAAAGAGAAAGCTTTTCATCACTTGATAATAGGAAGGAGAAATATTATCAACTGTTAATAGAACTATTTGTTTTCATCTTTTAATAATCTTAATATCAATCTTACTTAAAAGCATTAAGTAAAGAATTTTAATTAATTGAGCCATACTGCTCTTTAGCTAGTTTATATATTTGCTGGGCCTGGAGTCTGGAAGACCTGAGTTCAAATCTGAACTCAGATATTTACTAGCTGTGTAACCCTTGGTAAGTTATTTAACTTCTATTTGCATCAGTTTCCACATCTGTAAAATGGGGATAATAATAGCACCTAACTTGCAAAATTTCTATGAGGTTCAAATGAGATAATAATTGTAAAGTGCTTAGCACAGTGCCTGGCACATAGGAAATAAGCAGTATACAGAAGCTAGTTATTTATTTATTCATACATCCATTTACTTATTTATATTAAGTAGTAAATAGTAATAAATATTTAAGCATATCCATATACGTACCAAATATAACACATCTTCGTGTGTGATATTGAAGGCTACAAATATATTTTTTAAAAATAACATCTCAGTGTGTTAAAAGTCTTTTACTCCTTTAAATAGATCTTAATACTACATTGGGGTTCATTCATCATCAGCTGCAGGAGGCAGAGCTGTCGCTAGCAATTACAGTGTGCAGGTCAAGTAACATGAACTAATGAACTTAAACTAGCTTCAAACCTTGAAACACTGTAAAGTTTATAAATTCCATTAAGTAAGGTATCTCACTTGAGTCTCAGAAATAGCTAATATACATGTAATTACCTGTATTTTAGAAGTTAAGAAGTAGGCTTATATAGCCTAAATGGATAGACCAGGGTCATATGAGAAGTAAAGGGTCAAGGTTGGTATATGAACCCAGATATTCTCACCTTTAGGTCCAGTACTCTGTCTGTTTAACTACACTGCCTTTCATGTGTCCTGTACACATACAGTGATGATATATCTGTGTTGTATTCGTCCTTTGTTCTTGAAGAGGACCTTAACATCAAGATGACATGACTTGCAGTTGACTTTGATTTGAGTGAGGGTAGGCTGTGCAAGGTCACCAACCTCACTTTCTCCTCCAGAGTCATTTGGGTCCAGTGGCCTAATATTCATCAGGGTGACTGGAGATGGCCCAGGATGCAATGTGGGTCCCTGGCTAAGGTCTTATCAGATTCTCAAGTTGAGTGAGATGTACCCATTCAATGAACAAGCCTCTTTAAGTAGTTACTCAGAGGATGGCCCCTTTTAATAAAAAAAAAAAAAAAATCAAACTGGGAGGGAAATACCATCAGGGTTCCTGGGTAAAAGAGAAAGTTGCTATTTGGTATTTATATTTATTCTGTGCTAGGTGGGTAAGGACATTTTTTCCAGTCTATGACCTCCAGAGTGAGTTGAGCTTAAGGTTTGGTCTTTGAACAGGAAATCTAACCAGTAAACCCGGAGGAAAAAAAAGCAGTTTTTGGCCATGGTATTATTATACCTTCCTCTGGGTAGGTATAATAGAGAGGTATAATATAATAGACAGAGAAGAGAGGACAGGAGAAGAGAGGCTACTCACTCACAGGTTGAATGAATTAGCCTCTTTAAGTCGTTACTCAAGGGATGTCCCCTTTTAATTTAAGAAAAAATCAAAATTTAGTGTGAGATATCCTTGAGGATAGTGGTCTCAAGCTCAAATAGAAATGAGAGCCACTAAACCATACATGATGATTCTTGAGGGAGACACTTGTACTTAGAAAACCACACCTTACCATATTGTGTTCTATCATATTTAGATTTATTTTGCTAAACATATCCCAATTACGTTTTAATCTGGTTCAGGCTGCACTCAAGAGTGTTGCCAGATGCGCTGGACCATGCACTGGACTAGGCCATTCTTCTTTGTTTAACAGAGAAAGACATTAAAGCCCCAAGGTGTTAAATGACTTGCCCCAGGTTATACCTAAGACTTGAAACCCAAGTGTGTCTTAGGACTCAGAATCTATGCCCATCCTGCTTTCTACTTCAGTCTTAGATTTTGTTTTTCCTTTTGGTCACTCTTCATCATTTGATCTGATGAATAGTATGTGATTAGGGGATGAAATAACCATAATTGTTTCTAGCTCTCTCACTCTTTCTGTCCTTGACTAATTAACTATGTTGGAGTTCAGGTGAATCCTAGTAACAGAGGGCAAGGAAATACCAGACACCTTCCCTCCCCTACTATCCCATCTACAAGACTTCAGTTTATGCTCCTTGAGAAAAGAATGAGATTCAATGAGACTGAGCTTCCTTCCTTTCAATTTAGAGGGAGAATAACACTAAATAAATTCAGCTAATGAGGCATTGTAAATTATAAAGAGCAGTTTCATGGGCACAGGAAGCATGAGACATTCTGACAAATTCATGAGACATTATAAAAAGAAGAATCTCATAATACTACCCAATCATAGCATTGGAACTGTGAAATGTTGACCTTTATTTTGCATGCACAATAAATAAAACAGCATATAGCATGGAAGCACATGAAGAACAGAAGGAAGCATGTTCTCTTTGAATTCCTCTGCCTAAGTTGAGCTGGGAGTCAGGAGGTCTAGGTGCTCATCTTGGATTTGTCGCAAACTAACTTTTGATCTTAGGCAATTCACTTAATCTCTTTCATCTTAGTTGCCCCATCTTGAACTAGATAATTTTTGAAGCCTTTATTGGCTTTTAAATTCTCTGTCTGTGAAAAGTATAGCAGTGCTCTCAAACCTCTAGAAGATAGAGTGTGATGGGAGATTTGAACATATTCTGCCATCTGCTCGGAGTCTTCTTGCATGGTTAACAGAGTAGCTGGGAAATTCTTGACTTGCCTTATGGACAAGTAAATTGCCTTGAGCAAGTAAATGAATTGCTACTCTGGATTTAATTCTGATCAACATAAAGGAGTTGCTGGGTAAAGTAAAGACAGTGGGGAAACTTCTGAGAGAGTGGATTGCAAGTGGTCAAGCAAAGATTGGCATGAGCCTATAATCTAAAGCTGTAAGGAGCTGAAGAACCAGTTACGTATATGCCATATGAAAATAGAAGTTCATTGGTAAGCTTCCTAAGCTGCCAGATTGGCCTTTTTTATATACTTTTTTCTTTTCATCTATCCTTATTTCATGGTTGTGTTTTCAAGCTTTCTTCCTTAGTAGTCTGCCATACGCACAGCAGCAGGGTTGAGTGGGTGCATTATTAATAGGTGACAGAAAAAAAACCATCCAGAGTCTATTTTTCTATATTTTCATTCTGTCAGCATACTCTTTAGACTGGAAAAAAAAAGTTGATAAAAAATTGGTGAGAGAACTGTAAAAGAAGGAAAACAAATTAGAGATAAAAGTAGAATAGATAATTTTACAGGTAGGTGAGTTCTTAACTAGTTACTTGATTTGACTAAAATATTGTTGATTCGTGGAGTGAATCCCTTTGTCACTCTGATCAAACCAATGGACCCTTTCTCAGAATAATGTTTTAAAATATATCAAATAAAATATATAGGATTATAAAGGAAAATAACCATTGAAAGTTATCAAAATGCTAAAAAAACTCACTAAATTGTGATCTATTGTTAAACTTGTTTTTATCTATATTATTCAGTATTGGAATAAGGCATTGTTAGCATCTTTATCACCATTTGAAATGATTTAAAGGTGGATGGGAGAGACAGGTAATACTTTTCAATGTCAAACAGCAAGATCCATAGAATTCTTGATTGCCTAGAAAAAAATAAATAAAAATTAATAAGATTAAACGAGACAGATATTATAAAGTTCTGCAGGAATTGATACTTTGCCCTAATCAGATATCTTTTTTATTTTTTAAACAATCACGTATTAAGTGCTTACTTTGCGGTCAGCCTGATCCTTGGGGATCAAATACAAAGCAGAAAGATAGACAGTCCTGATTCTTGTAGAGTTTACATTTTATTGGGGAAAGACAGCACTTAACAAGAAGCTGAAAAGTTGTCATGGTGGGGCTGTACAGTACACAGGAACATGATGAAGAAAGTCTTGAGTGCAGTCCTTGAAGGGAATTTCTTGTCTGACCTGTATACTGTCCTTAAATGGAGGTTCTAAGAGGATCCATCCAATCAGAAGGAAAGACCATATGGGCAACGGTACATTCAAACTGTAAATTTCAGGATTAAGATGAAATTTCAAGAAAAAGAAGTCAGAAGTAGCCTAGAAAGGAATCAAAGACTTTGTTCAGAGTTGTATGTCAAAAGTGAGTGAACAATTCATGCCCAACTGTTTCTGTATCCCTTGTAGTACTGACCTTGTCATTTTGACCTAGGCTGCTTCTGCAGATAAACCAAAGTAAAAAATGTATATGTGACTTCAGTTGACCTATCCTGATTGGGCACGTCAATTTCCCTGTATTGTGGGAGTATAAACATTGATCAAAGTTTCTTATAGCATTTAATGTCCAAATGAAAACCTATCAAGCTGTTACTGAAATCTGAACAATTAAACCCCAGAGAGATGGTAAAGGTACATAGATGCAGTTCAAACAGTTTCAAATGAACCGATTGATCTTTATTATTTGAGCTAATTCTTGAGTTGTAGCAGCAATGAAAATATTTTCATTATCTACCACACTCATGATATATTTAGAACTAATTGCTTGGAATATTCTCCTGTGTGAAGAAAAAGAGATAGTTGTTTAACGATCAGAAGATGAGAAGATGAGGCTGGGGAGCTGGAGAATAGCCTTGTGAGTTTTATAAATGCAATTTAGGTCCTGATGTTACTAAGACTGAATCCTCTCCTCACTGCCCTCTAGTGGTTGCATTATTTGAATTCTTCATTGCATATATTCACTGACCTAGAACTAATGAATTTGTTTTACAGAATTGGAGCTTCGAATAGTGAGTTCAAATTCATGAATGCAACTACTTAAGGGTTAGCATTAATCTGCTCCTAACTGGGCTTTCACCTGAATCTGCTTGATTCACCCAAAGGAGACATTGAATTACCGTAGCCCCAATAGACACTTTTTAAACAAGTTATTGGCAGTATTGCTTTACAAGTGTGTCATGTGGTCTTTGTTGGAAAGAAAAGAAAATTCTTAGGATATGTAATTTTATAGCCAGTTGTGAGTTTTATGGTTCTTTGGTTGATCACCATGTAGCCATTATATGACCCATTTTTATTGCTTCCTGTGTTCTTTTGCCCCTCTCTTCTCAATACATCCCAGAAAACATATTAATAATACTTGTACTGTTTTATGCATAGTACACTGAATTTCTGGGTACATATGTATGAATAGGTTACTAATAAAAATGAATTCTTGTGGGTCTTTAAAGTAGGTTCTAAATTAGGCAAAGTTATGACTATTTCCCCTCCCCCTACAGGAAATTCATATGTAAATTAAAATACCATTAACTATATTATTAATTTTAATCTTAGTCCTTCAGAGTTTGCTTTGCTGTTTTTACTATGCAGTTATTGCTGCATGAATTTGTCATGGCAACAACTTAAACTATGCTACTCCCTTTTTATATTATAAGATTTAACCAAAAATGCAAATTTCTGACACAGTTTTATCATCTAAGACTATTTTCATCTTTTGCCATGTAAGCTGCATTTTCGGTATACAATACAAGATCCTTCTTAGTGCTCTTTTTTGGGGGTGGGAGCAGGTGGGAGAAAAATCATAATCTATTGTTTAAAAATCAGTGGATGATGGCAACATGATTGTCACTGTACCAAATTATTGCCACCTTACATTCATAGAAGAAGAATAAATTATCAGCCATATAATAAAAAAGATTTGATTTTACAAAAAAGAATTCTAGGGACAGCCATAAATCAGAGAAGCCATACTAGAATGATTTCCCACCAGAACCCTAAGGTAGAATTTATATTTAATTTATTGGATACTTTTTTTCCTGGTACAAGGTTAGAACTTTTTTGTATGAAGGTTTTGGTATCATTTTTTATTCTGTAAGTCATGAAAATCAATGATATGAGTTGGCTCAGAAAAAAAAATCCCTGTTATGGGGGACTTGGGCAGAAGGTGGTTATGCATATGTTGTTCAAACCATTTATGACGATTATATTTTAAAGACTCCATTATGCTCTCTTATTGTAGCTGCCCTTTACATTACTGGTCTTCATGAATCTTCAGTTCCCCCCAACTCTGTAGTGTAATCATTTCAGGAGTTTCCTGTATTTGCCTAAATTAATTGAACTAATACTGAAGGGAATTATTAAAGTCATATTAGCGCACAATCACAAAGTAATAAGTCAAACTTGTGGCTCTCTGTTGAAAGGAAGAGATGATGTGGAGATATACAATGATGTCCCTTGGCAACCTATTTGTTGCCATGGTGACAGCCATTTACCAGCTTCATGCTACATTTAGCTAAACCACAGGTATACAAAGAAATTGGCAGCCTTCTCAAGATGATTCCCCCTTCAAAGGGAGAAAACTATAGAACAGCATCTCTCTTAGTGCTGCCAAACTGCTTTTAATGTGGTTTACCCTCCAGCTTAGTCACTTCCATGGCCTAGTTGCAAGTTGTGTAAAGTATTCCCCTTCACTCCAAATTCCCCAGGAGAATGAGGCCAACTTCTGATAGCAGCTTGTTTTCCCTTGTACATGTCCATCTCAGTAACAGCACTGAGCGAAATGCAGGATGACCAGTGAGACCTAGAACAATATGTGGAACTTTTTTAAGTGAACTTTATTTGCTGAATGTTGAAATGTAAGAGGATGGATGGTAAAGACACATTCCATCTTAACTGCTGTTTCCTGTCTTTTCTTAAAATCAAGAATATGACACACTGACTTTAAAATGCCTTTGCATATTCCTAATGTGCCCACTGCCATTTTAAAGCTGTGTTGATTGAACATAATAACTGCAGTTCTCTGATTAGATATTTCCTCATTGATTGAGGTTTCTATCCTCCCTGTAGCCACTCTCTGTAAGACAGGCAGGATAATTGGAGGAATCTTCTCTCTTAATTGAATTAGTAAACATGATGATTTGACAAGAAGAGAAACAGCAGACATTCCTTTGGAAAACAAAGCCCTGCCTACAATAGTATCAACAAATGCCACAAAACACACAGAGGGGTTGTCATAGCCTATCAGCCTCTATGTGTTACATAATCTGTGTCAGTACAGTAAAGCAAAACGGCCCTGGATGCCGTTAGTCAACTTCTCCCCAATTCTTCCAGTGACAGATGGATGAACAGTTCTTATGAAGTTTAGTGTTGGCATCTCAGCTGTTTACTGTGGGCTCCTTTGCCTTCATGAATTTATTATTAATGTGCCAAATTATGTTGCCTGTCCCAGAGGTCATGTCATCATTCATGGTCTCCTTGTAGATTGAATTGAATCTCACTGTTGTGACAGACTGTTCGCTTTGCCTTGATGCTGCTAGCCACGGTGCAAAGCATTTCCTTTGATCTAGTGATTTTTAATTTATTTCTCTACTCACAAAATTGCAGTATACTTTGAAAATGCATTCCCTGAAAATGTCATGTGTGAAGTTCATTAGAACATTAGATTAAGGAAAAATATTAATTAAAAATATGCAAGCAGATATTTAGGTTAGCTTTAAAAGGGGGAGAAAAGCTTTAAAAACTGAAGTATGAGGCATATTTTAAAAAGTATTTTATTTCTTCTACTTGTTTTTTCCCCTAACTTTTCAAAAGCAACACCCAGCATTCTAGGTGAACTTATGTTTAAAAGTATAAACTACAAGAGAATTAAACTAGGATATGCTGTAAATGGAAGATCTCTAAGCTTTCCAAACTGCTGCTCTTGTGATTATCAGTTATTATGAACTGTTCTCAGCATAAACAGGGTTTGGGGTGAGCCTTCAAATCCTGTTACACCTGGGGATACTTCCTAATTGATTATGCTGATTAAAAAAATAACAGCCAAAAAAAGCCCCCAATTCCTGCTGTTTTAACTTGCCTTGTCTTTAGCTTTGAAAAATGTTTTTCATTTGAAAGGTTAAAGCAGCACCAGCTGAACCTCTTCTCCATTAACAATTCATTTTTATGAATTTGTGTTTATTGGGGTCTTATTTGTTTATAGAAAAGTATTTGAGGCAATGCCAAACTGAGTAGTAATGGATGGCATAGTGTAATTTACTTGGTTTGGCTTTCAATTTTCTCTGGATCTAAACAGTGTTTGTTAATCATAGTTAATTATTTTATGAACTGTGTTTGCTAGGGCTTGTTGGTCTGTCATAGTCTTCACAAAATTCTGTCTGGAAATTAGAGTCTTGTTCTTGAAACAAATATGTTAATATTATCTAAGAGGTTTAATGTAGCCAAACTAGATCACATACTTTCATCTCAAAGCACTTCATTTCCATTCAGTACACATTTATTGAGTGCCTATGGTATATACAGTGGTCTCTACTCAAAATTGAATTTAATTTGTTATTAACTCTAAGGAATAAATTGTTTTTGGAAAATTCCTATATTCTAATTATGTATTGCAGCAAATGTGCCTTAGTTTAGTTCTCTGTTTGTAAATATGAACCCAGTGTTATTAGATAAATATACAACTTTTTAAATTTAAGAAATATTCAAGCTAACCATAGCAATATTTCTATATAATCTGTACTAGTGGAGAGGTTGAAGCTATTGGATTATTTTTGCTTGAGTTCTAATTTGCAGTGGGGCTAAAGCCTATTAGATGTCTGCCATAGTTCAACCACCTCCTGGATTAGGAGGTCACCAGGCTACCTAAGGCAGGGCAAATCTGCATACCTCAAAAATTTCCTGCCAATCAGTAGTAGAGCCCTGTACGTGAAAGGCTTCTATACTTCCTACTCAGGCCAGGTAGTCTCTAACATACACAGATTAGCTATAGATAGATGTGTGTTTGTCCTTCGTTGCTGAAGAAGACCTTGCCATCAGAGAAATGATGACATGACTTACACTTGACTTTCTTTTGAGTGAAGGAGGGCTGTGCAGGTCACCAGCCTCACTTCTCCATAGAGCCATCTGAATCCACTGATCAGATATTCATCAGGATGACTGGAGAGATGACCCAGGATGAGGCAATTGGGGTTAAGTGACTTGCCCAAAGTCACACACTTGCCCAAAGTTAAGTGACTTGCCCAGAGTGTCAAGTGTGTGAGGTGAGATTTGAACTCAGATCCTCCTGATTCCTGCGCTGATGCTCTATCCACTGCACCACCTAGCTGCCAGTAGAAAGGTAGATAGAAATTAGATAGATAGACAATACATGTATGTATGCCATATGTATATCTACATATGAACATCTAGTTGATCTAACATATCTGATTTAAAATTCTCTCTCTCCATATGTGTGTGTGTGTGTGTATATATATATATATATATATATTTATGCGTGTATATGTGCGTATGTATATTAATATGTTTCTAATACAGTCCATCTTGTTTGTAGTGCCTGGTCCAGTTCCAGTCAAGTCTCTTAAAGGGACCTCATTTGAAAACAAGATCTTCCTGAATTGGAAAGAACCTTTGGAGCCAAATGGAATTATCACTCAATATGAGGTATTGACAAAAAATGTTCATTTTAATGTGCATAAATATATTGGAAGGGAGATAAAACAGTAGAAAAGAGGGAAGTAAGATTTAGGGAAGAACATTAAAAATCATTATTAATTCACTTCAGCTTGGTTTTTAAATATTTTTTAATTGTGTAAAGATTGGAAAGATTGCTCAATTTGGAATCCGAGCTTCCTGCATTTGTATCCTTGCTCTGCTTCTTGCTGTCTGTGTGATCATGAAAGGTAAAAAAGGCAAGGAGAGAAGGGAATAGGGGTTTATATGGTGCCTGTTACATGCCCAGCACTGTGCAAAGTACTAGTAAATATCATCTCATTTGATCCTCACAACAACATTTAGTTCTCTTTTTATCTCCATTTTACTTTTCAAGAAACAAAGGTAAGTAAAAGTCAACTCACTTGCCCAGCACCACACAACTAGTAAGTGTTTGAGGCTGGTTTTAAATTCAGGTCTCCCTGGCTCCTATCTTGGTGGTCTCTCCACTGTGCCTCCTAGCTGACTCAGGGGCATGTCAATTACATTCTGTGAACCTCAGTAGCCTTATCAGTATATGAAGATGTTGGAGTAGATTAACTATAAAATCCTTTGCATTTTTATATATTTGATCCTATAAATAATGTTTCCCTGATACTGAATATTGAAACTACCATGGAACAGTACATAGAATTTTTAAAACACTAAGCTAAATGTGTAACCTTTTTTTTTTCTTTCCAGAGCTGGGTCATGGCAATGTCAATCAGTCATCTTCATGGTCATGTATAATAAATGACAGAATTCACAAATATACAGAACACTAATTTTCAGTCTTGTAATATTAATGGATAGCTGTCCAAAGTTCTGATTTAATAGAGACCTGGGAATTTCACTTTCCAAGTAATACAAAAATAGGAAAAGGTCAAAACAAATCTGACTCTTAGAGTTAGCTGACTTTGGTTGTTTCTTTGAGGCTCTCTCTTCATGATTCCACGAATGGGAGAAACAGGATATTAAAATACACACAATTTCAGAATTTTTGTCTATTTCCTTCTTTTCCTAAATGACAAATTACTAAAGAATCAAGTCACAAAGCATTGATGTGTATATAAGGATATCTGTTCCTACTTAAATTTGATTAATGCTTATAAATACTTAAATTTCCAGTGGCTACAGAATGAGGCAAGTGTATCATTCAAGTGGGAATCATGAAAGTATTCCAGCAAGTTGTGATTATATTATCATACCTTGAATGTTATTTACATGAAAATGTGTTGTTTGACTTGGGAAAATGAGGTAACAAAGGAGATTTCTGTATCTCTAGGCACAAAGTTCTAAACTTGATTCTATGTGCATGTCAGAAAAGAGAGGAAAAGGAAATTAAATGAAGGAGATGGAAAATATAACCCTAGCAAGTAAATAGTTTTATTTAGGAATGGATTATTTAGCATTTATCCACTCAGTTAAAGCCAGCAAGCAGTCATTAAATGGCTGCCATATGCCAGGTATTGTATTAGCCTCTGGGGATGCAAAGACAGAAATAAAACAGTTTTTGCTTGCCATCAAGGTGTTTACATTCTACTGGAGAGATATATTCACAAGTTAATTACACAAAGGATGTAAACAAAATAAGCACACAATGAGCATTCTAACAACTCAGGGAGTGGGAAAGGCCTCTTCAAAAAGATGATGCATGAACTGAGGATTGAATGAAGTTAGAGGGCCCAAAGTGGAGAGGGGAGAACCACAGCCTATGCCAAAGGCACAGATATGGGAGAAGAAATGTTATGTATGGCTATGTTATGTATGCTATGACTGCAATGTAGAGAGTGTGACCAGAAAAATATTTGATCAGCCAGAAAGACTTACTTAAGGCAGATGATTATGGGACTAAAATGAGTTTACATTTGGAGTTTACATTTGATCCTAGAGGTAGTGACCAACCACTGAAGTTTCTTGAACAGTGGAGTGGCATGGTTAGACCTGAATACTTTGAATATCATTTGGGCAGTTGGGTAAAGGATAGATTGGAAAAAGAAGAGAGTAGATACGGCAGACAAGTTAGGACCAATTAGCCGTAATATAGGGAAATAGCTAACAGGATATATGTTTCTTTAACAAACAGGTCAGCTATAACAGCATTAGGTCATTTGATCCTGCTGTTCCTGTGGCTGGACCTCCTCAGACTGTGACAAATTTATGGAACAGTACACATCATGTATTTTTGCACCTCCACCCTGGGACAACCTACCAGTTCTTTATAAGAGCCAGTACGGTCAAAGGCTTTGGGCCAGCTACAGCAATCAACGTCACAACCAATATCTCAGGTATTCAAGTAATTGATATGGAAATATGATTCTTTGTCTTTTTGGTTTATAAAAGTGTGTTCTGGGGTACTACTCATACATTTTTTTTTAAAAGATAGCCTTTGACAGTGCACTTTGATATATTTAAGTGTGGTTTAAAATTACTTAAGATAATTTCAGATCAAATTATTACGTAGTTACACTTACCTGCCTTCACATCAAATAACAACTATACACTGTTAATATTAAAATTATTTTTTCTTTTATTTTCTCTCTTAAGAGAATTACAAAGTTCATCACAGGAACTTGTTTTAGACTTCATGGTACCTTGGAGAAATTGACAAATATGACACCAGCTCTTCTAATGGAATAATATTTGTCCCCAAAATGAATTCCCATCACTTATTGGAATAAATCCATAGAGATGGAGATCTCTTGCTTTTATCATAAATAAAATATTCTTGTCTATCTGTCTTATCTTTTCACTTTCCCAGAATATAGTTAATTTTAAATAAATACATTCTCCTCTCACAGGAGAATGTATACACACACACAAACAAAGGGAAAAAGATGAAACATAGGAAGATCTTATTAATAAATTACCTTTTGTATAAAGATCACATGAGGTACCTAAAAGTGATGCTACACAAGATAAATTATTATTTTCTTCTCCATCAAAACCATTATGCAATAGTCATTGAACCATGAGTAAAAAGATACTGTCTTATGCTGTCAATTACTCTTACATACATATTAATTTATTTTATATGCAACTATTATAAATGTAAAGTTACTTATAAGATTATTCACTGAATGTATTAAAATGCTTATTTTATACTATCTCATATTGGAGCCATTTCCTCATAGTCATGACTCTGTGTATGTATACACATTTAAATAGAGATAGAGACACAGATATGTATTTTAATTCACATCTCACCCATTACCCCAAATAGAATATCCATAGATCACATTTATACTTTATCTGGATCAATCAAAATCAAAGGTTTCTGTTCTTTCTTTGACAATACCAATAAAATGAAGTTGTGTAAGTTGTAGTGGTCCCAAACAGTATTTGTCGTTACTTTTTGTTGGGATATTGTGGAAGTTCCAAGAACTATTTGACTTACGACTGTTGGTCAAACTGATCCTTGTCTCCCATCTACATAGCAAAGTGATGGCAGCTATATGTAACAGTGTAGTTATATTTCTGCCTACCTCATTGTTACATATATAGGTCATTGTTGCCAAAAGATATTATTAAGGTTTGTCAAAATTGACCAAAAAACCCCACAAAACCTCTAGCACTTGCTATACTTTCCCCTTCTAAGATACTTATTCTCTCCACTTCATGTTATTAGCAAAATGTGAAAACCAGTTTAGCATATCAGAGACTTCTGCGCATATATGTATTCATAAAAACTTAAAGAAGATACATTGTAATTTTTGGTGTTCTATAAGACCCTTGAGGTATTCTCTTCTACTCCTTCCAGTTCTCCTATTAAAATGAATTTATTTCACTGAATATAAAAAATAGCTTTTTTCAGTATTCCAAATATTAGTCCCTCTGATCTGTTCACATAAAAATTGTTATCAAAATTTAAGTCACTTTTAAAAATACATTGTAGCAGTACCATTATAATCTGATCATGACTAGAAGTACTTCTGTTGGCCAAAATGTGTGCCTTTTGCTAAGCTTTAATTTTTTTTTTAATTTCATTTCAAAAACAAGTGCTATGTACTTGTGATTTTCTTCTCACTTAGGAAAAATAATACTGTATATCTCTTCCTAGTAGTTATATTAAACATATTGATATAGTTGTTTATATTGATATATTTTATCTGCATAGTATATCAGAAAGTTATTTAAAATTGACAATCATTGTCCAGTAAATTATTTTGTATCATTTAGATCAGTAGTGTCAAACTCAAATAGAAACAGTTGCCAACAAACCACATAAAGATCCTGGTGGACCGCACATTAACCTAGAAAAACCATGTAGTAATGTTATCAATGTTCTGTTGTACCTCCACTTATTTTGTTAAATATCTCCCAAACATTTTAGTTTACTTTTCCCTTTAGAATGTTCCAGGCCACCGTATTTGACACCTTTAACCTCAATCATTTATCATTATTGCCTAGCCATATCTTGTGGCAGTTATTGCCACAACAACACACAACATACTACCCAGCATCCAAAAGCATATCATAAAACAATTCATGATAAGTTGTCTCTTGCCCAGAGGATCACATTGGACCATGTTTTCTCCTTCTCATTCATCTCTTATTCACTAACTGAATTTTCTCTCCTCCTTCAAACAACTTCATTGAAAAATAGATAGTGAAAAATTTCCTCATAGAAGTGTTGGGCACATTTGATTTATATAAGACCTAATGATTGGCTGAATACAAGTTTTTTTTTCCCCTTTTTAAAAAACCAAACCTGGTCATAGTGATTCATGTGCCTAGAAGCAGTCATAAAACAAATGCTCAAGATGAGAAAGTTCTTTTTACATCCACCTGTGATATGATGGAAGAAGCACTGGAAACCTAGTGGTTTAGATTCTAGTCCTGGCTCTGTAATTAAGTGCTGATGGCACCTTGAGCAGAACATTTGACCTTTCCGGAACTTAGGCTCTGTATCTGCAAAGATCCTGAGAAGTTTGCATTATGTAATCTCTAAGAGTCCCTTCCAACACAATAAGTCAGTTACTTTCCTTGATAATATTTCATGATTACTTATTAAATGCCTTGCATTGAGTCTTGTTTGTAAAAGCAAGTTTCCCTCAATTTTTATTCCCCCTTCTTGTGTTCCAAAAACCGTTTCATGGTTTTCATTCAATCTCTTTCATTTAAAATCAACAGCAAAATGTTTATTGTCAACACATTCAAATGATGGCAAATACCTAAAGATTTGTAGTAATTAGTGTTGTGTGCTTTCTTCTAATGAACATTTTTGGTAATTAAACATTGCATTGATTTTCATTTCCTTTGGCATTCAGCATCATTTAGACTCAATCAGTGACAAAATTGTGTTACTTGATGAAAGACTCTTTTTCTCCCTTTTCCTTTCATCAGCTCCCACCTTACCAGACTATGAAGGAATTGATGCATCCCTTAATGAAACTGCCACAACTATAACAGTGTTATTGAGACCTGCACAGGCTAAAGGTGCACCTATCAGGTAAGAGGAAGAAGAAGGGTATTAGAAGAAAAGAGCTTATAGTTTAGTCTCCTAAAGGCTAATAAAATAATTCATTTCTAAGTGATATTCATTTGACATCACTGTCAGAAGGTTTGTTTTTCTTGGCTATACAAAGCTCACAGAGAGATCTGTAGTTGAAAGTCAATTCTAAGGGGATGCTTAGATATTCATGACCTGAATTATCCTCCTCTCTGTTGTTTGATTTAGAATGTTGATCTTTCCTTTTTATTTTTTTTCCTCTTAGTACCATTTCATTTTGCTTCCTCTCTTGGTATCTATGGAATATGAGGTTTGAAGGTATTTGTCAGAAAGAAGATTGGAAAATAACTCTTTTCCAATGCAGTAAATCAGCTATTATGTAGTGAATTTCATATGTATGATTGAAAAATTGGAAGCTGAGGAAATAGAAGTAGAATAATAGCATTGAATACAAACTATCTGACCTTCTTCTTCCTGGAGTACCTGTTACTGGAAATTGTGTTGGAGCTATTAAATTTTATTTAGTATGCCCCTGTACCAATATAAAAATCCTATTTTACCTTATTATTAAGAAATATTTTCTCTCACCTCTACCCAATGGTAAAAAAAAATTGAGTCTTCTTAATTTCAAGGAATAATTCACATCGTCTCTCCCAGCCCTCTCCTCTTCCACATAACAAAGATTTATTTGTAACTGTCTAAATGTACGTGTGTTAGCACTCATGTTCAAACTTGCAGTGAAATCTAATTTTACAGACACAAACATAGGGTTATCAAAGTTATAATATGCTTAGTGTAGAAGTCAGGTACTGGGATGATTTTGTATTGTTTATTACAAATTTAGTGCTTCCTTAGCATTTGCTGAATCTATTCTCTTACATAAAAGTAATATTTAAGGACATGTAATAATCAATAATTCAAATGCATATTGTCTTCCAGTTGGTATCATGATAACGTTCATGTCTTATCTAGTATTATTAGAAAGCTTCTTCAGACCAATAACTGAGTCTGGTTTTATCTTTGCATATCTCTAGTGCCTAATTGATAGTAAATGCTTAATACTTTGTTGACTAAATTCAAAGAAAAATTTTAAAATGTTTAGTCATTATTGCTGAGGTACACTCAGCGAACATAGATAATATCTTAGTGCCCTTTTTAAAAACAGGAAGCTATTGGCAGTTTAAAAAAAAAGAGAGGGATAACCACTGAAAGTCCATTACACTGCCTATTTTTAGTAAGTAGCATAGTTTTCTCCTAGTTCAGTGTCTTTCTGTTTGGCACAGAACAACCAACAAGACATTAGTAATTAACAAAATGTAGAATATCTACTCAACAAGATGACAAAAATTATTGAAATGTGAGCGATAAAATATTTTGCAAAATACCATTACTCTCATAAGGAAAAAGATCCTTCAACTGCCAACTTTGTTCTACTTTGTCCAGGTCCAGCTAGTCACACTTAAGACAGCTAGCTGACTAATGAACTGACTTAAGGCATTTATTGAGCTTTTCTTGTTTGTTAAGCATGGTTGTAAGAGATCAGGATATAAAAACAAAAGCAAGGCAATTCTAGCAATTTCCATGGAGGGCTAGTGAGGCTACTCATGAAAAGGGAGCCACAGGAATGCTGAGGGTGGTCTTTGGGGAATCTGTTGTACAGTCTCAATTCTAACACCTTCCCTCTGTATTCTAAATATAACTTGCTTTGTATATATTTTGTTTCCATATTGCTCCCCCATTCTATTGTAAGTTCCTTGGGGTAAAGGCTTTGTTTTGTCCACATTTGTATACATAAAGAATGCCACATTGCCTGAAATATATTTAAAATTTTTTAATGGATTTTTAGATGAATTTCTATTGCTTAATTAATTTAATTGACATACTCTATCCCAAATTAATGACAGCATTGATTTGATCCTTATCCTAGAGCTCTGGTAGTTTCTACCTAATGGCAGCTAAAATAATAAAGAGTTGTATCTAGACCTGTGAAGCATTGTCTGAGATGTGGGAGAGTTTAGACAACGGGTCAAGTAAATTTGTCTGACTAACCAATCAGGATCAGGATAGCAAGCCCTCTGGGAAGCATTACAATCCAAACCATTTAAAGTTAATCTTAAAATTAAATTCTAAAAGAAAAATTACCTTTTTTTCGCTAAACCAAAAATGACCACTAATATTTTCATAGGTTTTTATTAGGACGTATTGCTTTTCATTTTAAGATATAGTTAAAACTTTTCCTGGTCCTCTGTGGTTCTGCTGTAAATGAAATGCTGAGTGAAATAATCAAATTAGGGCCAAAATCATGCCTGTGAAGTAAATTCAAAAATTCCAGTGATACTGATAATCAGTCATGTGTCCTATGATCTTAACTAGGGCTTCTTAATTTGAGAGAATACTTCTGGGTGATCTATAGTCACTTTAGCTTATGCCTCTTCAGATAGTGGTCATGGCCTTCCTTACATCACCTTTATATGAGAGTTTGTAGCATTTTTTACTTGATGAGGACTTTGGAGTTATCTGTATGTACACTTATAAATTGTAACATGGAAGACTTCAGCTGATTCTCTCTAACTACATTTATGAAATTATCTGAAAGTTTTAAATGAGATAGAATGTACTGATAGATGTAATTGCTTTGGACTTTTGATGATCTGAACTATGATCCACCTTTTGTTCTCTGTCGCTCTCTGGAGTTATCTTGGCATTCAACTATCATTATTCAAGGTGTTGCTCTTGATTCCCTTTCATCTGCCTTTTGGCATATCAGCTTTTAGCTGTTGAAGTCAGCAAAGAAGCTGCTGACTACATGGAAATCAGTTTGTTTTATACAAAAGGTGATAGGTTTTCCTGCTTTACCCCAGAATTAACTGAGACTCAACAAGATTATATGTGTTATCCAAAGTCATGTATGTCGTACCAGTCCAGCTCCTGGAGAGAATATAGAGTGAGAAGGCACCATTAAAATTGTCTGGTCTAGTTTAGTCTAGATGAGGAAACTCAGAACAAGCACACAGTCATTCGGTATTTATTAAATGCTTACTAAGTCCTAAGCCCAAGGGTAGGTGGTTGGTACAGTGGGTAGAGTACTGGGCCTAGAGTCCGAAAGACCTGAATTCATATCTAGTCCCATACTTACTAACTTTGTGATCCTGGACAAGTCACTTAATCCTGTTTGCCTCAGTTTCCTCATGTGTAAATGAGCTAGGAAGGAAATGGCAGACCACTCCAAAATCTTTACCAAGAAAATCCCAGATGTGTTCATGAAGAGTCAGACATGACTGACATAACTGAAGAAGTGCTAAATCCTAGTAATACAAAAAACAGGCAAAAAATAGTCCCTGCTTACAATCTAATGGGGCAAGGCAAGCAGAGTGGATATTCAAACCCAATTCTTCTACATCCAGCTAATTCTGATACTCTTCCTGCAACATAGACTGATGGATTTTTCATTGAACTTGGAAGTTTCTAATTCCAGGTATTTTTTCTTAATCAAAAAAACTCTCAAAAAGCTATTATTTCTTATGGGTATGTATTCAAAGTAAGTAGGTAAATTGATAAGATATAAAGATTTCAGGTCCTTGAAATTCAGTAGTTTCCAGGGTAATTGATTCTCCATTTTCACTCATAAGGAACAGAGATAGACTCATCATTTTAGAAGAAACTTAAAGAACAAAGTAACCAAATCAATAGTAATATTACTTCTGCATAGAACATTTCACTTGACTGCTTGATGAATCAACTCACCATCCCAGGTATACCCCTGTCCAAATCTCCTGGGTTACCTTTCCCCATTTGTGCTGTTTACTTACAACTTACAAAGTAAGTTGTCTGAGAACAGGCATATTTATTTATTTGTATCCCTAGAACTTTACATAGTGCTTGTCACATATTAACACAAATGTTTTTTAGTTATTTCATTCATTCATCATATAATCCTACCTCATTTTATCAATAGTAGCAGAATAGAATAACTAAGAATTTGACTTCTTCTGGAAAGAACCCATAAGCAACTGATCTCTTGTCATGGATAATAATACTGTGATACTTGAAGAGAAGACTCACCTCTACTTCCTTATGACCTGAAATTACTTGGTGTCATTCACTAACTCATCAGTCAGACTACAGACTACCTTGGATCTTCCAAATTCGCTAGTTCTTCTCACATCTTCGCATAAGAATTGAATGGAGGTCTCTTCAATCCATATCCACACTGACTTTCTCCCTGAAAGTGGCATCCTACTAAAACCATGCTTTTTCCTCATCTGTGCACAGCACCAGATTTTCATCCACATTTTCCATTTGAAACTCTACATTTCCTTTAAAGCCTTTCTTTCCCAGTAGATTCACGTTACATCTAAAAGCACCTATATTTATAATGTATTATTACTGCTGAACATGTAACATTTATCTTTACACAAAGCCAAATTGGGATTGATCTCTTCTTGGGGGGAGGCCTCACTTCAGATTTTTCTTCTATTTCTTCTGTTTCTGACATAGTTACCTATTTTAATTCTTCAATATTTCATGCTGTTTGCAAAACAAAAACTATGTATCACACTGATAATTATGGTGGCAGATAAAGTTGCACAAAAGTGTTATCCATTTAATCTTCCTGTTAGTCAGAAAGAATTCCTATCCACACAGTATAAAATATGTTTTGTAGGTCTAATAACTTTCACTCTGAAGAAAATTCATTTTGGATTCATTCTAAGGCACTTGAAAGTGTCCCTTGTAAAGAAATTCACTGCATATTTCATCTAGGCTTTCAAATCTCACCTACAACTTTGAAAAAATTTTCCCTTCACTTCATCATAGTTTGATAACCCTAGATTATCATTCAAAATGACCACTATTTTAAGTTTTAAGCATCAGTCCCATTGGGTATAAGATTTTTGTTAATATTCCAAAAGATTAGCTGTTGTTCCTGAATTTATTCAGATTCTGATCTAAGTAGTTTAATTATGAATTATAATATTTGGGGGTGATCTAGCTCAGGGACAATGTATTAAAATTTTGACCCACTGAAATTATATTTTCAAAAGGTCACAATTTAGTTCCAACTCTCTGGCCAGGAGAAAAGTAGTAATCTTCACAGAGAGAGTATTACCTCATTTTGTTAAAAAAAAAAAAATGCAGTTTTTACCTTAGCAGGTTCTGCTATAAGTGTGATAGCCTCATCTCTATTGAGGTAATAAAAATTCATAATGCTCTCTTTATGGTGACTATATTTTTTCACATTTGATTTTATGAATATATACATATATATATAGTCAAATTGTTATGTGATTTTGGGTGAATAATTTAATCTCATTGGGACTCAGTTTCTTTACTGTAAAAGAAATAAGCTGAACTAAATGACCTCTAATGTTCCTTCCAGTGCTATGACTTCAAAGTATGACTCTATACCTGCATACCCTACCTAAGTCATGAAGCGATTCCATGCAAACCTGACAAGGTGATACAACATCATACAGGGTATTTATTTAGTTCCTTATCAGCAATGTTATAAATGGAAGATATAATCCTAAGCAGTCAAAATTGAGAGTATAAAACCTTGAAGTTGATCTTTATGGGGAAGAGAGACCATATAAAGCTGACCTGTCTCAGTAGTGCTTAGATCACCAAAGAAAATGAGATGTAGACTCCACACACGAAGTCATCAGAAGTTAAAGTTTAAAATTAAAAATAGAGTGAGAAAATAAGGACATTTGTGTGACTAAAAGATAAAAAAAAAAAAACCTGTTTACATATGGGAAAGGTACTGAAATGAAGGACAACTTAATTCTCAATGAGTCACCCAAATGCTAGTTTGAAATCTAGCTAGAGAAGACAGTTGTCAGAAAGGTTAAGACATCGCTTCTCCAAAGTAGGGGTAGGGGGTGGGGGACTATTGCCCACAATTGGGAAGAGAATATATCTCCTCTACCATATAATATTTTTTAAAAATCTGAACTTTTTAGTATGACAGGGAGGTTGTTTAGGATAATTACTGGATCCTGGATGCTGAGAATTTCAGATATTAAAAGACCTAATACACTTATTTTTAAAGTAACTGTAAATTTGATAATTATTGGGAAAATGACTTAAAAGTTAGCTTGATTTTCATATTTAATTTGTAAATTACTTTAGGTAGTATCATCATTTTAATTATGGTGATATAAACCAATCAGGATTTTTTCCAATTAATGTTGCTTTTCTAATGATACCTGACTACAAATAGAGGCAATTGATATTTTTCATGCAAAATCTTTTCAATTTCATGTAGTAGAAATAATGAATTTTATTATCTATAATAATTTCTATCCCTTATTTGCTTAAGAATTCTCCCCCTAGAGCAGCTGTTCAGTCTGGGCTGAGGTAGGATTCTCCTGACTCAATTTTCCCACTGACACCTGGCAGACTTTAAGCCTGATTGAATGCAAGTGGACAATCTAATCCTGCCTAGAACTGACATGAAGTTGGGGAGATATTGTATCCCTGCAGTGTCCCTAGTCTTGGTGACAATTTCCTATAGTCAAAAGGTTTGTAAGCTTAATACCACATCTATTCAATTATAGATTATTGGTAGGGGAACATCCAAGGTTAAGTGTAAAATTAAGGTATTAGGCATAGGACTTTAGACCAACAACTATAAGTTAGGGTCCTTTAATTCTTAGTAATACTGTGGAGACAATTAGGTCAAGAGCTTGTGAAGTTAGCAACGTAAATATTTGGGTCTCAGTTGGTTAATGTTTAAAACAAATTCTTTTGTGGTCCATATTGTAAATGTTTTAAATTAAAAGAAGTATTATTTAACAAAAAAAAAAAAAATATTGGCTTTCTTTTGCCTTAAAGCAAGCAAAACAAGCTCTGGTACTGTATGTGCAGAGTTTGGAGGGGGTGGTATAGGTTTGTATACTGGAAATGCTTTGAACATGACAGTCACAAAATAAAATAAACTATGTGTTTTCCTTTCAATAGGAGAGAAAAATTCACATACAAACAAACAAACTAACTATGGTCATTTATCCTGCAGGTAGCAAATCCAATAGCATTCTCTGAAGCAACCCCAGGGAATCCAAGCATTTTAATCTGACTTAAGCTAATGAGCATTCACTCTAGCAAATGTGTCTTCTGCTGATGAGCTTGAGACCAAGTCAACTTTTCCATCCACAAATATTTTAAAAGTTCATTCCCCCCACCCCATTTCTAAGATGTAAAACATATAACAAAAAAGAGGAATCTGATTCACATGTATATGTTGCCAATTTTTAAATCTAACAATTAGATGAAAATCATGAATATGTATATACACACACTAAGCTCTTTATGAAAATAAAAAAAACAAATGGGCTTCAAATATATCCAAATCATGAATATATATGAATTTCATATATATAACAGATTTTTAAAATAAGGAAAAACAATTTTACTTATCACTGAGTGCAAAACAACAAAAGCACTGTTTTTCTATGGCTTCAACATGTAGCAAAATATTGTAATTTACATGAATGTAAAACAGTGCCATTCTGGAGGAGAAAATTGGTAGTTCAGCAATTACATGCTAATAAAATCAATATTTTTACTCAAAACTACAAAAAAAAAGAAGAATTCTCCCCATAGTCATAGTTGTAAAAGGTACCTCCTACATTTCTCTTCATTTAAGCAGCTACCAAATCATTTTGATGATCGCAAATTCATTAAGCTGTTTGACGTTTGATGGTGTTATACTCTCTACATTCCTACATTTTTCACTACATTCCTTGAAATCAATGGTATTTGAGATGAATTTCATCATTATTTTATCTAATTCCATAAAGGAAGCCCTTAGTAGTTTGATGTAGCACTAAATATATACTTTAATTCAGGTGTCATTTGTGTTGTGCTGATATGACCCAACTCTGAGCAGTTAACATCTCTGCAATTATTTGTCTTCATTTAAATTTAGCAATCAATCAATCAGTATTCATTAAGTACCTACTATATACCAGACAATGCAGCACACTACTGTGCCAAGCAATAGGGATACATAAAGAGGCATAAGACAGCCCCTCTTCTCAGGGAGCTTACAGTCTAATTAATAGAGGAGCTAATAAGCAAGCAAATATATGCAAAGCAAACTATAAATAGCAAATAATTAACAGAGGCCATTAACTTGAGACACTGGAGATAAGAGAAGTTGGGAAAGACTTTCTGTAGAAAGTGAGGTTTTATTTGAGAATTAAGTGAAGTCAGTGAGGTCAGTAGTTGAAGGGAATGAAGGATTTCATTCTAGGTGAGGAGGGGAGCCAGAGAAAGTGCTGGGGGCTAAGATGTGGGGTGTTTTATTCAACAACAGTTAAGAGGCCAGTATCACTGAACTAAAGAGTATAAGAAGACTGAAAGTAGGAGAGGACTTGTGGTAAGGACTTGGAATGTCAAACAAAACATTACTATTTAATACTGGAGGTGACAGGGAATAGGTGACATGATCATATTGGCACTTTAGAAAAATCACTTTAGTGTCTGAATGGAAGATGAAATGGAATGAGGAGAATGGAGCTGAGGCAAGCAGACCAATCAACAAGCTATTGCAATAATTCAGGTGTGAAGTAATGAAGACTTGCATTATTAGAATGGCTGCAGTGTCAGAGGAGAGACAGGGGTGTATTTAAGTGTTGCAAAAATGCATAAGTGAAATCGATAAACCTTGGCAATAGATTGAACATGAGAGGAAAGAGATGGTGAGGAATCTAAGATGACTCCCAAGTTTTGAGCCTAAGGGATAGTGTTGCCCCCTACAGTAATAGGGAAGGTAAGAAATATTTTATAATTATATTCATAGAAGAAGTACTAAGTGTGCCTTGTTAGATTGACTCACAGATAATTTATGCATTTTATAGTTCAGAATGGAAATTCTTTTTTTCTGTCTACTACTATTGAGGTTTTATAGGTACTATCCAGAAAAAAAAATGATGATTTTTATAAGTTTATATTATATACTACTATTTGAAACTTACTAATTATTTGGATTTTTTTTTTCATTAAATCTATGGGGTTCTTTAATTCTGTCATCTGTCATCCTTAACATGGGAAGGAGTGGTGTGTGAACTTTTTAAAAATTCTCATCACAGCGTTTCACTTTAATTGGTTTCCTTTGTCATCCAATGTATTTTATATTTGGCAGACTGCCAAAGGGACCCATGACCCCAAAAGTTAAGATCCTTTGCTTTAAGTAGATCATTATATTTTCTGCAAGTAAAAATAATTTTATGTCATTTTGGCCTATACTCAATTTCTTTTTCTGAGTTTATTTCTACATCTAGGATTTCTCAATCAGTGTCAAGTAATAGTGGTGTAAATGGATATCATTGCTTTTCCCAATCTCAGGAACTTAGGAATTCTTAGAAGGAATTGTCATCTTCCCATATAAGAATGTAAGCAGTTGAGTTGAGTCCTTATGATTCCTCTTCAATATTTACCTTTTTGTGATTTTTTTAAGTCTTGTATTTGAAAATGGCATTTTCTGTTCATTTCTGGTCTTTTTATCAAGAACGCTTGGAAGTTCTCTCTCTTATTAAATATCATTTTTCCCCCAGAAGGATTACACTTAGTTTGCTCAGTAAATTATTCTTGGTTGTAATCCTATCTCCTTTGCCTTCCAGAATATCATATTCCAAGCCCTCTGCTCCTGTAATGTGGTAGCTGCTAAATATTGTGCTGTCCTGACTGTAGTTCCATGATATTTGAATGATTTGTTTCTGGCTTCTTGAACTACCTTTTCTTTGACCTGGGAGCTCTCAATGTTTCTGGGACTTTTCATTTAGGGGTCTCTTTTAGGAGGTGATCAGTGGATTCCTTTAACGTTATTTTATCCTGTGGTTCAAGGATATAAGGGCAGTTTTCCTTTATAACTTCCTGAAATATGATATAAAGGCTATTTCTTTGATCATGACTTTCAGGAAATTTAATAATTTTTAAATTATCTTTCCTGAATCAATTTTCTAGGTGAATTGTTTTTCCAATGAAATATTTCAATTTTCTTTTATTGTTTTTTCTTCTTTTGACTTTGTTTTATTGTTTCTTGATGTCTTATGGAGTCATTCACTTCTACTTTCCCTATTCATTTTTTTCTTTTTTTTTTTTAGGAATAATGTATTTTTGTAACTCTTTTTCCATTTGGTCAGTTTGGGTTGTTTTTTTTTTTTTTTAAGGTGTCATTCAGTATTTTTTGTGCCTCTTTTACCAAGCTCTTGTTTTTTTTCATAATTCTCTTGTTCATTTCTTTTCCTAATTTTTCCCCTCTACCATTCTTTTGAAATACATATGTCTACATATTTACCTCTTACAGGAATTCTTGTTGGGATTGTGTTCAAGGATTTTCTATTGGTTTTATTTCATTGTCTTCTTCTAAGTTTGTATCCCTATCACCATAGTAGTTTTTTTGGTTGGATTTTTTGTTGTTGTTATTTGCTCATTTTTCCTGCCTATTTCTTGACTTTGAATTTGATATTAAAATTGGGTTCTGTTCCGTGGATAAAAAGGAGACAAGAGGTGGAGGTAGGGTACTATTGCAAATTTCTGGCTTTTTTACGCTGCTGTTTTCAGAGTCAGTTCTGTGGTTTGGGGAGTTTTTAGTATTTTCAGTGCACATACAAAGGTAGTGAGTGATCTGTGTGCAGAGTAGTGATGCTTGCAATGAAAATGATACTGTTTCTCAGGACTTTAAGTCTTTGGATCTAAAGAACTGGAAATGTGACTGGGAAATGGGTATAGACAGTGGAGTTACCAGACAGTGCCCTGTCTTGTACCTATGGCTAGCACATGGGTCCTCTATTGTCTCTTTCTGATCAGTTGGCAGATCCCCTTATTATATCTATTTTGAGAGCTGCCAAGGTTGATGCTGATGCTGTTGCCACCTCCAAAGCCCACCGTTGGTGCTGTAACCATGTGGATTCTTGTCCAGCCCAAGCCCCAGTATCACAGACCTCTCCTTCTAACCTCCTAATTTGTTTTGTACTAGAGAGGTGTCTCACCCTAATCTTTTGTTGGCTCTGCCACTCCAGAGTTTGATTTGAGGGATTTAAAAAAATATTCACTTAAAACTTAAATAGAAACCAAGGGGGAAAAGAACATTTCCATGTGGACAGTAGAACATAGAGGATTCTAAAACCATAAATTTCCATTTCCAACTATACATTTAAAAAAATATAATAAATACTACACATTGTTTTCATAACAGCCCAGCTTTTATGTACTTTCTTCTAAGTTTTCTTTTGTTTTCTTCTGTACACCTTTCCCCCTCCCTCACTCCCTATTCCACCCTAGAGAAGGCTCCAATTAAACACAACTGCATACTTATATGTGTATATATTCTTATAAACGTATATATGTATTTGTCATTTCCTTTTCTGGAGGCAGATAGCACCTTCTTTCACAGGCCCTAGCCTTTCCATGTTTTTCTCAAACAAGCCAGTTCATTGTTCCTTATAGTACAGTAGTATTTCATCACAACCCTATACCACAACTTGTTAGGCCATTCACCAACTGAAGGGCATCTAGCATTTTAGTCAATTTTTTGACTATAAAAGCAAAATAGATGTAGTGAAAGATGAATTTTAGAATTTATTTGTGGATAACTGTGTTATGAAGGATGCTTCTGATTAGGATTCTTTTTGCATTGAAGAAAGAAAATGTTTGATCTCTGCCCATAGTGTACATGAAGAGCCAGAAAACATCCATCTTCTTTTTCAGGGGAATTATAATTCAAGGAGCCATACTCATGAAACTGGTAGTGAAAATTCCATGTGCTGAACTACCTGAAATGAATGTTGATGCTCAAAATGAGAAAAATAAGGTGGCCTTAAAGTATAGTCTCAGTACAAACTCTTCTTAGCCAGGTGACTTTGGGAAAAGACCTTCCCTTAGTTCTAAACATCAGTTTTATGAGCTATAAAATTAACACCTTCTCTGCTTCTATGTTACAAAATTGTTATGACGATAAAATGACATATATAAAATTGTTTTGTAAATTCTTAAGTGTTAGTTAATATAAAATGACTTTCTAATGAAAGTACAAATAGATATAGCACAGATTTTGGTACTTTGAGGTCCATTTTTAAAACTATATTTAAAATGTCAAGATGAACAATTAAGAAAAAAAAATTAGCTTAACCAAAAGAAATTCTATTAACACTCCTTATTTGAGGAGTGCTTTTACACTTTTTTTTTGCATTGTACATATGACTTTATTTCAGCACATTTTAAAGGTCTCAGTTCTATGCTTGCAGATTTTTTGATGTTTTAAAAATCAAGTATATGAAAAAACTGATGGGTTCAGTGATGGATCATCAGGAGTTAAGGTTCTATAAGTGACTGGATGGTTTAGACAAGTCACTTAATATTATAAGAATGAAGTGATAATGGCAGTAAAAGCGGGGAGTAATGTATACGTTGTTCTATGGTGATATGTTGACAAAAGCTTAGGACCTCTAGGTAGTACAGTGGATAGATTGCTAGGCCCAGGGTCAGGGAAGACTCCTCAACATAGTTTCAGATCTAAACCTCAAATGCTTATTAGCTGTGTGACCATAAGCAAGTCCCTTAATTCTCTTTGGCTCAGTTTCCTCATCTGTAAAAGGAGCTGGAGAAGGAAATGGCAAACCACTCCAGTATCGTTCCCAAGAAAATCTCAAATGGGGTCAAAAAGAGTTACACATGCTGACAAATGACTTAACAACCTAGGGTAGCTAGATGATACAGTGAATAGAGCACCAGACTTCAGTTCAAATTTGAACTCAGACACTTTCCCTGGTAGCCTGAGCAAGTCACTTAACCTCTGCTGTCCTCAGTTGTCCCTTCCATAATAATAATAGCACCTTTCAGGTTTGTTTTGAACATCATATCAGATAATTATAAAAGTACTTGTCAAAGTGCCTGGTACATAGTAGGATATATCTATCTATATATCTATATACACATGCACATATACATATGCATATGCATGCATATATACATATATGTATGTGCATATACATGCATATATATTATGTGCTATTATTATGAATATTATTATTACTTGTTGCCTACATGGCCTAGTAAATAATTTCACTTCTTTAGACTTCAGTTGTCTCATCTATACAATGACAGGGTTTGCTTATGTAATCTTTGAGATATCTTATACACCCCAATCATATGATATTATTTATTGCTATGACTGTGACATAAGAAAAAGAACATTGAATTTGGCCCCATGATGCTTGAAGTCCATTGTCACCTGTGCTGCCGATGCAGTCTCTGTTGTATCATAGGGTCACCGGCACCATTTAATGAGTAATGAGCTCTAAACATACGAATTGACTACCTGAAAGCTATTCATTTCAGCTGAATTTGAACCCAGGTTCAATTATAAATTCAGTCCTCTTTCTGCTGTACCACTTTGAAGTACAGGTATCTTGGGAGAGAATAATAGCTGCACTAGCTACATCACAGGAAAAGTATGAGGATTAAAGGAGAGTATGTGTAAAGTGCTTTGTAAACTATAAAATGCTATATAAATGTGAATTGTCATGGCTAACAAAGTCGGAAAGAATTTCGTTTATTTATAGGTTCAAGAAATACTGAACAGATATACTATTTGTACCATCTCTTCTTTCACGTCTCCAGGAACATTAACACAACTAAAACATACTTTAATTTGATCACCAGGAAACATTGCTGTAGGTCCTTCATCTAAGAGTTCTTTCTTTGTTCCATAAGTCTCACCTCAACCCTAGTGATGACATAAAATACTTTTAAGTTCTCTAGTTTGTTTCTAGGAAATTTGGAGGCACAGGATGCTGTGTTCACTTAAGTATCCTTGATTGTGGACTGGGCTCTTGTCAGTTTAACTGAACACACATTAACTGAATGTTGAACTATGAGCTGTTTGTTACCTGCTTTTTTACATGAATTTTGGTATTTAATTTCTAGATATCAGCTACTAGTGAAAATACTTTTTTTTGCTTAATTTTTTCTCATGAACCCAGAGATTCTACAAGGGAGAAATATGAGTTTGGTGGAAAGCACCTTCTTTCATGCCTTCATTTCCTTTTTTTTTTTTCAATGGAATTGTTTTGTTTTCAGTGTTCGACAGTGACTTCCACGTATCTTAGATTTTTTTTCACTCCCTCCCCCTTATTCCTCCTTCCCTTCCCACTCCCTCCCTGAGGGAGTTATATAGGTTCGACACATACATTCCTATTAAATGCATGTTGTGTGGAAGAATTAAAATGAACGGGGGAACAAAATAGATGCTTCCTTGTATAGCATTTAAGCCTCTCCATAACTTGCCTCCAGACCACCTTTCCAGCTTTATTTCACGCTATTCCCCGCAGTACACAATACATCTCAGCCATACTGAACTCATTCTCATGCAACCTTTTTTCTTAACTTTGCCTCCTATACCCTAAAGAGACTCTGTCCATTTCTCTGCCTGTTCACTTGCTTATTTTTCTTTTTGCTCACATACCACTTCATTAAATTTTCTCTGTGTTATTCCTCCATCCAGAAATGGCTCATGTCCTTTGACTATCACAAGTATCTTTCTCTTTTTAAGTCAGCCTTTCCCTGTCTCTGTCTCTGTCTCTCTGTGACACACACACACACACACGCACACACACACACGCACACACACACACACTCAACTGAAAATTTTTTTATTAAGTTTACCATTGCATACTATTGTGTTTGGTTCTAGGGAACACAAAAAGAAAAAAGAAAAATCATGCCTGCCCTCAAGCACCTCACATTCTACTTGGTGGGGGGAGGGTTGGTACAACATATAATCAGATAAATTTATATGTGATGATTTATGGAGGAGAAAGAAAGAGAGCACCAAGAATTAAGGAATTAAGATAGGTTTCCCATAGGAAGAGATTTATATGAGCTGAGCCTTGATGAAAGTTAGGGGTTCTAAGAAGCAGAGGTGTGAAGAGAGTCCATTCCCTTCACGGGGAACAACATGTGCAAAGGCCCAGAAAGGGAGATTGAATGATGAGTTTGGGAAATAGCAGATAGACCCATGTAAATGGAACATAGTGTGTGTGCAGTAAGCTTCTAAAGGAAGGCTGGAGTCAGATTGTAGAAGGCTTTCTGTACTACGCTAATGAGCTCCCAGTGATTTAACTATGCAACTTATTTTTCTACTGAATTGTAAACTCCTTGAAGTTATTGATCGTATTTTCATCTGTGTATTCTAGTGATTGAGTGACTTGAACAAAAACATTTAAATGTTTGTTGAATTAAATGATGGTACAAATTAATCTAATAATACTCATCCAGCAGTCATATTACTAGTCTCTGATCCAGGCTCTATCACCAACTTCATGTATGACCATGGCCATGTCACCTAATTTCTCAAGGTTTTAGTTTTATCAAATACAGAACAAGAAATGTGGTTTAGATAATCCCTCAGATTCTGTTTCCCTCAGAAATGTCTTGGGTCTATGAATGTATAATGCTAATATGGATGAGAAATAAAATCAAAGAGCCCCTGGAGTGTCTTTTTGTTATTGGGCATATGTCTGCAATGCCATGCATCCCACTTCCCCTGCTGAGTCTACACTTAAGAAGTTAAAAGGGTTTTGAATTGAAAAATTCCTGCTCTCTGAGCACCTCTCAGAGCAGAATTCTTGTCAGTGCCAATATTAGAAGCTTAAGGGAACCAAGCTGGCAGGGAGAAAGAAGAAAGAGTTTGCCTCCAAATTTCCCAGAAACAAACTAGAGAACTTAGAAGTATTTCATGTTATCACTAGGGTTGAGGTGGGACTTATGGAAAAAAGAAAGAACTCTTAGATGAAGGATACAGAGCTGTGTTTCCTGGGTGACCAAATTAACTCCTTGAGGTGTGTTTACATGTGTCAGTGTTCCTGGATGCAATTTCAACTTGCGTGATCTTCAGTCTTGTATGGTTTCCCAAATTTGGAACTGATTGGCCAGTGTTTCTTTTATATTTCTAAGGGCAAGGAAGTTCTGGGTAGGCAGCAATCACTCAATTTATTGATGATTTTTAAGAGAAATAGCTATTTCTAAGTATTTAGGGCAAAAGATGATCATTTCTCCTTAATTCTGAATGTTCTTTTATCTTCTGATACTAGTAAATTCTCCCATTCTTTGAGTAAATTAATTTATACAGGCGAGGGCTTTGTAAATCAGGCTGTTGATGGTCTCCAATATTTCTGAACAACACTTTCATCATAAGTTGGTATTTCATCCAAGGATCCTCTTCTTCCTTAGAGTTCTAGATTATTTTTAGTCACGTTAGAAGGGTCATTAAAATAATAAAGGAGACATTTCCATACTGTATGTGTTCTAACCCAAAGTTTAAAGTTAAACCACTCACAAAAAAAGCACATTTGTTATCTGTTTCATTGGATTATATATAGTACAATATACGTACATTTTTTCAGACCTTTTTTAAACTTAAGTTCATTTAACTGAATCTAAAATATAAACACATCTCTTTCCTAGCAGCACCTTTATCTGAAGAGTTTGCTGTGCACAGTAATGGAGTGGGTGATACCTGTTCAATAATAGACAGTTAGCATAGTCATTTCAGTTCTAAGTTAGAGTATACTTTTTTTTAATTTCAAAGTTGTCCTCTTCCCAGGCCCCTATAGGTGGCAAACCTTAGTAGAAAACTACCCAGCCTTTTCAGAAAGGTATTGGAAGACTTAGGTTGGCATTTTAATAGGCCAAATGCCATCTGTTTCTGCAATTTGTGGCATTTTATCATTGACAACTGTAAGAAAATGAGGCAGTCTATTTTGGTGGAGTGGACAGATTTCTGTCCATCTGTGCCCATATTACAACATGTCACTTGTACTTTAGATCTCCATAGCTCTGAGCCAAGATAGATGCCATAGCAAGGTCAAGAGGTGGAGAAGCCTGTCAGCACATTCTGTCTCTAATGATATGACAACTGCAAATTGGTGCTTCTAGCACAGCCCAAAGGCAGTCATTATGTCAGGCCTTGAAGCTGAGCTTTCTATAATATCATTGCAAAGAAAAATGTTAACTTTAAATATTTTAAACTATCAGACAAAGAACCTAATCTATTGCATAGCTGTGGTTAATGTCAAGTTCTTTATTAGGGTGCAGCATTACACAAAATTTCCAAAATGCTGAGAGGGTTTTTAATGTGGATTTTCTTTTTCTTGTGTATCACATAAATTATGTGGGAAGAAAGAGGTAGAAGGCCATTTAGAATTCTGCAACAATGCTAATAAAATTGCTTTCACTGAGACCAATTTTTTAAAGAATAAACAGCTTTGAGACAATAAAAGTTACATTAATGTGAAGATTAATGTGAAAATGTGCCACTTGTTTCCTGCCCTGCATATCTGAGGTATGGGACTAGAGAATTGTCCTATTCCCCTTGTGTAGAATTGATAGGCTGGTTTTGGTTTTTTTTGTTAAATATCCACAGATGCCTTATAATTTTCAGCACAACTAACTAGCAATATTGTCATTTTTTTCTTCTTGTGACCTAAAAGTGCCTATCAAATTGTGGTAGAAGAATTACATCCCCATCGAACCAAGCGAGAAACAGGGGCAATGGAATGCTACCAGGTCCCCATCACCTACCAGAGTGCTATGAGTGGAGGCTCACCCTATTACTTTGCTGCTGAACTACCCCCTGGAAACCTACCTGAACCAGCCCCATTTACTGTCGGTGACAACAGGACATACCAAGGATTTTGGAACCCACCTCTTGCCCCTCGGAAAGGTTACAACATCTACTTTCAGGCTATGAGCAGTGTGGAGAAGGTAAGTGTCTAGCCACATTTTTTCCCACTGCCCCAAGGAAAGGCTCAGTGGCTTTTTAGAGATGCCAGACAGCATTAGCCCAAACTCATCGTGTACAGCAGTGCTGTTTCCTCTTTCTACCGCTGTGTGTACTTCTGTACTGCAAGGCTGAGGCTTCACGCCAGTCGTATTTCACATGACTCCCGTTTCCTAGTAACTGTCTCTAGTTGAAACTTTAGTAAAAGCCCACGGTAGCCGTTCTGAGTAAAATGATTTAAGCAGTGTGTTTCTGCACCCTCTGTAAATATGCACCATTGTTCTTGCCCCCTTTCTCAGTGGTGGCAGACTTCAAAAGATTAAATTTACTGTAGGATAAACAAAATGCGTACTCCTCAGCAGGCTAATAAAATGTTGCAAACTTTTCAGGCAGTATGGAACAAATAGAAAATAACAAAGCAAAAATCTACTGATTACAAAGTAATGCACTGCCTGTGGTACATTTGACAGAGCTGATGCAGAAGGCAGCCTCTCGATTGCCCAACTGCTGTGTAGCCAGAAAAGTAGGCCTTTGCATCTCCCTGGTTACCTCCTGCCTTTATCTGTTTTGGACACTGTTGTTTTTGAACACCGTTACTGGTCTTGTGTGAATATTGAAGAGGAAAACACAAGAGGAAGTTAAATGCCATGATGGCTCTGGGTGAGAAAGGTCTCTCATGCCCCATGCTGTTTTCTTTGAATGATTTTCTTTCTTAAAATGGAAATATGTTTTTGGAAAGGTAGAGGCATAAAGTGTGTGTGTGTGTGTGTGTGTGTGTGTGTGTGTGTGTGTGTGTGTGTGTGTGTGTGTTGCACAAGAGGGCAGCTGCCAAGTTTTAAAATCCATTTAAAGATTAACATTTTTATATAAGCATAACTGTATGGGAAATGAATATTTTCAGGTTATAGAGATCCTAAAGGAGTATCTGGGAAATTAATTGACAAATCAGTGGATTGAGGGAATTTGGTCTTAGCTTTAGTCTTATAATTGGAGGACAGTCATGTTCTTCCATCTGCATTCCTATACCTCCTATGAGAAACTAAAGTTTCTGGACAGTTATTAAATAACATTTTAATAAAATCTTTATCTTTACAATTATGGAAATATTAACAAAGGTAATACAGCCAAAGGTGACTTATTATGGAAAAAATTGTTCCATATGTCTATGTGTGCTTCGTAATATTGAAAAGGAGAACAAAATGTCATCCCCCCCACCTAAAGACTTCTCACTTCCTGCATTGAAGATAGTTAGCTGCTCTGATAAAGCAGTAACTATAGAAAATAATATTCCATTCAGAGTATAAAGACACACTGGTAGAAAATGTAGTTCTATTTTTTTTAACTTTTAAGAAGTGAGAGATGGAAAATTAACTTTCATGACTTAATCTGTGATATGAGAAGGGGTGTTAATGAATGTCCCTTTTTGGGAAAGGGTTTGCTATAGTACTACTTAAAAGCTTTGAGAGGAAAGTTTCCTTTTTAATTGCTAGTGTGACTGTACTCTTGTGCATCTAAAGTACAAAGTTGTGACAATGTACTTCACAGTTATCTTAGCACAGCGTTTTTAAATTGATGTGTCTCGTCAGCAGCAGGGTCAAGGAGGGCTGCTGTAGCTAAAAGTGATTGCTTTCAGGAAAGCAAAATCCCTTTAGATTTTTACTAGAGTCAGAAATAATCTCTTGTTCTCAGTTTGCTATGAAGGCCTCAGGTCAGAACTAAATAAGAGTAGTATACTTTTAATTATTACTTGCTGAAAGAATTGTTTTATGTGATTTTTAATATCCACCAACAATCTAAGATTGATTTTGGATAATAGAACTTTTTATTTAATGTAAAATGCTTACAGGAAAAATCTATTCTTTGTTATATGTTAAGGTTTAGTATCACCTCAAAAGACCCTTGAGAATGAGGCATATTAGGAAATGAGAATGAATTTCTCTATTTTTCTTAGGCCTTCCCCAATCTAGTGCCTTGCTCCCCTAGCTTAAATTCATACTAATAGGTCAGGTTCCCCGAGTAGGGCAGCTACCTTGGGTTGTAAATGTAACCTTGTGAGTGATTACTCCTCCTACTGTAGCTGACAAACCCCCTACTGATATGCTTCCCATTAAAATCAGCCAGTAGACCTTATTAGTATTTACCAAAGGCATTGTTTAAGTGATATAGTTTTTTTTAAAAGTACAAAATATTCCCTTCAAAAGCCCAGGGTTCATTCTTCCATATAGAATCTTTGGAAAGAGTGGCCTTAAGCTTAAAATTTATTGTAAGTGAGGCACACCTGTAAGATGCATGTTTGACAAAGAGTAACTTACAGTTCCTGTATTGCATGACCTGATCCTTTCTCTCCAGGTAGCTACTGTTAGGTATAGCATATTTACTGAGAAAGATGCTCAGCTGAGCTCCTGGGATCTCTTTCTTTCCTGAATCCATACCCAGAACATTTCTCTGAGCCTAGGGTTATGTTCCTTGATACTGACCCACTACCTCAGTTGACTCTCTCAGGTGACTCATTCCTGTCTTTCCTTGGATATGTCAGTGTATCCTAGCTGGATACATTGTTTCCTTCTAGTCAAGAGTTCATAAGGCATGGGTGAGGGGGATGGGCAAGGCAAGAACCATCCCTACTGAATCTACTCAGTGTGTCTCTTCTGCATATAATTGCTGTGGAGCTGACATCCATCCAGATATTTAAAGCCCCCAAAGTGTGGTTAAATTGTTTTCTCAGGCAATTCTTCATCTTCCAAACTCAATCAGAAAGTTCATACTTCATAAAGGGATCATAGAGAAAAGAGGTATCTTGTTAAGATTACATTAAGATTAAGATAAATTAAGATTTTTGTCAAATGTGATTGTGTTCTATGATAACTCTCAACTGAGATGGGGGGCATGTAGAATCACAAACCTCTTTACATACGCATCCTCACAAACAGGCACACACATGCTCATGTCCGTATGCACATAAAATGTGTATACTTGTGGTTTACTGCAGTAGAATGTGCTATTCCATTTTTGTCTTTGTATCCCAGGGCCCAGCACACAGTAGGGACTTAATAAATGTTTGCTGATTGATGAAGAATTTATTGTCTGCCTTCACTAAATCTTATGGATTTTTTTTTAAGGATTGAGCCCCAAACGTTGGTAAAAGGGAACAAATCTGGAAAAGGTGAATCTATGTCTTCTCTCCCAGAAAACTTTAAAAAAGAAAGAGGTTCATGAGATACACTGTCTATTTCTACCTTTCACTAGTCTTAATTTTGCCTTTACTGGTTGAATGGAAGGAAGAATGTAAAAAGTCTGGCTGGGTATCCAGCCTGGGTCCTCTGCATATAATCTCTGTCCAAAATAGAGTCTAGGAGGGAGCATGAAAACACACAATTCATAAAGGCCATGCTGGGCAGAACTTGATTTTAGAGCATTTCACCCTAACTCAACTGTATGGTAGAATGCACTGTGTGGATGGAGAAGTATACTAGTGATCAGGTCCAGCCTAGCTACCATTAACAAATCTCCATTCTTATCCCCTTCATTCTCATTCCAGATCCCCAACAGGACTGGGATGCTTCTAGGCTCCATATTGCAGTTTTCCTTGCTGTCTTTCTCACCAGATGATCTTTAATGTATAACCCACTCTCACTCCATTATCTCTTTCTGCACTCAGGTATTCCCAGATCCCTAACCAGTTTCTCAAGCTACTAAATCAACAGATACACCAGCCAGCCCTGAAGCTACTCCCTAAATTTACTAAGTACCTGGGCTGTTTTGTTTCTTTTTCCTGGACTTGTATCTTTTTGCTCTACTGTCCTGTTCTTGATGGTATCTATAAAAAATATCATTTGTAACAATATGAATCATCAAAACAAATAAAAATCCAAGATCTTTCATCATTATATGCTGCAATGATGTGACAACTCTCTGATATTTAACATACCACCCCTATATTCCTGTTAATAACTACACACATACCTTTTGACTGTTATGGTCCCAGTGAGTGTATTTTCACAACTGTATTTTGGCCGTTTCTCAGATGGCATTAAACTGAACCTTGGAGAAAAGAAGTTGTGTCGGTCAGAAAGAATTTATTAAGTTCCTACTATATACCAGTCACTGTGCTAAGCTTTGAGGATACAAAGAAAGGTGAAAGAAAGTCCCAACTTTCCAGGAGCTCTCAGACTAATGGGAAAGACAACATTAGAACAGCTGTGTACAGACAAGCTACATACAGGATAAATTGGAGATAATCAAAAGAGGAAAGGCACTAGCTTTAATGAGGATCAGGAAAGGGTTCTCATAGATGATGGAATTTTAATGGGAACTTGAGGGGAGTCAGGAGGAAGAAATGAGGAGGAACTATTCTAGATAAGGGGAACAGTCAGTGAAAGTGCCTTGAGTCTTGAGATGGGAGGGTCTTGGGCAAGAAACAAGCAAGAAGTTTGTTGTTAACAGATTGCAAAGTATGTGTGGGGGAAAAGGGCTTTGAATGTCTAACAGAAAATTTTCTATTTGATCCTGGAGGTGATAGGGAACCACTGAAGTTTATTGAGTAGCAGGGCATGACATGGTCATATCTGCACTTTAGGAAGATTAATTTGACAGCTGAGTAGAGAGTGACAGGGGTCCAATCAAAATGCTGTTGCAGTTGTCCAAGCATGAAGTAATGAGGAACTGGACCAGGATAAGTAACAATGTCAGAGGAGAGAAAGGTGTGTATGTGAGTGATGTTACAAAGAAAATATCGACAGGACTTGGCAGCAGATTGGCTATGTGAATTGATAAAGAATGAGGAATTGATAATGATACTGTGATTGTAAGCCTGTTTGAATGAGTGAAAGGTTCTTCCCTCAACAGTAAATGGGAAGTTTGGAAGAAGGCAAGGTTTGGGAAGAAATATAACGAGTTCAATTTTAGACATGTTGAATTTAAGATGTTATGCACCATACAATTTGCAATGTCTACTAGGCAATTAGAAATGACAGTCCAGAGGTTAGGGCTAGATATATAGATCTGAGAATTATTATTATAGAGATGATGATTGAAATCATGGAAGCCAAAGAGATCATCAAATGAAATAGTGTAGAAGGAAAAGGAAGAGGTCACGAGACAGAGCTCTAGGAGACAGACACCTTTGGTGGGCATGTCCTGTAGGAGTGTGGTACCAGCCCTACAATTTAGCACAGGTATGGGGGTGCCACGGAGAGTTATAGGGGGGTATGGTCTTTCTCTTGCCACTGGATATGCAGAGAATGAAAGCAGAATTCTGCCTATACTTACAAATACTTTGTAAAGTCCTGTTTAATTTTTTTTTAATCTCCCTTTTCAATATTGGAAAAAAAATCTAACTAGTGTCCAAACTCCAGTCTTTGTTACTCTAGATTGGTCTTAAAGCTTTTTCTTACTTGGTAAGTAGGACAGTTTGAACTGTACATTGATCATATTTCTTTTCATTTTTTACCCCTTCAACAGGAAACTAAAACCCAGTGTGTGCGAATAGCTACCAAAGGTAAGAGGATGACTTTCTTTCACTCCATTTTCCCCCTGTCCTAAGAGGAAAGTGCTTTATTCCTTGCATCAGGACTAATTAAATGTGCCATTTCTATGACATACCTTTTGTAGCACAGCCCAGTTATAGGGCCAGTAAAGTATTCTGACTCTCTTGAGTATCTTTAACACATAATGGCAGGCTACTTTCTACTTACTCCCTTTGTACTTGGCTAGTGGAATCTTGTTTCAAGAACAGGCAGAATTTAGCCAAAATATGAAAAGCTCATTTTTGTCATTTGTACTCAGCAAGGTCTTGTACTTATGAACAGTTGAGTGTTAGGAGAAGTTACCAAGGACTGGTGGAGAGTCACTATAAGCATAAAAGAACCATCCTCCTGTTTCTTTCCTTTTCTTTATTTTTTCTTTTTCTTAAAATTTCAAGAGACACTATAGCATAAGATCTCCATGGAGTAGATTTGCCAAGGCAAATCATGTTGATTCTACATAATATGATGTATAATGTGATGCAGTATTCAGTAGTAAAAAGCAGTTTTGTTTTAGGATAAAGATTTAGGGTTCAGGATGAATGAGATTCTGCTTTTCCCACCACATTTATAGCCTCTCATTGCAAAGTTACATGACTTACCAACAACAAGGAGAAGCATTTGATATATTTTAGTGCTGGAAACAAGATGTTGATGTTAACATGATAATCCTCAAAGAATTGGTGTTGTGTTTATTTGTTGGCTGCTGTCATTAGAAATGGACTTATATTCATGAGCAGTAGTAAATAAGTTTGGGGTAAAAATGAATGGCCACATTGTGTTTGTGTTGGCATCTTTCCTTCCATCATTTCCCAAAGTCTAATCATCAGTCTGCTCAAATAAGCCCTTGTGTTTAATTCCTGATTTGTGATGGCAATTAAAACTATTCCCCTTGCTTTATACAGAACACTGTGTATATATTTCAAAAGAAAATGAAATAACAGTTTTGGAAAACATAGATTAAGTTTCCTTTAATTGTTCAAAGAGAATACAAAAGAGAGAAATCTTAAAGGAGAGAGAGGTAGGAAGGAAAAACTTGCTATATATGATTATTTACTTTTATATAGTTTAGTTTGCGTTCCAGTATATTTTTAGTTGAATTTTCTTAAGAAGTAGTTAGGGAGCAGACATTTCAGGTTCCTTCTAGCATAGTTTTCCCATGGTTTGGGCAGAGACATCTGTTGGATCAGAGTATTCTCAAATTAACACTTGTTGTAGTAAAGAATTTTCCAGGTGTAGCTAGCTATACCTTTGTTTTTACGAGTGACATATTCAAAAGCCCCAGAAATATTTTCAGTTTTTACTGAGTTTTTGTATTTCTTTAGGGAATTTGGTTGTCTTTTTTCCTTACACTAAAAATTTGTTCTCAAACATATTTCTTGGAGTCCAGTATATTTCATGTCATAGAAGTCTAGCTTAAAGTATTTGATAGAAAGCATGGTCTGGAAGGAGCCCTGGATCTGGTATCAAAGGACATGTGTGTAGCTCTTGAGAGATTATGTAGAGACAAAATGGTGTAGTGTCATGGTGTAATGGTGCTATCAACTGAGATCAAGATGGCAGGGAGAGGGGCATTTCTGAGGGAGAGTTAAAGAGTTCTGTTTTGGACTTCTTGAGTTGGAAGGTGTGGAAAGGCATCCATGTCAAGATGGTTTTAAAGGAATACATACCTTCCCCATCAGTCAGCATATTTGGTATTTAACCAAAAGGTGATGGCCTCAAGGTAGCCCATCCCAGAATGCTTAATATGAACAAATCCAAGTCATCATGCCTATAAAAAGAAGGGAGGGAGGGAGGAAGGGAGGGAAGAAAGGAAGAAAGAGATATTCTTTAAGTGCCTACTAATCACCAGTCACTTTGCTAAACCCTTTACAAATCTCATTTGATCCTTACAGCAATCCTAGGAAGTCAGGGCTTTTATGACCCCCATTTTGCAGCTGAAGAGGTTGAAGCAGACAGTGCTTATATGAGTGGCCCAGCGTCACCCAGCTAGTAAGTGTCTGCAACCAAATCTGAACTCCAAACTTCCTAGTTCTAGGGCTCAGCCCTCTATCTTTTGTGTTCCCTAGCTACTAGTGACAGACAGCATGCTGCAGTTTAGTGGAATCAAACTCGAATAAAAACAGATTTAGCTCACTTTTTATGAGGATCCCTACAGATGGAATAATCACTTAGAAAAAACAAATATTAAAATTATCCATGTTACATTTATTTTCATTTATTTTGCTAAATTTTTCCCAATTACATTTAAATCTGCTTCAGACTATTGTGTGACTCTTCTAAGGTAAGGGACAGGGCACTGGACTGGAAGTCATGAACACCTTGAAGTCAAACCCCATTTCTCACACTTCCTACCTGTTTGACCCTGCACTTAAACTCTCTTTGCCCCAATCTAACCCTAAAAGTCTTCTGATCCATAAAATGAAAAGGTTGAATTTTGGCCTCTAAGGTCCATTCCAACCCTGAATTTATGTGCCTTTGATTATCTTTTGCCCGAAATATCAAAGACTTCATTCTTAACTGGTCTCTGTACCTTTAATTTCTCTCTTCTCCACTCCATCCCTCCCAGATTTGCCAAGATAATATCCCCAGTGCAATTAATGGATCAATCCCCAATAACTATTTAATAATATATTGAATAGTATATTGGATCTTCAATAGACCACTGTAGTTTGCTTCCAAATTACTTTTCTAACTTTTTCATGTTTACATACATATTTTCTAAGCATCCTCCTTTCTTTTTTTCTCTGACGTCATTGAACTTTTGCTAAAAATATCTCCAATGTAAGAAATGATCATTTCCCCTTTCCTTTCTAACCTCCATGAAACCTGCCCTGAATCCAATGGATTAAAGTGATCTCTGTCTTCAAATTCATTGTCTTTTGTCCAGACTTTTCCTTTGCATTGACACTCTGACTTTTATCACAATAGGTGGTCTTGTTTTGTTTTACACGTCATTTTGCCTTCATTAGATTGTGAGCTCCTCCAGGGCAGGATCTGTATTGTCAGAGAATCTCTGTTAGAAAGGCCCTCCAAAGTTATCTGGTCCAACTTTTAGTTGAACAGCATTCCCATCAAAGGTTATTGCTTCTGACCGATGACTTCCAGGGATGGAGAACTCACTGTACCCCCAAGGCTACCTGTCCTACTCTTGTATAACTGAGTGTTAGAAAGTTTCTCCTTCTATTGACCTGAATTCTGCCTCTCTACAACTTCCACTTATTCCTATTCATTCTGATATCAAGTAGAAAAGTCTAATCCCTCTTCCAGTCAGCCACCAGTCAAGAAGCATTTATTAAGGACTTATTATGCGGGAGGCACTGTGCTAAGGAATGAGAATACACGAAAGGCAAGCTTTCATCCTAATAGAGGAGACAGCATGTAAACAGCTATTTATAAACAAGTTATATTTAGGCTACATTGGAAGTTATCTCCAGGGGAAAGGAATAAGATTGTGGAGGCCCCGGAAAGGGTTCTCATGTACTATGCAACTAGCTGAGACAAAGGAATCCAGAAAAGCCAGGAAATGGAGATGAAAAGAGAGAGAGTTCCAGGCATGGGAGACAGCCAATGAAATGAGAGGGAAGCCTGTGATATACAACAGCCGTCTCTCAGATTTATGTTTATTCTTCTCCAGGCTAAATTGCCATGGAGTTCCTTGAACTGATGCCTCATGTGGAAGTCAGGATGAAATAATGAAATAATGAACTTGGAGTCAGGGTGCTGTTGTTCTGTAGCAGTTTTTCAGTCGTATATGGCTCTTTGTGACCCCATTTGGGGTTTTCTTGGCAAAGATACTAGACCAGTTTGCCATTTTCTTTTCCAGCTCATTTACAGAAACTGAGATGTACAGGGTTAAGTGACCTACCTGCTCAGGGTCACACAGCTTATAAGTATCTGAGGTCAGATATGAACTCAGGAAGATGAGTCTTTCTGACTCTGGGCCTAGTACTCTATCCGCTGTACCATGTAGCTACCTGGGTTCAAATCCCACTTTAGACTGTTATTAGCTCTGTGACCCTGGGCAAGATAATTAATCTCTCTAAGCCTCATTTGCTTTTTGCATAAAATCAGAGAAGTTGATCTCATTTACCTCACAAAGTTAACATGAGGATCAGACAAGATGATATATTTGAAGTGCTTTGCCAGTCTTAAGGCACCATATGTGTATGTGTATCAGCTTTTATTTCTATTATCACATCATCTTCCCCATTACATTGTGAACTCCTTGCAGGGCAGGAAGTGTCTTTGCCTTTCTTTGTAGCCCTAGTGCTTAGCACAGTGCCTAGCACATAGTAGGCATTTAAATGTTTATTGATTCATTATTATGTGACATGGTTTTCAGTTCTCTTACCTTCAACTTCCAGTTTATCATCTCTCTCCTAAAATGCAGCATGTCCAGAACTACACACAATGGGATCAAAACAGAGTCAAACACATCAGCACCTTTTCTCTGCTGTAACAAGGCTTTTTTGTTACTATAGGCTAGCTTTTTCTTTATTGCTACTTCACACTCGACTTAAACTGAGCTTGCTAATGCAAACCTTTTTCACATGAACTGTTTTCTAACAATGCCTTTCCCATCTTATACATATTCAGTTGACTTTTGGAACTGAAGTGTAGGATTTTTTTCTATACAAATATCTAACAGCTGACTGTTTTTGTACAACCCCACAAACTGAGAATGATCTTTACATTTTTAAATAGGTTTGTTGTACTTTAAAATATAAAAGTATTCTTAGCTCATGGGCCTGGTAAGCCCTTGGGCCAGTATTTTGCTGACCTCTATAACTAAACTATAAAAAGGATGAAGTTTGCTACTGAAAATAGTTTGCCTAATGAGAGTGCTGACAAAATAATAAAATATTCCTTAGGCTGAACAAAGTGTTACGTTTATCCCTATTAAATATAATAGAATGAGGTTTGGTCCTTTAATCTATCAAGATTATTTTTTTTGGCTCCCATTTATGTCATTCAGTATGTTAGCCTTCTTTCTTTTTTTTTATGTCATCAGTTGATTTGGTAAAATGTGCTACCCATGCCTGCATTAAAGTTGCTTAAAAATACTAAACATCACAGGCCCAAGAATAGATCTTTGGGACCTTCCACTACATATCGACATGGAGAAAGGGTGATATCACCATATGGGCCTGATCTCCTATCACTGTAGCTCAGAACTCCCAAACTCAAGAGATCCACAAGGCTCAAACCCTCCCCTCAACCCATCTCCCCAAGCTGGGATTATAGTTATGTGCCAGCAGGCCCAGTTGTTAGTTTGTCCTCCTTGGATATAGTTTGTGAGAGCCTGGGGTATTCGTTAAGTCTATGTAGTTGCTCTTCCTTAACCTGTCTTCAATTGTCCTCAGTTTCAGTAAACACATACTAATTATTTGTTGAGTTGAACTGAATTCCTTATTTGCTTCTATTTAATAGGGTTACCAAGTCACCTTCATGTTATTTTTTGTCCCACAACGCAAAATTTTGTTTTTAAATGCATATACGTTAATAGAAAAATTCAATAAATCTTACATTATTCATTGAATCTAACATAAATATTCTATCTAAAACTGATGTAGTCATTCCTAATTAAATTTCCTGAATAAAAACTTTTTGCAAGTGTACAGTTGTAGCCACTATTTCAGTTTATAAATTTTACTGTAGTGGCATTTTTTCCCTACGTAGATTTACATTTCAACCTAAACTACCATATGATACAGATTCTCTCATCCAAACTGGTAAGCCAGGTCATTTCTAAATGGAATTCATTTAATTATTGTTCTAGCAACTAATATTAATAACAATCATATAACTAATATTTATATAGCATTTATTATATGTTAAGTGCTTTATAGTCATTTGATCCTCACAGTAACTCTGGGAGGTAGGTATCTTTATTATCACCATTTTATAGATAAGGAAACTGAGGAAAATCAGAATCAGTGATCTGCCATGGGTCACACAGCAGCTGACTTTGAACTGGTGTTCCTGACTCGAGTCCCTGTGCTTTATCTGTCTCCTATGCTATCTAGGTGCTCCCAAACTGAAACACATTTTTGCTTTCCTAAGTATATAGTTTTATTCAGATCAGATTTTTTTCCCCTCACTGCTATATGTTTTTATCCCTAGTGTTTGGATTCACCCAGTCTATTTGTTAGCTTAAACTGAAATACAGTTCAGATGAATCTCTCTCCACACCTTAATCATAGTTCCTCGTATGACTTCCTTCTACTGTTTCTTTGGGCCATTGGAACTCACAATTCTATGTGAAGTCTTTTCTTGTGATTTCATCCAAATTAAGAAGTGTGGTAATCTATCAGAGCAGAGGCTCCAAAGGAAAGGTTAACCATTTCCTTTTTTATTACTTGGATCTCAGTTGTTGGACTCTTATGTTAAATGATGAAGATTACAATTAAATATCGGAAGAATGATACAAAGAGGTTGCAGGTGCTTGAACCGTTATTTGGTAGCAAGTTACAATTTAACCTTATGGAGAATTTGGCCCGATTTCATCCTGCAAGAAATGAGCACCATGACTTCAAATCCTTTAGCAACAGGGAATATTGAAGAGATTTCATTTTCAGTTTTTTGCAATATGCTGTTCATTATATTCCATGATGACTGAAGCTGAGTCCTAAGGTGATTGGAACTGCAGAGCTGTTTTTTACATTAGCACAAGTCACTCCCTTTTCTGCTTTCCTGATGCATGGCATACATGCAGATTTCACCTTCTTCCTGATGGGGGCAATATGGAAGAAGTTTAACACAGAAAGGGAGCATATATCCTTCCCCTGAAAATAGTGCTCTTTCCAGTACACCCTACTATGTCCTTTGAGTCTAGGGATGTATAGTGAACATAGAGTTCCATATCCCCCATAGTAAAATTGGACAAGGGAAATTCTTAGAAAAATATTTGTATATCCATTGGTTTTTTTTTTAAATTATGTATGTGTATATCCATCCACAACCACACCCATATTTACTTCCCTTCTCTTCTTTTGGGTCAGCTAGATATCAAAGTGGAAAGAGTACTAGACCTGGAGGCAGGAAGATCCAAGTTTAGATTCAGCTTAGGATACTTACTAGACCTGGAGGCAGGAAGATCCAAGTTTAGATTCAGCTTAGGATACTTACTAGACCTGGAGTCAGGAAGATCCAAGTTTAGATTCAGCCTAGGATACTTACTAGACCTGGAGTCAGGAAGATCCACGTTTGGATTCAGCCTAGGATACTTACTAGACCTGGAGTCAGGAAGATCCAAGTTTGGATTCAGCCTAGGATACTTACTAGACCTGGAGGCAGGAAGATCCACGTTTGGATTCAGCCTAGGATACTTACTAGACCTGGAGGCAGGAAGATCCAAGTAGATTCAGCCTAGGATACTTAGTAGTTGTTTGACCTGGAGAAAGTCACTTAACCTTTGTTTACTTAACTGTAAAATGAAGATAATAATATCACTTGCTTCCTAGAGTTGTGGTAACACTCAAGTAAGGCTAATATCTGTAAAGTGCTTAGCACAATGCCTAGGACATCATAGGCACTATATAAATGCTTATTCCCTTTCCCCCTTCCCTTTTGAGAACTTTAATTCTGAAAGACTCAGTCTTCATCTTGAGACAAAAAGTGGGATCATAACCATACTAACATATTACTGATAGAGCAGCTGAGGAGTAAATATCTTCCCAATATCTGCATCACCCACATCACTCTCCTACTCAGGCATCATCAATGGCTTCCCAATGGTTCTAAGATTAAAAAAGATTTTTCAAACTAGCATTTAAAGCCTCCTTCAAGAAGAACTTTTAATATATTTTTCATGTTATTCTCCTTCATACACTCTATATTTCACCCAAATTGGACTACCTGCTGGTCCCCAAACTCAACATTATATTTTCTATTTCTTTGCCTTTTACACAGGCACCCTATGTGTGGAATGCACTGTTTTCTCACTTCTATTTCTTAGAATCCTGGGCTTCCATCAGGGATCAATTTAGATTCCACCACCTGTTGGAATTATCTCCTAATTTCCCTATGTTTTAGTGCTGTCTCCCTCTCTAAATTATTTTGCATGCACTTATCTGTATGCCTGTTTCCCATCCACTCCCACACACATCAATACAATGGAAACTCCAAAAGCTCTGTGAATGTTTCTGTTTGACTTTGTATTCTATGTAATTTGCGTTTAGAAGGTAATTAATAAATATTTTACCTGAATTGAATTTACAATAATAAAAGGAGATGATACAGACTACTTGCTATCCAAGCTAAGTCAGTATCTGTATTTGCCAAAAACAGCAGACAGTTATCTGTCCTCAAAAGATATGAGACAACTACCTTTTTGTAAAATACACAACATTTCGTGCCTTCAGGACAGTATTACAGAGAAATTGAAGGAAGTGATCCGCACCAAAAAGGAAAAAAAAATTAAAGATAAATGCAAGGTAGTACACTTATGGGGGGAAAAAACCCTACAAGGAAAGTAAAAACACCCTGAGAAAATACCAGTCAACATCATATGTCTAGTGGAAATTGATCTAGGTAGCACACTGTAAGTGCAGAACTACACGAGTCAGCATCTTTTAACTTTATAGCACAAACCAGACAATTAATCCTGAGCCATCTATGGGAATGAAAGAAAAGAGAACCTGGATATAAAGGTAGTCACAAGTAAGTTACATTGAAGTTCGTATCACCTCATTCAACAGATCTTTACAAAAGACTGCTGACAAGGAGCAGTGATTGCCTGGTCATATGACTTATTCAGCCCAGACCTACAACTAGGTCTCTCAGATGACTAAGAAATCCAAGACCCACTAGTAATATGATCCTGATGTCAAGTTAAAGTGACTGTGGGAATGTCTAGCTAGATTGTTAATGCCAGGAATTGTGCTGGCCGAGGGTTAAAGTATTTTTCATCTCTAGCATCCCTGAGTTAGGTTGCTATGGTGAGAATAGTGCCTGATTGAGCCCAACCACTCAAATCAATAGCTGCCAGCACTAGGGTAACTTTGGCACTCTTATGAGGGCAGTCCAAAATTTCCCAGGGGCTTTTTTTATTATGTGTGAATCTTTTTCTCCTGGTAAAAAGGATCAGCAAACCTTACTTCACCAATTTTGAAAGAGCCAGGAGACCTTATTCTTATTTACCTTTTAAAACAACTGAATATTTGCTAAACATGGGTTAAAAAAATATAAAAATCTAGATAAGACAGAATCTAGGATTAAAAATGTAGAGGTAGCAAATTAATCTTTTTCTAGATTGTTCAGAAACTTTGTAAAATTCCACATCCAATTCTTGGCTCCATAGCTTGGAAAGGATTCAGAAAGGACTGTAAATAATTCAAGTCAAGTGAACAAGCATTTTTTAAAAATTTACCCATGTGGCATGCACTATGCTCATACCTGGGGATAGAAAGAAAGGGGAAAAATAGTAAAATATTAGACTATGAAAAATGACATATAGATATTTTAATTATTAGCAAAGAGGGAAAGGAGGCTAGGGGGTACCCATTACTTACACAGAGCATTTGGCTAGGGTCAGGAAGACTCAAGTTTAGATTCAGCCTAGCACCTATGTGGCCTGGAGAAAATCACTTAAACTTTGTTTACCTTGGTTTATTCGATTGTAAATTGAGGGTAATACAATCACCTGCTTCATAAGACTCAAGTAAGGTTAATATTTGTAAAGCATTTAGCACAGTGCCTAGCACATAGTAGGCACTATATAAATGATTATTCCCTTTTTCCCTTCCCTTCTGATGTGGGATTTTTGAGAGCTTTAATTTCAAAAGATTCAGTCTGCATCTTGAGACAGAAAGTGGAACTGATAGAACAACTTTGGTAGTAGAAAGGGTTTCCTCACAAGGAATTCCCTATACTGTTAAAAGCCACAGATTGAACAACCAAAATAGGAAGGAGAGTGACCAACTGTTATTTATCTCCACTGAGAATAATACTAGAAAAAAACGTATCATGTTGACATTTTAACTAGTTCAATAAAACTTCTGTAAAATATTTTTTTTAGAAAAGTTAAAAGAAAATCACCCATTATTGGATATATTTACCTTTAAATTTTTTATTTGCTTATGCTTTGATCTGTGGTCTGTACTGAGTCCTTGGATGCTTGTGAAGTAATTATAGTGCCTCTCCTGAAACCAATTCTCACTTGTACATCTTTTCCACACCTTGTCCATGTGCATAGCTTGTCCCTTAATCCATCCTGCCTGGATGTTCCTGAAAAACATAAAGGAAAGGTATTTAGTTGAGTATATACCTGGAAGATTGAGAGGAAAATGAGAAAATACTAAAGATATAAAGAGCAGGCAAAATAAAATAGTATCAGGTGGTATAAGAAAAGTGACCATTAAGGATAGCAGGATTGAAAAGGAAGAGTGGCAGTTTGGAAAGAGAAGGAGCCAGAATTGAGATCATGTTGGAGGGGAGGTTATGGGGAAAAGAAATTGGACAGGTCTTCCTCAGACCTGTGCCTTGACATCTGCCTTTACCAGTCATGAACACGCACCTCGATTTTGACTCTCTCATTTCAGAACTGCTCTATCATGAGGCCAGGCAGCGAGAAGATAGAAAAGAAAGACCAGTCAGTAAGGAGGTGGGTAGGCAAACTCTGGAGGGCATTCTAGGGCCATTTCCATTGACTAAACTAAATCTTGAGACCTATTAAAAAGCACTGGCATGGCATCTACTCTCCCCTTTCCCCACTTTGTTGCAGTTTGGAAGCTTGCTTCAGGGGAAAAAGACTTTCATGAATTTGTTAAAGGATAGAGTTACTCTTGAAGGCATTTGCCAAGTAAAGCCAAAGAGAACTTAGCAACACAAAGTAAAGTTGGGGAAAGTAGTCAGTGAGTTAGTATGGCAGGTGAAAAGAAGACCTTGGTAAAGTAAAATATGGCGAACAGCACAGAACCAACCCAAGAAGATAATCCAAGGAAAATATTTGAAATTTTTTTTAATGCTTTAAAACATACATAAATTATAAAAACATGTAAGTTGCAAGTGTGTATTTCTGCTGGTTTATTTGAACATAAACTTGAAATTTAAAAAAAAAACAATGCTCATTCTGCTTCTAATTTTTTTTTTTTATCATTGCAAATTTTGGAACAACATGGATAACTCCTTGATGTAACTTTTATTCTGGATACAGAATATTAGAATAGCATCTGTCAGTATAAGCACGGGGTTAGATATTCCCCAAGACTCTTGGGGTTTAGTTGTGTCCCATATTTCTGGCATGTACAGTGTACCTGCCCTTCTTTTATGACCAAGAACCCCTGTACTTCCATTTAGTTCACATTTGGTCTGTGATTCACAAAAGTATATTGAGAGAGTCCCTGTCCCCTGGTAGACAAGTAACATATTAATAGACTTAGCTCTTCTCAGCAATCCAAGTCAATTCTGAAAGACCCATGGTGGAAAATGCTATCCACATCCATAAAAAGACTAACTATGAGGCCTTGGTAAGTTGCCTAATCTATCCAAGCTTTGTTTCCTCATGCCTAAAATTAAAATAATTCCTGAAGTAGTTATGTTACTAATACTCATTTGGATAGATGCATGAATAAATATTAACAAGTTAAATAAGAAATGGTGTTATAATGTCAAATAGAAATAGTGTATGTGATAAGATAGCAAATGAGGAGGAGTCATGGCAGTTACCAGCAGATCTGACACCAAGAAGAGTTGGTTGTCTCTTCTTTCTAGGCCAATAGGTTTCTGTTGAGGAGGCACAATTTTAGGAGTTATTTATATGGAGGGGGGGAGAACGTGTACATACATTAGAATCTAATAAGAGAAAAGTAATTGCACCAGTAGTGGATTAGGAGACAACTTGTAGGTAGGAGTTGTGTGAATTTAGAATTGCACAATTATGTTTGTTATGAGCACATAAATAAATAGAAGTTAAAAGAAGGAAGAAAGCCATGAAAAGCTTTGAAGCAGACGATGAAACCTAGTCCTGGTACTGTGGGAAATTATGATTAAAATTATGGAAGTAAATGACTGCAACTCCTAGCTTCCTCAAAAATATATTTTTTAAAATGCTTAGCACAACACATGTACAAAAATATTGATAGAGGCTCTTTTTGTGGTGGCAAAGAATTGGAAGTTGAAGGGATGTCTGAACAAGTTCTAGTATTTGAATGTGAGGGAATACTATTGTTCCATAAGAAATGATGAGCAGGCAGACTTCAGAAAAACCTGGAAAGACTTACATGAACTAATGCTGACTGAATTGAGCAGAACCAGGAGAACATTGTACATAGTAACAGCAACATGGTGCAATAATCATATGGGAAAGATTTAGTTTTTCTTAGCAATGCAGCTTTCCAAGACAACTCCAAAAGACTCATGATGAAAAATGCTATCCAATCCAGAAAAAGAACTATTGAGTCTGAATTCCAGATCAAAGCATACTGTTTACTCTCTCTTTTTGTTGTTGTTTTTTCTTTCTTGTGGTTTCTGCCATTGCTTCTAATTCTTCTTTACAACATGACTAATGTGAAAATGCATATTATATATAGAAAGGGGAGGGTGGGGGGGAGGGAGGGAGGGGGAAACAGAGAGAGAGAGAGAGAGACTATGTCAGGTTGTATGCTATCTTGGAGGTGGGGGAGAGAGAAGAGGAGGAGAAAATTTAGAACTCAAAATCTTATGAAAGTGAGTGTTGAAAACTAAAAATAAATAAGAGAGAAAAAAGTTAAATGCTGCCATTAGTAATAAAATAACTAATCACCAAGAAAAATATGCTTAGCACAGTGCTGGCATATAGTCGACAACATAAATGATTTTTCTCTTCCTTCCTCTTTCCTTCCCTTTCCCCTAGAGGAAAACTACTGTTAAAAAATTATAGAAGTGAATGTATACATAAATGAATGGAAGAAAAACCATTTATTAAGTGCTGAGGGCTTTGCTAAGTGCTGGGGATACAGTCCCTGTCCCCAAAGCTTACGTTCTGTTATAGGAAGACAGTAGGCCAGAGAAGTTTGGAAAGACGCAGGACAACAGGAGTCTCTCAGAGTGAGAATTCTAGAGCTGAAAGGATTAATTTCTCTAGGCCGCGTGGTCTGTGGGTCAAGTGGAGATAGATAAAAATGCTGACAATAAAAGATAGGGAAAAGCTGTGTCAAAAACTGAACAGATATAATTATGAATCCACCAACACTTAGAAGTCAGATAATCTTTCACATTTTTATAGATGAAGAAATTGCTGCTAAAACACTCTGGATTGTAAAGGACTCTCAGTCTCCAACAAGAATTTACCTACATAGCCCCCTCTCGTCAATATTCTAGACCCCTTAGAAATATTGGAAATAGGAAATTCCAGTGGTCATCCTCATGACAACCTGACCCCTAGTCCCCCAAATAAATTTTTTATACATACAAAAGAGAACGAAATAGCATCTCTGAATTGGGCATGCATCTTTTCAGTACTTAAACCCCAAATATTCAGTCATGCATGTCTGTTGAGTGAATGAATGCCCCAAACAAAGAAGGATTTAGATTGTGTTTTACCATAATCCAAAATTCAGATACAAAGTAGTGAAATTTTGAGGTATGCAAAGTCAGAGAAGCCTTGAGATAGCCTTCTGACAAAGAGAAAAAAGAAGAGGTAAGTGAAGGGGCCCATACATGGTACTTGGAACACAGCTCTTGGGGAGGAATGAAAGTACTTACTCGACCTTCCCATTTTTTTCTTCATAGCATTTGTAGATATGCTACACCTATAGAACAGTGTACACCCTAGTTTGATAAGTCAGTTTCTTTGTGGTCCTATTCACTAGCTCCGTTCTCAAAGCCAAGTTGGGACAACTAGTCTTTGCATTCTAAACTCAAGATGCTATATTTTTTTTCAGAATTTGAGAGGTGACTAAAGAAAGTATAGGATATCAGAAAGAATTAGCTTTCTGATTTCACGTAAATTTATTCATATATCTCTGAATTATTTTGCCCTGGAAAATACTAGATTAAAGGGAGAACTAATTCTGTGTCACCCATGCCACACCTCCACTAGAATGGTGTGAAGCAATCATCACTACTTTGCAAATACTGCGCATTAAATCTGTAAGCTGGAAGGCCTTTAATAAAGCTGAGGTACATAAAAGTTCAATGTCTTCCCAAGGTAACCTTGCAAGCATAACCACAATTGGAATCCAGTCCGTTCGTTTCCCACTGTTCTATTTTATGATAGTGATAGGGTGCTGTAGAGTATATATTGAAGGTGACTGTTTGGAGATTTATGGCTGTAGCTTAAAGAGTAGAAAGGAAGGACTATACATATAGGCTACGTCAAGACAAAAATATGGCTAGACTTGAAAATAAATTGCAAACATAGTCACCAGTTGAAAAATGCTTTTAAAGGAGAGAATTTGGAACTCAAAATTTTTGAAAAATGAATGTTGAAATTGTTTTTACATGCAATTGGGGAAAAATAAAATTGTTTTTTAAATGCTTTTAATTTTCATGCTTACCAATCAGCATACAAGATGGGACCTCCAAGACCTTCTACTTTGGTTAATGTAAAGTGGCAATATCCCTAATTTATAGATGATACAATGAAGGTCCAGTGAAGATATGAAGTTATGAGTATTACACTGACATTTCACATTTTGTGATAGGGAAGCTACATAGGTATTAGAGAGTATATAAGAGAAAATAGGAATTAAAGGGGTTTGTGTGCGTGTGGTTTTATGAAGGAAAAGCGAGGCGTTTTTGTTTTGGTTTTTGCCATTTTGATTTGTCAACAAGACATTCAGATCAAGATATCCTATAGATAGAGTGGCCTCAACTAAAACCAATGAGTTTAGTGATAGCCACATTCTACTTTATATAGATAATAATAATGATGATAATAACTGACATTATGCACCACTTTAACATTTACAAAGCACTATACATACATTATGTCATTTGACCTCCACAGTAGCCCTCTCAGATAAGAAAGCTGATGCCAGTTAATGCCACTTACTTAAAGTCAGAGCTTGCCAGTGGGAAATAAGACCCGTGTCTCTCTTTTCTTCAGTAGTCCATATTTTCTAATGAACATAAATCACCTTGAATATTTTTAATGTTGTGTTTCAAAATTGTCTGTAACATTTTAAAGTCATTATATTTATTAAGAACCCCCCCCCCCCCAATCTTTAGGACCCAGACCCCCTGATAAATTTGATAAACTTAAATAAATAAAATAAATAAATAAACTTGATAAATTTAAAACCATAACTTAGTACAGCTGGGCAGTTTTTCTGTGACAGCACTCCCCTTGGTTGGCACAAATAATCTAGAGTTGGATCTGCCTTTGTCTCTGAAACATAATAGAGTATTGTGTTATAAACTATGTTTCACACAGCTAACATCCTTTTATACATTTTGCTGTCATATTAGCTAGAATTCAGCTCTAGTGCAGGATATAAAATGTTTTCATTGTAACTTAACAGCTAATAGTCTTGTATCACCATTCTTTGTGGAATTTTGAATATATGCTAATTTAATTCTCTTAAGGAAATCACATTTTACATTCTTCAATTTGCCCCTTTCTTAATTCATACAAATATGCAACGTGCTATAATGGATTTTGCTCAATGGATTTTTGAAAATAGCAGTTTCCTGCAAATATTGATTAATCCTTTATCAATATTAAACCTCCAAGGATCACTGCATTTAAATTGAAACTTTGATTAGATAGTACTTTGTAAATAGTTATGGCACCATATCGTCTCATGTTTTCTAAATATAAAAAATTACAGAGGCTAAAATAATAACTCATCTGAGCAAATTACTGATAGCAAAAAACAAGAAATAGTGTGAAATTCAGGTGTTGAATAATGCTCTTAGTGTAAGCCTGAAAGGCAAAATCAATAGTGTGTGAAATTGGAAAATATATGATAAACTGTTCCTATAGATACTACAAATTGTGACATGCTTAATTGTGCCGGATTTTCCCTGCTTTCATTGTTAGTAACTTCCTAAATAAAATTCATGTTTTGTCCAGTTATGTAGGTAGAGAAGATATTTTCAGTACAATCTAACATTTTCCCAGAAAATACAAATTATTTCTTTAGGAAAAATTATAGTTTATGAAAGACAAACATTTCTAGAAAAAAGACTTTTAATCATAAGCATGATTTCTAAACTCAAGTCAATCCTAGCTATTTTTGTTCTAAAAGTTTACTTATAAATTCAATTATTTTCCCCCTTCAGAATGAATAGTGATTAAGTTTTCAGGACAGAACATAATGTCTCATTTTACTGACTCATAATATAGTCAAAATTTATTTCTTGCAATAGTGATAAAGAACCTGATTATAATATGACGTAATTTTATGTGAAAACAGATTTTGAGTTTCCACTTGAGATAGAATGAACATCTCTTCTGGTACTTGTCTCTTGTTCCTGCACTCAGCTATGGGAGCAGGAGTGTGGTTTTCACTGCTCTATCAGTCGACGGAAGATTGGTAGGGGGAGAATGAGAGTCCCTGAAATAGGGTTATGTGAACAGAAATCCTGGACTTTTCTAATAGTGGTGAGTAAAGAAGCATTCTGGCACCTGTGGGAGGGAGGTGGTGTTCCCCAGAGCCAGTTTTACCTTATTCTCATGAGACTTCCCAATATCCAGGAAGAATTCCCCTGAATAATCAAAGACAGTATCTACTTTTACCTAGTATTGCCTAGTGGAAAATTGAAATGTATAGATCTTAGGGGCATAATAGTACTTAGAAGTCCTTAAATGGATGAGGAGCAGTGATCTGGTAACTGAGCTGTAAGCAAGCCAGAAGTAGGTGTTAACTTCAATATTTAAAATATTTTTTTAGCACAACTTAGCCCTCTACTGAAGTAGACCAAAGCAGCTCCATACCTTGAAAAACACTCATGAACTTGCTTTGGCCAAAACAATTTATTGTGTGATGGCCATCCTTCCAGTGATGCATCATGGAACAAGTATTTCATGTTGTTGTTGAGTTTTTTAATTCATGCCCAACTCTTCATGTCCGCAGTTGGGGTTTTCTTGGCAGTGACAGAGGAGTAGTTTGCCATTTTCTTCTCTGACTCATTACTGATCTAGTGTCACACAGCCTAGTTAATCTCGGAGAACAGATTTGACCTTAAGAAGAGAGGTCTTCCTGACTCTAGGCCCAGCTCTCTCTCGAATGCATCTAGTTCATGATTATATATTTATCTAGTTCATAATTAAGGCCTCTCAGAATGGCCTGTTCTTCCAGCACTTGCCCTCCGTTGGTATATCCTGAGGACCCAAGCAATCCTCTGTGGAATGTTGAGGTAAGTATGGAACAGGATGGTAATCCTGTAGGAATATGTGGATAAGGCAATGCAGTTAAATTAGGTCATTATATAGAAAGGAGAGGTATTTTGTTAAATAGTGATGTTTCAAAAAAAAAAAATCCTGACTGGAAAAATAGCATGGTGTCTATAGAACCTTTCCAGAACTGAGGAAAATCTGCTGTGTAGAAGGAAAAAAAATAAATGTCAGGTTTTCTTTTTAAAATTCATTGCCTACAATAGAAAATATATAAGGAGCAAAATAATAACCAAAAAAGCTGATATTTAGTTCCCCCCATTCATCCTTTGTCTCTTCCTTCTCCGTCACTCCTGCTCTTCTCACTAGGTAAAGTCTATATTTTTAAAAGGCATTTGCTTTTGAAGTTACAATATGTGCTGCTACTTTGGGCAGCATCTTTCACTGCTGTCTTTTTCTTTGGGCTTGCAGATGGATGAAAATGCCATCTCAAGTGACAGACATTTGAGAATAAGTTAGAAATAAGGGAGAAAGATTTCTTAATCTGTTGAAAAAAGATGAACAAATCTGAACTGCATTTGTGGCGTACTATAAGCATGTACATCATTTGAATGAATTCTCATTGTTTTTTAATTCAGTTCCATTCAGTAAGGGTTTCATAATTGTCTGTTGTGTCCAAAGGATTGTACTGTGCCTGAGGAATACAGAATCCAAAGGTGGAAAAATGAACCTGCCTTCTGGGAGGTTACTCAATACAACACGATGGTCTCAAAAACTGTGTTGAAAGACATTGAAAATATACTTGTGCACTGGTACCATATAGCTCTTGTAATAATAGGATTATTAAAGTTGAACAGTTTGCATTCCTACATGGAAAGATGATATTTGTAAATCATGAGACCTTTCTCAGTATTAGGGTATTTGGAGGGAATACACACACACACACACACACACACACACACACACACACACACACACACACAGAGCACAGGGTGAGTTATGAAGGGATGGTATCTAAAAAAAAATCAAGAGGTGAAAGAGGAATATATTGAGAGAAAGAGAATGGGAGAGATAGAATGGAATACATTTTCTCACATAAAAGAGGCAAGAAAAAGCTTTTACCGTGGAAGGGAAGAGGGGGGAGGAGAGGAAACGAATGAACCTTAAAATCGTCAGATTTGGCTTAAGAAGAGAATAACATACACACTCAGTTGGGTATCTTATCCTGCAGGAAAATAGGGGAAGAGGATAAAAAGGGGGCCCAAAAGCAGAAGGAAGGAAAGATTGGGGGAAGGGAGTTAGAAGCAAATACTTGAAAAGGGACAGGGTCAAAGGAGACAATAGAATAAGGTGGGGGGTGGGATAAACCTATATTGAATTGCTTGCCTTCTCAAGGGGGGGTAGGTGGGGAGGCATTATGTTAATTATGCTAATGAGAGTTAAAGATCTTCCCCACCCATTAATGGGCCAGCCCATTAAGAGAAGCTTGATTGGGGAGATTTGTTTTGTAGGAAGATCCACACCTTTTGTTAATTTCTAATGAGGCACTGGTTCTCTAGAGTCTGATGCCCTCTGGCTCTGAAAAGTATATGTATACATACTCTGAGGTGAGGTTTTGTTTTGGGGCTTACTCATTGGAAGTGTTTGTTTGGCCAAACAAGACTCTGGGTAGCCATACCCCCTCCTCCGCTTTTGAAAACCCAGATATTGGTGCTTCTCTCTCTGGTAACTATGTATGTATGTAATGGTCAGACAGTTGGATTTGTCTGTTGATCTGGAATGTCTGTATTGCTTATGGTCAGACAGTTAGAATTCCTGTCTGTTGGTCTTTATTTCTCTGTTTATATTTTCTCTGAAGTTCAGGGTGTTGACTTTTTCCCCTGAACCAAGTGAATTTTATATATATATCTATATAGATATATAGATATATATAGATATATAGATATATAGATATAGATATATAGATATATAGATATATATAATAATATATATATATATATACGATTAAAGTAGATTGTTGACCCCTCAAAATTTGCTTTCCTTTTAGAAAAGCAGATCTAAGAACCTGTACAGCAGACACTCTTGTGTCTGGGGTCCTTGCTGTTATAGAAGGGAGAAAATTTGGAACTCAAATTTTAACAACAAATGTTAAAAATTGTTTTTACATGCAACTAGGAAATAAGATGTACAGGCAGTGGGGTATAGAAATTTGTCTTGCCCTACAAGAAAGTGAAAGGGAACAGTTAAGAGAGGGAGGCAGACTGGGGAAAGGGCTAATCTGAGCAAGTCATCTTGAGGCCAGAGGTGGGGATGGAGAAAAAATTTGGAACTCAAAATCTTGTGGAAATGAATATTGATTAAAATAAGTAATACAAAAATTTTTTTAAATAGTATTTTTTCACTAGAAGATCTAGATATGAGTGCTTATACTTTATGTCTTGGGAATACAATAGAATCCAGAAGGAAAAAAAAAAGGTGGTTTAAAGAGATCTCATTTAAGAAAATTACTCCAGTACTTCAAAGATCATTAATTTTATTGGTGTGACTCCTTCCTTTACAGGTATAGATTGCAGCCACTCCACACTTAAAATATAGTCTTAATAAATTGCTATGTCTGAGGAAAATTAGCACCTGGTGGTTCTCTTGGTATTGAGTCTTTTCTAATTTAGCTGTAATAGTTGCCCTCATTTTCTCGCTTTTCAGTTCTTTCTCAACTTCTTTCCATCTAGCTCTGACCTCATTGCAAAACTTGAAATGGTTCTCTCCAAGGTTACCACTGACTAATACTTGTCAAGTCAGGTGGCCTTTTCTCAGTCTTTATAATTATTTCTTGTCCTCTCTGCAATATTTGTTAACCCCTGATAACAGTCCTCTCTCCATTGGCAGCATTTCCTCCCTATGTTTTCATGACATGACTTTTCTTTTGGTTTTTCTATCTAGGCACTTCCTCACTCTTTTTTGTTCTACATTCTTTAATGGGATCTTCTAGGACTCTGTCCTGGCCCCATTTTTCTCTCTTTACACTCTCTTTGCGATTTCCTCAACTCATGTGGGTACAACATCTATGAAAGCATGTCCTAGATCTATATAACTAGATATAATTTATTTCCCCAAATCCATTCCCACATCACTAACTGTACATTATGCATCTCTAACTTGACGTCCCATAAATATCGCAACCTTATTAGCTTATCCAAAAGAGAAACTGTTAAGTTCCTACAGAGGTGAAAAAACAACAGCCCTAAAATCTAAAAAACAAGCAAATAATAACAAAAACCCTTTTCCTCTTCCTAATTGCTCTGTTTCTGTTGAGGGCATCAATATCCTTCCAGTCACCTAGGTTCTTAATTCTAAAGTCATCTTTGACTCTTCATTTTCCCTTGTCCCCATATCCAGTCAGTTACCGTGTCATGATTCTCCCTTCACAATATATTTCACATCTATCACCTTCTCACCTTTTATACATAAATTACTCTGTAGTATTGTGGGAATTATTTGGAACAAGTTATAATTGGGATATTGCTTCATGTGGTGACAGTGATTTCTAATAACTGTAGACCAAATCAAAGTCTGACCTTGACTGGGTTGATTTCCTCGCTTCAATTAGTTCTCTCTCAGATGAGTACAAATTCCATACCATAAATGTATTTCTTTAGTCTTTTATTCTGTCTTTAACAGTATAGTTTTTAAGGATAGATATTTTTAAAATGCACATTAGAGATAGTGCCAAGAACTGACAAACTTTTTCTGCTGAAGAGCCTAATTAATCCACAGTAAAAAGGTAAAGGCCTTTAGCAAAACCTGAAAGTAAGAGAGTTTTTTCTTTTATTGATTCCTGTATGGTATGGCATTGACTTCTTGAAACTAGAAGAACAGTGAGAATACTAGTTTAAGCAAAAAAAAAAAGTTTCTATTTCTTTTAATAATAAAAAAAAATAATTCAACACTTGCCAGTATGATAACTATACAAAGACTACAGAACTAAAGATTGGAAATTTTTCATTTTTTGCTAATGTAAATCAAAGTGATATAGACCAAACCTTTGTCGGAAGAAGACTATATGAGTCTGTAAGTTCCAGGTGTCTTTGTCAAATTGTAAAATATCCATCCCCCAAAAAAAGTTATTTTGGAGATAGTTTTATTTGCAATGGACCTGGGAAGTCTGTACACATTAAATGAAAAATGAACCAAGAAATATATTGATATAAAGAGAAACAGAGATTTTGTAGAATTGCCAGAATTCCCAAATGGAGATGGAATCCTGCACTCTAACCTTGCATCATTGCTTATGTGATGAAAGATAAAGAAATTTATTTAAAAGGTGACTATAAGTATGACCTGGGCACTCATCATATTTAACTCACTTTAAAATTTGTTGGGAGGTGAAGAGACTAGACTTGGGGAAAAAAATAGACAATTCATCAATAGCATGCCTATCTAATGTAATAAAAATGTGGTTTGATGATGATACATTAAAGATTCTGCATCAAAATCTTGTGAACAAATTGTCTAATCATGTAAAACAAGTGATTCTTGGGAGGAAAAAAAAAAGAACATTACATATCTAAATTTTTTAACATATAGCAAATTGTAAGATTTATTTTCTATAAGTAAATTTCATTATTTTACTTTCTCTCTAGCAAGTTGCACATGATTGTCAATCAGGCCCTCATCCCCATGTTACTGCAAAATTGTTAATAGCCTCCTAATTGGTCTACCTGTCTGTAGTCTCTTTTCTCCAGGTCATCCTATGCGTAGCTTTCAAAGTGATATATCTAAAGCATATATCTAACCATGTCATTCCTTTACTCAAGAAGTTCCAGCCTTTAGGATGAAATCTAAACTCCTCTCTTTGACATTCACAATTCTTAACCACCAGACTCAAGCCCACCTTTCCAATCATAATGCCATCCTGACCTTATTTGCAAATTTTATGTTTCAGTCAAGCTGACTCACTTTCTGTTTCCCATATATAACATTCCCATATCTACCATCTCTGTGCTTTTGCTCAGGCCATCCATCCTTCTTGTCTAGGATATAATTCTCTTTTATATCACTGAATCCCTAACTCCCTTCAAAACTCAAGTGCCACCTTCTATGGAAAGTACACATCCTAATCCTCCCAGATTCTAATGATCTCCTACCAGTAGTTACTATGTCTGTATTTTTATTTTATTTTCTATGTATTCATATTTGATTTTTCTATATTAACCACCCAGTTAGAACATAAATTTCTTTAGGGCAGGGGTTGTTCCATCCCCTTTGTTCTTATCTTTAGTGCCTGGTACAGTACCTCATACATACAGAAAGTATTTAATTTTTGTTGAATTGACTTAGCTATCTTGTATCTTGGTCCTAAAAAATCAGACTTAAAGGATATTGCCTGTTCTGTCTTCAGATGTTTTCTAGCTTGGTGGTATCGGTCAGTGCTTTTATTCTGATGGCGTAGCCTGGTTTATCTCCACACTATTATGAGACATCTTAATTAGACATAAGTGGAGAATCAAGACTATAACTTCTTAAATTAATGAGAAAGGGAACATGAGAAGGGAAAAAGGAGCAAGCATTTATATGGTATCTACTACGTAGCGGACACTGTGTTAAGCATTTTACAAATATGTCATTTGATCCTCACAACAAACCTGCAGAGTAGATGGCTAGTATTATCTCCATTTTACACTGAGGAAACCGAAGCAAACAGAAATTAAATTGCTTGCCCAGGGTCAACCAACTAGTCAAGTGTTCATAACTTAATTCGAACTTAGGTCTTCCTGACTCTAAGTCCAGGACTATCCATTTTACTCATAATTAATCTGAATATTAGGTATCACAAAAACAATTCTCAAAAACTTTTAAATGATTTGAGCAGTAACAAAAACTGGGATCATTTCATTGTTACTCACTGTGATTTCTCTAGATTGTTCTTCAGATAGCTATGAACAGGGATGTGTGTGTATTTGTCCTTCTCTGCCAAAGAAGACCATGCCATCAGAGAAATAATGACATGACTTGCACTTGACTTTGTTTTGAGTGAGGGAGGGCTGTGCAGGTCAGCAGGCTCACTTCTCCCCCAGAGTCATCTGAATCCAGTGACCAGATATTCACCAGGATGACTGGAGATGACCCAGGATGAGGCAGTTGCGGTTAAGTGACTTGCCCAAGGTCACACAGCTGTTGAGTGTCAAGTGTCTGATCAGGTCTTCTTGACTCCTGCACTGATGTTCCATCCACTGCACCACCTAGCTACCATGAACAGGAATGACTCTTTATTGAAAAGAGTGCTAGATTGGGAGTCAAATAATGGAAGTTTATATTTGGGCTCCTATACTTCCTGTCATTCCACTTATTCCCTGTGTGACCTTAGGGAAGTCAGCCTCTTTTCTGTTCAGTTTTGTATTTGAATGATGAGGGGGATAGTCTATATGACCTTGATAGTCTCTTCCAGTTGTAAATCCTATCGTATTAGAACTTTTTTCCCTCTTTAAATACTTAAGTGATGTAGCTACCACAACCATTTTTGTCAAAATAAATTCACACTGTTTCTTTGACCTTTTTAAATGCAGTCTTCCTCTTGGTAAAGGTATAAACAGGAATGATTGATTTTTCCCTTGGGACAAAAACAGGGGGTGGAGGGCAATAAAGTAGCCTGGTTAACGCTCCTTCCCCTAAATGGGTACAGTAGAATAATGAACTCCAAAATCATGTACCCCTATAACTTACCCAGTTGGTAAAATATTATGTATATTCTACATACACACACAAGTTTATGTATAAATTTTATACATGTACTCTTGTACTATTAGGTGATGTAATATAGAGAGAAGTGGACTTGGTGTCAGAAAAACCTGAATTCAAATCCTGCCTCAGATACTTAATAGCTATACAAATGACTTAACTTCTCCGTTTCAACTCATCTATAGAATGCGGTCTGTGGTCTCCAGACCATACTCTCCAGAATAATAAGGGGAGAAAACATTCTCCTGCTGCTCCCAGAAATCTCCACACTCCATGAGCACAGATATAAGAACCTAATCTTTGACTGCCCCAGTCCAATAACAGCCTAAATTCAAGCTGCAGTTTTAGAACTCAGGAAGACTGTGGAATTCAGGTGCCACAAAACCACAAGAGACATTCTGATATATGATAATAATAATAGTAGTATGTACCTCAAATAGTTTTTGTGAGGCTCAAATGAAATGGTATAGGCAAAGGATTTTGTAAGCCTTAAAGCACATTACGCAGCATAAACAAAAATTAAAAATAGAAACTTAGATTTTTTTAACTCTCTCTAAAACCTTAATATTTTTAGGGAGTTCAAGCATAATTGAATGTTTCATTAGTTTTTGAAATTCTAGTTTAACATTTGTTGATCGGCAGACCTTTTGAAGGTCTGTAGTTCTAAGTTCAGTTTCTATGGATACTTGGTTTAAATAACTGTCAGAACTGATAAGGTAGCTTACAAAGCTATGAAGAAGTCCATAGGTAACCACAGTTAGATCATGGTTTTTACCTTATAATGTGGCTAATGAAGAGCTTATAGAAGGAATAACAGTATAAGCTTTTTTATTTACTTGTGTGTTTGAGGTTACGTTATTAGCGTTGTCTTTAATCTGTGGTTAGACCAGTTGTCCGTATTGTGCACATTATCTTAAACTGATGACATTTGGGTTAACCACACATAAATTGCAATACCTTGAAGTATGTTGAAAGTGAAATTAATCATGTCACCATTCCATCATGTGGAAATCCCACATTTCCCACAGAATATCTCATATATCACATGTGACATTTGACATTATGGAATGAAGGATACCAGAATCCATCTTTCTATTAAGTATTAGTTAATCTTTGTTCCTTTTTGTTGATAAAAAATAAATAGAAATATAAGTTCTAATATTTTTTCCTTTTCCCTAGTGTATCATTCCATACCCCACTTCTCAGTTTGGGGATATGTGACATAGAAGATGGGAATGAGGGTAGTAGTTGCAGAAGAAGGGGTGTTGGTGAGGGACTTCAGAATCTATACTCTTCAAGAACAAAGGCTGGACTCCAAGGAAGAAGCTGAAATACTTCCTTAGATGAGGAGTTTCCCAAGAAATCTAGACTCTGGAAATAAAAACTGAGCTGTTTTGGAAGGAAGTATCCATCTGTGGACCTTATTCCTAATAGAAGGAAAAGGCCTAATTGGATTCTTAATAGCTTCAGTGAAATGGGCCAGATTTCTCCAGTTACTGGTAGAAATTTTGGTAACTTTGGTAGAAATGAGTAGCTTTGAGAAAAGTTTCTCAATTAGAGGCTTTGTCTTAGGAAGAGGAGGCACTTCAGGGAACTCCAAAGATGAAGCATTCACTGATCCAGAAAGGGATGGGAACTTCAATCAGCCAGACAGAACAAGATTCCTGGATCACCACAGCCCTGCCTCTTTTCTCCTATGGGCAACCCCCCAGGGGTATGGTGTTAAATAAACATACCATAGTATCCAGAATGCCAAGGGAAGAAAGCATGAGTATGTACACCAGGAAATACCCACACAACATGGACACAGATATAAGAACTTGAGGTGAAATTTTGACTGTCCCAACTCAATAACAGCCTAAACTCAGACTTCAGTTTTAGACCTCAGGAAGATTGTGTAAAATTAAGGAGTAGCGAAACAATGGCAGGAAAGATTCTGTACCATAGTAATAATTACTTGCATAACACTTTACCAAATATTTCTCTAATGAAAGTCTGATCCCACCTTTCTTATCAGAATTCATCACATATCTACTTCCAGATGATGAGAACATGGGCAGTGCCTCTAAATATAAGCCAATTACATGCTTATATACTTATACGCAACATTCCTAGCTTGCATCAATAAAGCAATCTGTAAATAGCTGAAAGGAATCCATATATTGACTAGGAGCAACAACAGAAAAGGTGTTCCAAAAAGTTCCAGGGATATAAAGATCAGCTTATTATTGATTCGCTAATTATTGAACCAGCCTCTTGAAAGCACAGTAACATTTATATCGCCATTGATTATCACAAAGGCTTTGACTCAGCTCTGCTTTCGTGATTTATTCATGTACTGCACAAAATATAAAATAGACTTAAGTATATTGAAAAAGTCAAATATTTTAGGTCTATCGAGAAAAAGGTTCACACAATTATAGATTTAGAGGTGGAAGCCTTGAAGGCTGTTGATTCTAACCTTTTGTTTTTTTTTCAAATCAGGGAACTGAGACACAACAGATTTATGTGACCTGTCTAACACCAGACATAACAAGTATCTGACGCAGAGTATGGACTCAGATATTTCCCAACCCAAGTTCAGTGTTCTATCCAGTGTTCTACCTAGAGGATTCTATGCTTCACCTCCATAATAATTTCACAATTGATTTATGCCAGGCCTAGAGGCCTGAGGGCTACCCGAGTCTTACCTTACCTCTATCGGAGGTCTTCGGCTGGCCAAACCGGATGCTCGTATGAGAGAAAGGACGTTCCAGAGTCGAACAAGGGTTGAGCTTTATTTCAGGGTCTGGTTACAAGTGCAGGGGAATTCTTCCTTAGGAGGGAGAGAGAAAGATCTCCCAAGGAGGCAAAGATCTTACAATAAGAGATTGGAAGTAGAAGTATAAGTGGGGAGAGAGGGGGAGGGGAGAGAGGAGAGAGGAAAAGCGGAGCTTTGTGTCCTCACACGTGGCCCCTCTGCCCAAGAGAGCTTTCAGGCTTCCCTGATCCTACTTAAGCTCTCCAGCCGCATAGTTTGCATCTGAATACCGTGCTGTTAGATAACAATAGTGTGCCCAGATCCGGGACAATCTCGAGGGCGGGGAGAGCTCTCTCCCATCACGTTTCTCACGGGAAGAGGCGGAAATACACGAGATAGCTCGGTTCACCTTGATTCCCAGTCGTTTCCTGGGGGGTCTCGTGAGAACTCTAAGATTTAGAAGTTCCCACCTTTACTCGACCGAGACTGTCCACATGGAATTGAGCTTCCATCCCCAGCAGATTTATGGTATGGCATTTTGCAGAAAGGTAGTTTAAGCCCATTATGGTTCTATTTAGTATTAAATCCATTATCATCTCTTCTAAATAAAAGTAACTATGATAAAGAGGGAGTTGAAACAGAACTGCTTTTAATCACTTAATATACATGGATAATATCAAGCTAAATACCTTCATCAAAAAACACATTAAATAATTTCATCTTGTACATCTTTTCTTCAATAATATAAAGAATTTCATTTGGACTTAATGAGCATAAAATTCTTAACACAAAGGAAAGATAGAGAAGATTGAAGAGTCCAAACTTGAATCTTGTGGTCAAACTGAACCAGAAGATGAAGATAAAATCCATAAATCATTTGGTTACCTTCTGACAAACAAAGCATTTTGCATAAAACTATGAAGGAAAAAGCTATACCTAGAAATGTTAAGAGACTCACTGACGTGCTGAAATCAAAGTTCGGTAGGAAGAATGCACTTAAAGCTATTAATAGCTAATCATTACAGGTCTTAAGGTATATTTTGGAAGTATAAAATGGACCATAAAAGATTATTTGGAAAGTATCCTAAGAAAACCAATATAATGTTGATAAAACATAGGACCGCCACCCTAATGCAACTGTAGAAAAACTAACCAAAAGATTCATGGCAATCATATCTGTTATGAATCATACAAAAATGTATCTAACCCTTTCAGGTTTACAGAATTCTTTATATGCATTATTATATTTGAAGAGTACAACAGCCCTGTGAGGCTGGCAGTACTTAAGTGTAGTTTTATCCTAATTTTTAGAGAGAAGACTCAGAGTAGTGATATCACTTGCCCATAGTTACACAGCCAGGATGCCTCAGAAGTGGGAAACACCAACTCAAGTCTTGACTAACTTCAAGACCAATACTCTTTTTTATTACACCACTATAGTCTGAAAGGTTGTTGTGTTCATCCTTTGTTTTCAGAGAGGACCATGACATCAGAGAAATGATGACATGACTTGCGTTTGACTTTGTTTTGAGCGAGGGAGGGCTGTGCAGGGTCACCAGCCTCACTTTCCCCATCCTGAGCCATCCAGATCCAGTGACCAGATATTCATCAGGATGACTGGAGATGGCCCAGGATGCAAGGTACTCACTTAAAGTGAGGTAATACCCTTTCAGTAAATATGCCTCTTTAAAGTTTGAATAGTTTGAAAGAGATCAGAGTCAAAGGTACAAATACACAGCAAACGAGATTAGTAGAATCCTGTAACTTGTGAAGAGTAAAGCTAACCCTAAAAGAAACCAACATCTAAAAGAATAAAAATGTTAAGGAAAAAAAGTTAACACAATATTGGTGTTCTCATAGATAACTGGTACCTCTACTGACCGAAGCTTCTCAGTTGTTCATAAGAAAGATTTGTTAAGATAAATTCATGGATCTATTTAATCTCTTTGAAAGAAATAAATGCACTTCTATCCTAATGTGAAGGTCTCAATTAAAAATTTTGTATTATGGCTTCCTTTCTCCTGATTGAAAAAAAAAAGTACACCTGTCCAAATAATTATGTCACAGAATCAAATAGTAATGGAATTTGAGAGTTAGAAGGGACCTCAGTGACCAAATCATGATTTCATTCTTCAGAACAGGTATCATTTCCCAGAATTCATATTAATAATAAATGCTTAAAAATAATAAATGCTGTTATTTCTGTAGCACTTTATGCTTTATAAAGCACTTTACATGCATTTGTTCATTTGATCTTCACTCTAATCCTGAAGAAGGTGTGAAAGAAGAAACTGCAAAGCAGATTTTATTTGACTTGTCCAATTCAAACAACTAGTAAGAGGCAAAGCCAAAATTATGCCTATCACTTAGCTTTTCTTTCTCAACATCATAGCTCACTGAGGTAAAAAAAAAAAAAAAAGATTCCAGTAATTTCTTTTGCTCTCCAGAGTCTTACCACTTTCCAGGGCCTTCCAGTTAAACAACAAAAACAGAAATGTTTTCTGATTAAACTAAGTGATCTCTAGGGTTTCTTCCAACTTTAAAATTCAATGTCTTAGTGAAATAAAAATTATCTCACTCCTAATGAATCATCATTGGTTGGAGTATATTTTAGTGGAAAAAAAATGTGTTTCTCTTTAACCTTTTGTGGGACAAGAATATCAATTTGCTTGCAGTGCTATTATGAAGCAGTAGATAAGGAATCCAGTTCCCAAGTTCATTAAATTATTTCTATATTCAAGGTGCACTGCTTTGTGCCTAGTGCTGGAGTTGCAGAAGTAGCTGCGAAGGATCCTTCTGTCCAAGAATTGACAGTCTAAGGCAGGGGAGACACGTACAGAGAGAGACAGAGGCAGAGAGGTGGACATGGCAATGTAAATACAAAGAACTGGTGCAGACAAAATGTCATAGTAGTTAGTTTGTCATGAGGTAGGGGAAAGGAAGCAAGGGAAGACTTCATAGGGTAAGGCACATCTGAATTGGTTCTCAGGTGATGGTGATGGGAAGAATGTTAGTGGATAGAAGTGGCATTCTCTTTCAGGGGGATGAGGAGAATGAACAAGATAAAGCAGTGTAACCCATTATATCTGAAATGCAGATATAAGAAGGTAATAGAATGAGATAAATATGAAAAGGCAGATTTGGATCCATGTCATGAATGCGAATGAACCATTAGTACTTTTATTTAACATAGGATATCCCAATTCCAAATTGTTATCCATTTGTGTCATCACCAACAATACTGAATAATTACTATGCACTAGGAACTTATTCGAGGCTCTAGGGATACAGATGAAGACACAAAGCACCATCCCTACCTTCAAGGAGCTCTCATTTTAATTGGCAGGAGAACATGAAAACAACAATGGCATTTTTATGAGGCTCAAACTGGGTAAAGATGTGAGCCTAAATCTGATATCTGCCAAACCGCTTTCTAAGTGCTCTCAACCGGGTGTTCTTCTGCATGTATTTTATATTCTTAGGTAGGTTTTTTAAACAATGAATTATTGATTTCAATTTCACCAATCTTTTCCATTTTTCTATCTGTTCTTTTATTTTTTATCCTTCTCCCTTATCCATAGGTTACACTGGGTCTATCTAACTTAATTGAGCCTTTGCCAAGGTTTTTTTGTTTTAATAATCTACAATAACTTTTGAACTTGAAGGTTGCTTAGAGATCATCTAATTCATCCCCATCATTCTGCAAATGAGAAAAATAATGCCTAGAAAATTTAAATGATCTGGCTAGGATTATGCAGCTATACTGACTTACTGGCAGTGCTGGAACTAGAGTGAATATCTCTTGATTCCTTCATTACTGTTCTTTCCACCACATGACGTTGTAGTCACTATTTTGAGAACAGAGACTGACTCCATCATGAGTTTCAAGAGAATAGTATAGAAATTATTAGGTCGTCTATGAATTTTGTTACTTCCTTATAAACAGACAAGAGGTGTATTTGCAGAGATTGTGACGCTGCTGTAATTCTGAGTGTAGCATACTGGTTATTGTTTTTCATCGGTACAAATTCTGTAACTTAGGGTTTCTTTCAAAGAACATCAGAGTCTAAATGCTATAGTGGTTCTATGCTAGCAGTGTAAGTTTGGTCAGTAAAAGGACCTCAAATTACGCTTGGTTGCACATGTCATACTATCAAAGAAATTTAAGGGCAAGAATGGAAAATCCCTTTACCTGATATAGGAATGATGACATAGCTTTAACATAAGGCTTGCCCCTCTCTCTAATCCTTTTTATAAGCTTTTCTTATCAGGAAAATTGAGCCACTTAGCTTTGCTAGGGAACTCCAACTGTATTCAATAGATAAATGATTGTAAACTTAGTAATTCTTGGTTTGGCACTCTTTCAACAAGCTTTCAGAATATGTGAATTTTCTCTCTGCACATTTCATGGATTGAGAGCAGGAAGACCTTAGGGATTACCTAATGTTACTCTTTCATTTTACAGGCAAGGAAACCCAAACTTCAGTAGTTTTAAAAACCCGCTTAATGTAGCACTGTTATTATACAGTAAAACCAAGTCCTCATATACTGGCCTTTGGCTCCCAAGTCCAGCATATTTTCTACTACATCATCTTGTATCTCTTGTTAGTAAAGCTCTCCATTTTACTGTTATTTGAGTGAAATAGACTTTATATGTCAGTGAAATAGATAATTTTATATGGAGGAAATTTGGCTGTAAAAACAGTTATGGGGAACACTACACTCACATTAGACTTTCCTAAACATTAAAAACTTTACTTATTCTCTAACACCCTTTAAACCTTGACTGCATTTTGGTAGATCCTGAAATAGAGAAGTACTGCCAGGAGAAAAAAAGGTTCAATATGACATTAAGATGCAAATTTCCAATATATGGATATTTCATTCTAAACTGTAAAATCCATATGAATGAAGTAATTCCTGAAAACCTAAAATCAAGGAGTTAGTCTGCTGACAATAATTCTGATAAGAGCATTTTCCTCCACATAATTGAATTATGTTTAATATAAGTATAATGTATATTTTGTATAGTGTGTATTTTTAAGTTAATAAAGTCAAGACAATGCAGCGAACATTTTTAATCATTTCAGAGAAATGAGGTGATGATACCTTATTTTTAGTTATGTCAGTGATTGACAGCTTCATGTTCCTGCTGATTAAAAATAATAATGACTCCTCATAGCAAAAGGATTATCTTATTTATTATTATAATATTGTGTTATCTCACTTGTATTTTCATAATATTTTATTATTATAGTCATGCTATTATGGGAGGGAAGATTAAAAACTCATCCTAGTGTTTCATAAATATATATTCTTAATGTGTGACTAACTTGTCATTGTGATAGAAAAATCAATTTTTTTCCCCTTCAACATTCATCTATGAATTTTTTATTTTTTTAAATTTAAAATGAAATTTGGAACTCTTTAAAGAATAGTTTTTTATTTTCCTGGTGGTAAATAACATTGCAGCCAGAATATTAATTGATTGTTTCCTGAATGTGTTGTGGCTTTTGTGGGTGGGTAAGAGGAGGGAGGATAGGAGGAGGAATGGATCAAGGAGAAAGAAAGCTGTTTGTTTGAAGTTAATAGTACTATTTGGGCAGCTAAAAGGGAGCCAGGCCTGGAGTCAGGAATAACCTCAGTTCAGATTCAGCCTCGAACATTTATGAACTTCATAACCCCTGGCAAGTTACCTAACCCTGTTGGCCTCAGCTTCCTCATCTTGCTGTTTGTCCTTTGTTTTCCAAGATGACATGACTTGCAGTTGACTTCGTTTTGAGTGAAGGAAGGCTGTGCAAGGTCACCAGCCTCACTTTCTCCTGATGAACCATCTGGGCCCAGTCACCAGATATTCATCAAGACGACTGGAGATGGCCCAGGATGTAATGGGAGATCCTGGCCCATTTAGGCTCCTTCTTTCACAAAATCTTAAAGCCTGTAGGTCCCTGCCCAAGCTCTTAATGGCTGGATTTTGGGCCCTCCAGGCTTAGAATGAATGTCAATGGTAACAATGTCTCTTTTATTTTTCTTTTCCTTATTTAAGGGGCCATCCCTTGACTCACTTCTTAAAGAGGCCTATTCATTGAATAGGTGTTACCTCCTCATCTGTAAAATGACCTGGAGAAGGAAAGAGCAAATCACTCCGGTGTCTTTGCCAAGAAAACCTCAAATGGGGTCATGAAGAGTCAGATATGACTGAATGACAAAATAGTACTATTTATCATAAGTGTTGTGCATCTTTAAAACTCAACATGGATAGTTATTACGACATGGATGTCTGGTGAAGGAGATGGAGAACTTCTGCTTTACTATCTAGCAATAACATAATAGTGTTTTCCAAATATTATCTACTCATTTCATGACCAAATCTGATTTAGAAGGATTTCGTTGTAACAAAGGACAGTATTCACAGTTGAAGACACTTTAATTTCATATAAATAGAATTTTCATCAGCACACTGAGCTAGTTATTTTAAGAACTATTTCTCATATTTTTGAGAAAAACTTTAGTCTAGCTTTAAAATTTGGAATTTTGTCCTAGTTCTCTTTTTTTTCAAGGGGGCAAAGCAAAGCAATTGGGGTTAAGTGACTTGTCCAAGATCACACAGCTAGTAAGTATCAAGTGTCTGTCTGAGGTCATATTTGAACTCAAGTCCTCCTGACTCCAGCATTGGTGCCCTATTCACTGTACCACCTAGCTGTTCTAGTTCTCTTTACAATGATTGAACTTCTTTGCCCAGAGAAATGAATTTTAATTTGAGTCCCTGAATTTCTCTCATGGAGAGATGACCATTTTTGCTTTAAAATGTAAGCATCTTTCAGAATCGGTAGATTTGTATTTCATATTCATGTTTATTGCCTGAAGCAGAAGAAGAAAGGTTAGAGCAATTCAAGCATTTGAAAGTGATCCTGGCCAACATGGGCCATTCCTTAGGTATAGCAATGTTATGTTTGTTTAAAAAATAAAAATGCACATTATCAGTTTAAATTTCTGCTACTGAAATGAGCATTATTTGTCTGCTCAGGTGTGCCCAAATAGCTTGATAAGTGAGGGACCCACAGTCATTTTGGTGGGGCATGCATGCAAAAACTATGCCCTGATTTCTGGCTTATTTACAGCACTTTGCATTTCAGCCTCTTCTACTAACAATCAAGCTCTTTACTTACAAAAAACCCACCAAATGCCTTAATGGTACATGCTTGGTTGCTCTGTTTGCTGCTGTTATTTTCCCATGGTAAACACAACTCTACTGTGTCACTGGAAATTTTGTGTGTATGTCATTAAAACTTAACTTTGCTTCATCTGATGGGCTGTCAAAAAAAATCTTTTTTTTTTTTTTAAACAACAGGTATTTTAGAATTCTTGTTATTTCTTTTTATCACATGCACCATCTGCAAAGGTATTATTGGTATGAGAATAGCATTGCTTTGATGGCAGCATCCAGATGGTTTCCATAAACTTCCTTTTCAAGCAAATGGGACAAGAAGGAGCAGAGAGGGTAGTAAAGAGAGAAGCATAAATACACCAATAGACATAATGTAACAGAAAAGAGAGAGGAGAAAGAAGATGAAGAATATCCAAAGCAAACTGAATTCCTCAAAGTCACTTCCCCTACATGCACATCTTATTTCAAACAATTCTTTCTCTATTCTGTTCAACAAAACGTCTACTATATACATAACATTAAGCTATATCCCAGGAAAAGTGTAAAAGTTAAAACACAGTACATCACCTGCTTCTGTGCCTTCTCATTGGTTGTTCAGTATGTTTGCAAAGCACTGGCTTTTTACATTACCTGTCTTAAGTGTAACACCCCTCTCCCCTCTAGCATTTTCTTGGTACACACTTTCTATTGACTTGTGTTCATTTGTATTACCCCTCTTGCCCCTCCCATCCCACCTTGCCCTGAGGACAAAGACTTTTGCTCCTAAATCCTCCACTCTGCCTTGCACCTTGTAGGCACTTAAAAAAAAAAAGGTTGAGGAGAGAACACACACAGAATCCTGAGGAGATCAGCATAAAGCAGGCCTCACCTGAACTCAACTTTGAAAGAAAATAGAGATTCTATAAAAGAGGCATATCCCTCAATGGGACAGTTGGCATGAGTTCACTCAAACAGCAAGTAGTGTTGGAGTGGAGTTGGGGGTAGGTTTAGACAGGAACAAAGAGTAGGTGAAGGGGAAATAATGAAATAAACCAGGAAAAGTAGATTGGAACCAAATTGAAAAGAACTGTATGTATATGTCAGCTGAGAAGCACAGTACCTGACATAGTAGGTACTTAATTATTTATTGGTTGAGAAGTTTGTGTTTATTCTAAAGATTTTCCCATGACTTCTAAATCCTAGTAGTTTTTCCTAAGTTTCCTGCTTTACTGGCCCTTTTTGGAGGTAGTAGTAGTCCTTAGAATTACCACGTTGTTATCTGATTACTTTTCAGTCCAAGTTCTCACCCAGAGTAGTGGATAAAACCAACGCTAGGGGACACCAAACATATGTGCATGCATACACGTGTAAACACACACTTAGGAGAATGTCTCAGAGTAGAGGGGGTTGGGGGACAGTAGCTCAATAAACCAGGCAATGAACCAGGCTCTTTGTGATATATAGCATAGAAACAATAGCCCATCACCCCCACAACCTTCTCTTTGTCCCAATGTACAATTTCCACTTACACATCTCTTCCCTTTTGTGACTTATTGTCCACTACAATTCTGTCCTGATTGTTCGTTTGTCCATTTTTCAGTTGAAGGGAAGGAAAGGTAATAAAGATTTATATATACCATCGCCGATTTGCCAGTTAAATACTTTACAAATATCTCATTTGTTCTTCACAACACTGAGGTAGGTGTTATTATCATCTCCTTTTTATAACTGAGGAAACTGAGACAGATGAAGTTCTAGGAAGTTTAGTTTAGAACTAAAGTCTTCCTGACATCAGTGTTTGTATATCTGTTCTCTATCCACTGTACCACCTACCTGCTCCCTCTTAAAATGCCACACCCACACATTATTATTTAATACTAGTTCTGAACTAACTAAGCCTGAACTAACAGCCCTGTGAATAGAAATGGCATGAATACCCTCCTCATGCCTCATTTCAAGTCATTTCTACAAACATTAAGTTATCTTTTGTGTGCTGGTCACTGTGCTTGACATGGGGGATATAAAGAGAATAATCAATATGGGCCCCTCCTCAGGAAACTTTCAGGCACTTGTGAGGATTAAAACTGTCCACCCTACAATAAAACAGACTGAGGCAGTGCTCTGAACCAATGGCACTTTGTTAGAGCTTTCATGGGCCCCTCTAACGAAAGGATCTTCTTCGTGATTTGGGATATGCCCTTCTTCTGGGACGTTGTTTTTATAGGGTTGAAAGATATTGTCCAGGCTTCTTTTTGGATTTGGCTTTTAGGAAGTCCAATAACTCTTATGTTATCTGTGCTAGATCTATTTTAGGTCAGTTGTTTTTGCATCGAGAAATTTAATATTTTCTTTTTTCCTTACTTTTTAAATTTTGTTTTATCATATTTTGATGTCTCAGAGTAATTAGCTTCCATTTGCTCAATTTTAATTTCTAAGGAATTATTTTCTTCACTGAGCTTTTGTACTTTCTTTTCCATTTATCCAATTCCATTTTTTAAGGAGTTATTTTCCTCAATGACTTTTTATTATATCTTTTCCCATGTTATTGACTCTTCTCATGATTCTCTTGCATTATTCTCATTTCTTCTCCCAATTTTTCTTCTGCTTCTCTAGTTTGCTTTTTAAATCTTTTTTTAAGTTCTTCCAGGAATTCTTTTTGAACCTGCCACCAAATTACATTTTTTTTTTTGAGGCTTTACATGAAGCCATTTTGACACTATTATCCTCTTCTCCATTTATACCTTGATCTTCCCTGTTACCATAGTAATTTTGTATAGTCAAGTTCTTTTTCTTCATTTTTGTTCATTTCTACCTTTTTTGTGATTTGGTGTTTTTATGTAAGAGATGGGCTGCAGTTTCACATGGTCCCAAGCTTTTTAGGTTGTGGCTCAGGGTCTTACTGTTGGCTTTCACCAGGATTCAGGGTTTAGCTGCTTGCTGTCACCAGAGGGTAGACTTCCTTTCTTGCTTTTACTGGGGAGGAGGCTGGACTCTCTGTTGGCCTCCCCTAGGGGTAGGGGTGAGCTACAGGCCTGCCCCAGGGGTGGGGCCTTGCTACTTGGTTACCATGGTAATAATCTTTCTGGTGACTGGCCCTGGGGGAGGGATCTTGTTACTGACCTGCTGAGGAGGTCAGGACCTGCTTCTGAGTTGCTATGGAAGAAGGATCTCTCTGCTAGCAGGCTTATGCTGGGAATGGGGTCACTGGGGTGAGACCTTGCACAGACTGCTCACTTGCCTAGTGGCTCATTGGTAGATTGCCCCAGGCTGGGAGGCCTGTTTCAAGGCCCCATGTTGTGAGGTGGCTTCTTTCAAACCTTTTTCCCCTCCCACCCCAGTGAAAGACACCTTTCCTGCAGGCCTGGTAAGCTGCTTCCCTGCTCCTAGATCAATTCTGAAGCAGTTTTCTAGGTGTCTGGAGGGGAATTTGGGAGAACTTCAGAGGGTTCTTTCCTCACTACACCATCTTGGCACTCAAATCATCAAAATAAGATGCAACTCAGACTTTAAGAACTTTGTTTTGATGACTTTTAAAGTAACTAAACTGAGGTCTTCTTTGAAAGTAATAATAACTGAAATTTAGGTTTACAAATTAATGTATAGCTATGCCTTTTTTCAATTGATCTTCACTCTATCCCTGTGAGGTATGTGTTTTTTTCCTCCCAGTACCCCAGTCGACCTGGTGGTATTACTGCTGAGGAAACAGATTCAGCTGAAATCATACTTGGCCCATGGTCGCATAGTCAGTATCACGGGCTGGATATCAATTTAAGTCTCTAGACTTGTCAAAGGTGGAAGTTGTAAAAAAGATATTTTAGGCCTGATATAAGCAAAAGGTTCCCCTTCACTGGAAGTCTTCAAGAAAAGACCGCATGAGTGCTTGTCCATTACATTATAAAGGGACTTTTTGTTCAACTAGGTGTTGGAACAAATGGCCACCTGGTTTCCTTCCAATTCTGACATCCCATGATTCTATGAAAAACTTCCTGACATTTCAAGCTATCTCAGTATTGAAAGGACTACCTCTGGAAATAGTGGACTCATCTTCACTGGAGGTCTTCAACCTTTATTGATTGTGCCAAATATCTGCTGAACTTCCTCCTAGTGTGCAAATGCTGCAATTCTGTAATTCCTTGGTGATTGCTACAAAGTTTTCCCAGAAAGCATAGTATTTCCCTCAAAACCCCTTTCTTCCCAGTATCTGAGACTGTGGCTCAGTCTAAGTTTCATAGTAGAGCACAGAGACTTGAATCTACTGAATTTGCTCTTCCGATACATAAAATATGTCTTATGTTAAAAAAAAAAAAAAGAAAATCCTAAAAGTTAATTTTAAAAGAAAAAAAAAACATGGAGTGTTACACAAATAGCTCAGGATTAATTAGCTAAGTCAGTAGCAGAGACTACTGTGGATAATATTTTTAACTTTACTCCCATGAGAAGTCTTCAAAAACTTAAGCTTAAGGTGGCTGATATTTGAAAAATCCATACAATGCATTGCATAAAGGCAACAAAATGAATGTCACAATAAAACATGAAAGTGCACATTAATATTTCATATTTCTCTTGGAAAAAAAAAAACCCAGGATCATGACTCCAAAGTTATTTAACCAAGTTAAAAAAATTTGCCAAAATGTTCATATCACAGGCAAAGTTCAAGTTGACTTGTGTTTACCAGATGTTTTGATAAAAGTCTTTTTTCAGTATTCATTCTACTGATATCTCTTTCTCACTCTGCTGTAAAACATCTAGCTTTTTATCCTGTTTTCTTATAAAGAGCATATGGTTTTGGAGATAGGTGTTATAACTACATAAAAAATTTTTAAAGAGTAAAACTTTAAATTTCCTGGCAGTACAATAATTGTTTTTAAAACCTCACCAGCATATTGCACCTGAAGGTGATTACTAAAGGGGAATATAATTGAGACAGAATACCAGTGAGCCGTCCTTACATGGTTTCCCATGCTGTTTCTGTACTTTAGACAACAACGATTGACCAGATCCCTAGCACTAGCACCAGTAAAGTTCATAGATCCCTTATAACTCTTGTAATTAGCCAAGTAGTTATTTTCCCAGATGGTGCTGACTGTGGTTCTTATAAAGTTCTTTGTTTGTTTTCTCTCTGAATGAAGACTGGTCTCTTACCATTTGATCTACTTACAGAGTTATTAAAGCATGTATTTTACGAGCCTGCTTGTTGTGGAAGGAGTTGATGCAAATCTCTATTGCCAAGGAATTAATGTAAGGTCTCTGGGTTTTATGTGGGCCTCTAGAAAAGCAAATCAGACAACTCATTAGGTTATTAAGTGTCACAGTGTTGAAATGCTTTAGTTTGGGCCCTATAACAGGATGGGTTCAGGCTAATCCTGTGGTACTTTATCCACAATATTAAAGAAATAAAGAATGTAGAAGCATATATTATCCCTGGGTCATCTTCTCTCCAGTTTTTCTCATTGTATCTGTCTTTTGTATTAGACTAAAAATCTTTGTCAAAAATAATCATTTATCCCTATGGCACTTATTATACCTCCTTCTGTTTCTAAAGATGTCAACACACCTTTACATATCTCAGTTATTATCACAAAGTTTTGTGAGTTAGGTTGGTTGGTTTTTATTTTGTTTTGTTTTTAAATATTAAACAAGTTCTCCTTCTTTACTCTTATCTCCTAGAGACATTTTTTTCCCCAAAAACATCTTAAGATAAAGGTCATCAAAAAGAAGTTCCTTCTTTGGTCTCCACATTTACCCCTCCAGATTTGCCTTTTCAATCAAATGCTACCTTGTTATACTAAATTTTGTTAGTGTGAGAAAGTCACTCAGATCCCTAGTTTACCTACCTAAAAATGGGAATAGTAATGTCTATTGTACTTAATTGTCAGGGTTCTTATGAGTATTAAATGAGAAAATGTACGTGAAGCACTTTATAAATCTTAAAATGCCATATAAATGTCAACTATTATCAGTAACAAGTTAATTCTCCTCATTGTTGATGGAGTTTAGATGGAAAGTGTCCTGGAATAAGTCACTGTTCTTCTGTTATTATTTTAAATGTACCATCCTGTGGACCAGTGTAAAAATAATTGCTGTATGTAATTGAATAAGTTACCATCATGAGCCTCCATTTCTATAAACAAATTCGCATAACTCAGAGATTGTTGAATTCTTCTTTTTGATTCCATTGTTTAATCTTAAACTTTCATAGGCCCCATCTGGAAGTAAGTCATGTTTGTTTGTATTAAACAAATCCAGTGCCACATATCTAATATCTGTCTTTACTGTTGTTCAGTAAAATGATTCCTGCTTATTCCAAAACTGTGTTTGTAAATTTTTAAAAGAGAAGGGTAATGGAAAGTAATCATGGATAGAGTAGCATTAGCAAAGAGATGACCAACATTTGTGAGATGAGAAGGAAGGGTGGAAGGAAGAAATTTATTAAGCATTTATTGTGTGCCAGCCATGACTGTACCAAGTACTAAAAGTGTAAATATTAGCAAGCAAAGCAGTCCCCAACTTCAAGGACCTTCTGTTTCATTCTGATGGAGAAAGATAAAACCTAAAAGCAAGTTGGAAATTAGAAAATGGGATAAAGTTAGATGGGTGATTTCTAATGAAAAAAACAGAATATGTCTCTATTAAGATAAGTGACCCTTGATGAATTCAAAATTATATTTCAACCTTAATAATATTTTCTTTTAGTTAATTCAGATGTTGTAAATTTTAAGGCCATTTCTTTGTGAATAACTCATGCAACTTTGATCAGTTTGATAAAAAAACTTTTTTGATGCATTTCACTTATATTGTCAGGATAGCATAAAGCCATCAACTCTTCATTTTGTTGCAAGTTTACCAGTTAACTAACAAACATTTATTGAGTGCTTACTATGTGCCAGACGTAAGCACTAAGGATGGATATAAAGAAAAATGTGAAAAAGTTCCTGCCTTCAAGGAGCTTACATTTTTAGTGAGAGAGACAATATGAACCTACATAAATATATGCATAACATAGGCAAATGAATACAAGATACTTTTGGGAGGCAGAACACTAGCATCTGGGAGATCAGGAATGGTGACACGTTATGCTTGAGCTGAGTTTTTAAGAAACCAGGGATTTTAAGAGTAAAAGTGAGGAGGGTGTGCAATCCAAGGAAGGAATGGCATGAGAAAGTCAATACAAAGGCTCAAAGACTTGAGATAAAGTGTATTCAAGGAGGAAGGACACCAGTTAGGCTGGATTGTTGAGTTAATGGAAAATAGTAACATGTAATAAAGCTGAAGAGAAATTGTGAAGAAATTTATACATCAAATAGAGTTTAAGAGACACTGGACTTTATTGATCAGGGCAGTACGTGTGTGTGTGTGTGTGTGCACATTTGTGTGTAATGATCACAACCATAGTTTAGTAAAATTACTCTTGGCACCTAGGTGGAGGATGTGTTGGAGTGAAGGTCAGGGGATAACACTGAGGTTATAAGCCTGGGTGACTGAAATGACAGAAATGACCTTAACAATAATAGACATCTGAAAGAGTGGTTGGTTTAGAGACAGAATGAGGAGGAGGAGAGGAGAGATAGTAACATCTGTTTTGGATTTGATGAGTTTGAGATGCCTATAAAACATCCAGTTAGAAATGTCCAAAGATAGTTGGTTTTGATAACCCCTAATATAAAGCTAACATTTCATTAAATCCCTAACATATTAATGTCAGTATGTGCTATTCTCAAATCTGAGAAATTTGGAAAGATAAGAATCAAGAAGTTAGTTCTAGAATCATGAAGCTTGAATATAAGCTTAGGTTCTTTTTAAATATAGGCTTGTCAGCTGTATTCTAATGCTCTAAACCTGACATCAACAAAGCTGTCATTGACCAGTTCATCCAATTTTATGAGTATCTCCAGTCATTTTCCTAAAAACAAACTTCCACTCTCTAATGGAAAGCATAACATAGACATCTGTGCCAAACCCCAAGTGCTATCCTCATGTACCACAATCAGCAGTGCTTTTCTAAGACTTATCCCCAAGGGCATTTAGACAACTGGAAGTAATTTAGAGTTGCAAAAAAAAAGAAATCCTCATTCCTTTTACTCACCACCTCCCCTTTACCTTCTTTTCTTGCCTTCAGCAACCATTCTCATCATTTATTTAGAAGGGAAATGTTATTTCCTTTATCCTTTCGAATATCATGTAACTTCAGTCTATTTTAGGTTGCATTTCTGGGCAATCAGAAGTGATCTTTTAAAAAAATGTTATTCCAGAGGAAAGAGATTTAGTATCAGATACAAGCAGAGCGGTCTTAAGTATGTCTTCTCTTTTACACATGGTAGCTCTCACTGATAATAGCACTCCTCGAGTGAACAGATAGAAAGATCTGTGTCAGACTATGTTGGCTACTTCCCACATCAGTTTTGTCTCCCCTGTATTGATTTAAAAGCCTAGAGGAAAAGATGTAGGTCACTGCAAGAATTGAGAACTTTGAACCAATGGGAATCAGAATGGCTGGTTTGTAACATTCTTAAAGAAGGGAGTATTTTCATCTTCGAGATGAACTGACCTTTCACATTTGGGGACTCATAACTTTTTAATCTACTCAGAATCAAGTGATGATTCCAATCATGAGACACGATAACTTTAATTTTGTTGGAAGTAACTTGGATTATTCTTTATCATTAGAGGGATGGAACAGTTCATCTGAAATTCATCACAATTTCATCATGGAATGAAGAGGCTATAAAATTATAGTAATAATCCTTCAAGGCATTAAATAAATCCCCCTTCTCTCATCCTTCTCATGTTAAATTTGTTATACATTATTTAAATTGAGTGTTAAGGTAGTTTTCACTACATTGTCAGAAGCAAGGCCAAGTAATCAAAGATGGAGGTCCAAAACAAAGAACAATGTTTAGCTCAGCAAATAGTTCAAGACTAGGGAAGAGTTGTAATTCCAGAATTAAAGATAAGGTAGAAGATTCAAGATAAATGAATAATTAGGAGCCAAAGAGTATAAAACGTGTAAACACAATGCACGTAAGAGCTGGGATCACACAGAACTAGATTTGGGACTAAGGCATCCTCAGATAAAAATTTATATATATGTAGCAAGAAACCAGTGACTAGCTTCCTAGGGCATGGCCTACTGAGAATCATATGTTATATCTCAGAAGCTTGCCATGCCTCACAGATCTCAACATTAGAAATAGCTGTTTATGGAATGGGGAAGCTGAAGCAAGCAGGTAATAAACTTGATCAGGTAAATTATTATTCAGTAATGGAGGAAAATATAATAAAGTAGGTTGTTCAATTTTCAAGAGTGTTTTTGTTTTTTAGAAGTCACTTATTCTATTTGTTAGTAAGGCTTAAAAATTTGCTTCATTCACCCTACCATCTTAGCAAGTTATAATCCTGTATTGCTTGTCTCTTTTCTTCTTTCTCATAATTTCTTTGGGACAGTGACTGTCTTATTGCTGTATATATATTCTTAACACAGTACGTGTGTTAAGGCTTAATTATTGCTTCTTGTTTGCTTGATTTCACCATTAAGCTTCTAGAACACTCGAGTCATTTACCCTGGCTGCCACTGAGCATGCTTCATTATCACTCATTGAATCCTAACTTCCTTGCAATCCCCATAACTATACTAACGTTGTTTTCTCCAAGATAACTAGGGACCTTTTTGGACCTGTTCTCAATTCTTGTTTTCCTTAACCTCTTTGTAGCATTTGATAGTTTTCACTGCTCTCTCTTTATAAAGCCTTTTTCCTTCTTTAGTTTTTTTTCACTGTGTGATCTCCTTTCTCCTCTCCTAACTTTAACACTGCTTTTTTTTTTTTTTTTTTTTTGCTTATGTGACCACTCCTCAAATTTCTTCAGGGCTTTGTTATCAGCATGATTCCTAAATATCTTCATATAAGTATATATTTGAGAAAGGTATTTGACTGCAGGATATTTAGGAATCAGAGTTCTCAGTATACTTATTCATGACCATCAATTCCCATGACTTCAGTCATTATCTCTGTGCAGAGGACAGATATAGGACAAATCTATACATGTATCCTCAGACTCTCCCCTGTGTTCCAGTTGAGTCTCAAACTGATTGTTAAACATTTCCACTTGAATGCTTCACTGACACCTCAAAATCCACATATTCCCAACTAAACTCAGTATATTCCCCTTGTCAGTTTTTCCCTTCTCCCAACTTATTGCTTCCTGTTGATTATGTCATGCTTATCCTCATCAGCCAAGGATAAAATCTCACTGTCATCTTTGATTCTTCCATCTCCCTCATCTATCACATGGAATCAGTGAGCCATTCTACTCTCTGATTCTTTATCTCTTGAGTCTGTTTTCTTCATTCACATTTACAGACCTTCATCTTCTATTACCTAAACTGTTGTAATTCTCCATAGTTTTGTCCCTTCTTTCTCTGATCCACCTTTCGGAAAGTATGAAATGTACAGATCTGATCATATCTCTGACATGCTTTAAAAACAAACAAATGTTACACTATTTCCCTATTTCCTATAGGAAAAATACTAACTTCATAGCTTGGTATTTTAGCCTCTCCACAATCTCACTCCAATCTGACTTTCCAACTTTATTTCATATTGTTACCCTTCATGAGTTTGTCACTCCAGTCAACCTGGACTATAGACTTGTCCTCCTCTATGGCTAGTTCTTTCATATGAACTATGTCTGATATGTACTGTCTCATTCCTAAGGTTTCCTTAAAGCATGTTGTTGGAATATTTCCTTTGCCTCTATTGCATTCTACCTTAGATTATACCCATCATAATCCCATTGAGACAAGGACAGTGCTGTTTGGCTTTTTTATCAAAGACTTGGAAAAAAAACATACATGGAATGATCATCAAAGTTACCAATGTCACAGAGCTGGGAAGGATAGCTAGCATTTTGGATTACAGAGTCAGATCTCAAAAGATCCTGATAGGCTTAAAGCCCTGAGCTGAATTTAAGAAGATGAATTTCAGCAGGAAAAAATGTAAACTCTTAAGTTTGATATTGGGGAGACATGGTTGGACAATGATTTGAAAAATACCAGGGCTTCCACAGGACTTCAGGTTCACTGTGAGTCAGCAAGGCCATATGATAGTTAAAATGGCTTCAAACAGAGAAGCATAGACAACTTCTAGTAATAAGGAGATCTTAATTCCACTTTCCTCGGTCTTTATCATACATTGGTATTCACACTCATTACCACAGTTTAATAAGGATATTGATAAACTGGAGAGTGTCAGAGAAGGACAGCCATGATAGTGAAGAGAACTGAGGACAAGCTGGTTGATTGCGCTGGGGGATATTTAGCCATGATAAGTGGGGACTTGGTGGGGGACATGCTGTGGTTGTCTTCAAATATTTGAAAGCCTGCTATGTAGAGAAGGGCCCAAGGATGGGGAACCTAGGGCCTCGAGGCCACATGCTGCCCTCTAGGTCCTCAAATGTGGCCCTTTGACCGAATCCAAACTTCACAGAAGAAATCCCCATGATATAAGGATGTTTTCTGAAAACTAGGACTTAGTAAAAAGGCCACGCCCAAGGACCCAAGGCCATACGTGGCCTCAAGGCCACAGGTTCCCCATCCCTGGACTAGATTTATTATTCTTGGTCCCAGAGTGCAGAATAAGGGGCAGTAGAAGTTGCAGAGACAAATTTAGGTTTAATGTCAGGAAAAACTTGCTAATAATTTGAGCTAGCCAAAAGTGGAATGGGCTGCCTCAAGTGGTTTAGCTCTTTCTTTGAAGACGGGATGACAACTTGTTGAGTATTATAGAAAAAATGTTTGCTTTATTTTATTTTTTAAGATATAGGTTGAACTAGATGGCTGCTGTGATACCCTTCTAACTGGCAAGGTCTGTGATTCTGGGACTTTAAAACATTTATTCCCCAATGCTTAACAGAAGGACTTACACACTGAATAGTACATGTTATTGTAGAATTTAATATTGCTTCAGCTATCCATGTTGTAAAATTAAGGGAAACATGATATTTATAGAATGCTTTAAGGTTTGCACAATGCTTTTTATGCATTATCTCATTTGATCCTTTCGTCAACTGTTGGGTAAGTACCACAGATATTCTCTCCATGTTACAGATATTATCCCAAAATTCTTCATCTGTTTCATTAACCTTGCATACAAGTCATTCCTTAAGTGGTAAGAAAGAGTTATTAACAAGAGGTTTTATAATTCATTACTGGGAGAAACTTGAGCTAACGACTCATTTGGTTTGATTCTGTGTAGAGAGAATGTTGGCAGAATTCCCAGGGAACTGCTCTATAATGAACCTAAGCAGGAATACTTAGGGAAGTCTGTAGTAATAATGCACAATGAGGATGCAATGAAGTATGGATCCAGAACAATGTAGAAGAATTGGGAGATGCTGGGGAAATAACAGTTGTAAATCTATCAAGTAGCCTGAGAGGGGAAGAGAAAGAGAACCAAACAGCAGCTATAGCTATAAACTAAAGATTATCTTCCTGTTTATAGCAATATTGAATGGTTCACTGGCCATGCCCACATCTATCTTTTCACTGTCTCTTAGCCACTGAAGGAGAGTAATGTCCTCACTCCAAGCATCCCAGTTCAGGATCTTAGTATCTTCTGCCCAAACTATTGCAGTTGCCTCCCAAATGTTCCACCTGCTTCCAGTCTCACTCTTCTCCAGTCAAATCCTCAATCCTACCACCAGTTTAATCTTTCTAAGACATGACTTTTATCATGTTGCCTTTCTAACTGAAAAACCATGAGTTTTGCTTGCAAGTTTGGCATTTGAGTCACTTCCTAGTCTACTCCTCACTTACCTTACCAGACTTTATACTTTTCCCTTACATGATCCCTCCATTCTATATAAAGTTCTTTACTTGATACTCCCCAGATATTAACTGTAATCTAATGTTATTTCTTTATTGGGCATGGGATAAGTAGATAAAAGATAAAACTGAAATAATCCCTAATTTCAAGAAATTTGCATTCTCTTTGGAGTGGATGGAGAAACAGCATGTATACATAGGTAGATAAAAATATATACTTGACATCTATGTGGAGGACATGGGTCTTACATAAAAGGAAGTTTTTGTTTGTTTCTTAGACGTAACAGGGATTCCAGAGGGCACTGGGACTGAGTGGTAACATGGTTATAAGAGATACATAGAGCTAACAATAGGTTGTTGTGACCTTCATTATATCAAACATAGTGTTAATTTGATTAGAAATCCCTGAAGAAGAGGTAAAAAAGACAGGGAGGACATGGTACAACAGAGTAAATGTGCAGTGACTGATAATCAGAGGAAGGGCTGGTAGATTCTTGGGGCTAGGCTAGGAGGTGTAACATGGTGAAGGTACTCAAACTTGGCCAATTATGCTCTGTTTTGTACCACTTCAATTTGAGTTGATCATTTTTCCTCTTGTATGTCGGGGGTGTGGGGAGAGGAATTAGAGGGTCAGTTGTTTCTTCTTTGTCCCTTCCTGTCTTCTAACTTATATTTACACTATTCCTCTAGCCTTTAATGCCTTTGTCCCTTCTGCTCTGTGTGATCTTCAACTGCTCTTAATCTCATTGTAACTGTTTACTCATCATTGATAAAATGGCATTAACAATGCCTATAGTACTTACCTCAAGGACTTTTGTGAAGTTTTAATGAGTTATCATATTTAAGGCCCTTAGTAAATGTTGCAGACCTATGTGAATGCCATCTATTATTGTACATATATATACATAGATGTATACATTTATGTATATATGTATGTATATGTATATGTGTGTATATACACACAAAAAATCTGGAGAGCATTCATGTGAAAAGGAGAGAATCTGCTTCTAATAGTGAGTTTTCAGACTATTTTTGGTTGTTTCTTTAGAATTTTTCTGTATTAAAGTCTGAAATTCTTCCTGAACTTTGGTTCTGACTGAAGCAAGTAAGACCCAGACTTGATGTGCATGTGCTCAATAAACAGAATAAGCAGCTTTTTCAGAAGTAATCCAGCCACTATCCGATCAGCCATGTAGGACTTTTTCCTTGGAGGAAGCTAGGGAGCTTGAAGGAGCCTCTTCTTTTTCAGTCTGAGTCAAAACCTATGAAGGCTTTGATAAGATTAAAATAATCCAAGAAGCAATTTCAAGAAGCACAGCTAGAAACAAGAACTAAGAAACATCTATGTCTCACATGGCATATTCAGCTAATGGAAGACTAAACTCTTAAGGACCTTTTGACGATAATGTCAGGATGTGCAGATAAATATGAGCAATGGCCGGTTGTGCTGGGAAATAGTTGAAGATGTTTTTATGTTTTCTGGATTTTTAGTCTTTAAAAATGTTGCTCCTGTCTTGGTAATTCATATTCTTTTTGAAGGGTCAATTATACTGCCAGTTGGGTTTTTTCCTGATATGTGTGTGTGTGTGTATGTGTATGTGTGTGTGTATGCAACATACATTAATTAATCACAATTAAATATAGTAAGAGATTAGTTACACAAACTAGAGACTTGATGGTCATTATGAACAAAAAGTAATGAGTGGATTCCCAGAAATCCAGTATAAATCAAACCTTGTATTTTGACCACATTTTAAAAGTAATTATAATATAGGAGCTCATTAGGACCTGCTTTATAATCAGCAACAGTACCTTTGGAAGGAATTGTGGAATAGCTTTATCGAGTCTAGGTTTTTTGCCTTTTTGAAAGGAGTGGGAGGTTTGTTGAATAATAATGTAAAAGCTTTATTTCTGTTCTTGGCAAAGTAAGGAAATTAGCAACCCCTGGACAACCTCTCTGCCTTGCTTTTCAGTTTGGGGAGTGGAGCTATTCAGTAACAAGTTTTCTCATCCATTTCTCAGTCCCATTCCTTATTTAATCGTCTTGGCCAAGACTACATGCAGCACTATAGGTTTACTCTTTCCTTCTGTGTATTACTTAATAGTGAATGGCATAGTTTTCTAACTCGAGGACAAAAAGATTCTTTGATCTAATATCAGACTTGTCCACCAGTGAAGGTACTCTTAAATTTTGACACGGCATGAAATTAACATTTGGAAAATAAATTATATCTACACAAGACCTTGGAGACCTCCCCCACTGTTTCCAAATTATTAGCACTTTCTCCCTCCTAAAGTTGCTTTATTCATACGTTGTATTTAATTACTTGGTATATATCGTATTCCCCAGTAGAATATAAACTTCTTAAAGACAGGCAATTTTTTCCCTATCCCCTGTGCCGAGCACATAGGCCTACTCATAAGTGTTTGATAAATATTTGTTGAGTAATCTGTGTGTGTATACACATGCATATATATAATGTAACATATTAAATAAATATTTAAACATATGTTTAATGTAAAAGCAACACAATAAAATTTTTAAGTTAAAAATATTTGAATTGAATACCTGTTCTTCATAACAAGCACCTCTGCAAATAAGTACCATAATGTATATTTAAATAATATTTTATGGTTTGCAAAGAGCTTTGCAAAATCTTATTTCATCTCATCTGCAAACAAAACATTTTTATAAATATTAACATAGAACTTCTGTCTTCTCTCATTTTAAATGCATGGTGATTTTTATTCACTCTCCCCTTTTATTTCTGTATATTTGCAGGGGGTTGGGAGCAGAATAGATGGGAGACAGGCAAATATATTACTGCTACCTAAGACAACATAAACTTTTTTGTTCTTGGGCTTGTTTATTTTTTTCTATTGAAATGTAATGTGCTGTAACTTGCATATGCCTACCATGTCTCTCTATTGCCTTCTAAGTAATAATCAAATTCAGTTGTTTGAAGGTTTTTTTTTCCTGGAACCTCGGTCATACAACCAGAAGAATATTGACATTAAAAAGATGGGCGTTGTTTCAGAGAAAATGGACTATACAGTTTCCCAGCCTATTTTCCTCTCATTCAATTCTAGGGCCAACTCCTTCTCCACTTGTAGTGTTTCCCTAAGATATATGGACTGATGTACCAGCACTATGAGTCGTCTATCCAGTAATTGCTTATCGTAATTTGGACAACTCAGTTTTGTACACCTGATGATTTTTATTTCAGTTCAGCAAGCATTAAGAGATTGTCTACACTGTGCTTGGCATGTAATAAGCAATTAAGCCAAACTCTTACAAGTAATAATGGGTCTCATTTAAGAAACTTTGCAGTGTTCTGGGTCCTAATATCATCAGGACATCATCTGCAAACAGAAATATCTAGAAGGTACCAGTATCTCTAGAGTGTACATTCTCACAAGCTGGCTACAACATATTACAGATAGGTAAATTTGCTAGGAGAAGCAGCATAAAGGATGTTATCCATTCTCCAAATCTAGGGCTCGTAACTGTATGTGTTGCTCTCTCTCCTGTACTAAGCAGCCATGGAGTTGTCTTCCTAAAGTTACTTAGACCTATCTTTGGACAACAGAAATACATTTCATCAAATGACCATGTATGCAGCTTTTTTCATCCTGGCAGAAATGACAGATATGGAAGCAAGTAAGATATAGAGGGAAACCCTAGGTGTATAGTCAGGATGCACAACTTCAAATCCAGTCTCAGCTGCTTAATTCTTTTATGATCAGAGGCAGATCATTTAGTTTCCTAAACTTCAGCTTCCTCATTTATAGAATGGGGATAATAATACTATCATTACTTGCCTCACTTGTTATTTGTGAATAGAGTATTTTGTAAAACTTAAAGACCTATGTTTGTTGTTTGGTTGTTGTCCTTTGTTCTTGAAGAGGACCAAAAAGGCATCGCCATGTTGGAGTCAGGATACAGTGCATCTGAGTAGCTGATCAAATCAGTTTGAGCTCAAAAGGCTCTACCAGAGGTCGGGCACAAATATTCCACATGAACATTTGGAGTGGAGATAGCTGTAAACATGCACATCTCATGTTTCTTTTGAGCTACTGCAGTTCGCTTTGTAGAGGACTCTACCTTCTATGATGCGGGCAGGCCCTACTGGGCATTCCTCTTTGCCAGTGTCTCCCACGTCATACAATACATCCTAGAATTCTTTAGGGAGACTGGGAGAATGTCCTTCATTCACTTCTTCTTACCTTTTTGTGAATACTTGACTTGTGTGAGTTCTCCATAAAATGATCTTTTAGGCAAATATACATTTGGCATTTGAACAATGTGGCCAGCTCATTGGAGTTGCACTATCAATAGTAGAGTTTGAATACTTGACAATTTAGCTTGAGAAGAGATCTCAGTGTCCAATACTTTATCTTGCCAGATGATCTTCAGAATCTTCCCAGGACAATTCAAATAGAAGAGATTCAGCTTTCTGGCATGTCACTAGTATACTGTCCAGGTTTCATGGGCATACAACAATGAGATCAGTGCAATGGCTCTTGTAGACCTTCAGTTTAATAGGCAGTCTAATACCTCTCCCAAATTTCCTTCAGAACTTGTCAAACATTGTTCTAGCTTTGGCAATGCATGTGTCAAACTCATCATCTGTGTGTACATCCTTGGAAAGTATACTGTCAAGGTCATTTGCTTTAGTTAATATTTCTGTGTATGGATGGTGTGGTGCTGACTGGTGGAGAACCTGAAGTTAATTGTTAGACCAAAGTGAGCACAAGCAGTAGAGAATTGATCCATATATTGTTGCATCTTGGCTTCAGAGGCTGCATTGAGTGCACAATATCTGTGAACAAAAAACTATGTATCAGCTCTCCCTCCAAAAAAAAAAAAAAAGGACGTGTAACCTTTTCAACTTAAATAATTTACCATCAGTGTAGTAGCTGACCTTTGTACCATTTTCATCTTCATTGAAGACATCTGACAACATTGCCGAAAGTGTCATGCTAAAAAGCATGGGTGCAAGCACACAGTCCTGCTTCACTCCAGTGGTGACTGGAAAAGTACAAGAGCATCATTCATTATCCAGACCCCATACAAACATTCTGTCATGAGATGACTAATGAACTTCTTTAAGCACTCAAATTTTGACATAATTTTTACAACCCCTCATGACTGAGAGTATCAAAGACTTTGGTTAGATTGAGGAACCTTGTATACAGACCTCTGTTATGCTCCTGGCATTTCTCCTGGAGTTGTTAGACAGCAGACACCATATTGACTGTTCCTCAACCCTTTCTGAAGCCACACTGACATTTAGGTGGATGACCATCTTCCATGTACTGGAGGACTTCTATGTACTAAGGAGGACTCTGGCAAGAATCTTGCCAGCAATGACTAAGAGAGAGAGACCACCCCTCCCTCCATGGTTGTCACAGGACTATCTATTTCCTTTACCTTTATAGAAAAATGGAAGCATTCTTGACCTTCTGTGGAATAGCCATCTCTTGCCATATAATCTGGAAAATTTTAGTCAATTTTTGTATGAGCTGTGGTCCTTCTGCCTTGCACATCTCAGCTAGAATAGAATCAGCACCAGGAACCTAGAGGAACCTAATGGCATTCCAAACCCCTTCTTCAGTTAGAAATTCATCTAGAGAGGGATTGACTTCAGCCTGAGATATATGGTCAGTGAATTTAGCATTAATTGATGACTGTCTGTTGAGAACACTATGAAAGCGTTCAGCCCATCTCTCTAGGATCATGTCCTTATCATTAATCATTATGACTCCATCAGTACTGAGTAGTTGAAATGCATTGCAGGTTTTTGACCCATAAATAGCCACTAGGGCATCATTAAAATTCTTTGGATTGTTACTGTCAGCATAAAACTAAATTTCATCCACCTTCTTACTGAGCTAGGCATCCTACATCTAAGCTTTGCTTGCACTCTACTTTTGATGGAGTTAAACATTGCCTTCTTAGAGACAGATGAACTATCCTGGTGGGTAGTGCTCTCTGTCTCTTTTTTTTTTCTTCTCTTAGCAGCTTCTAAATTTCCCCATCATTTTTATCAAACTAGTTTTGATGTTTGTGAGTGTTCTGACTCATGAGTAAATGCAGATGTTTGTGAGTATTCTGACTCACATGAGTAAATGCAGAGCTGTACACCAAATCTCTGAAAGCTGTCCACTCCTCTCTTCTCTAGAACCATGTTACCAACCATGTGTTGCCTCAGCTTTTCCTCCAAGTTATCAATAAACTGTTTGTGCTTGGAGAAGTACTATAATCTGTTGACATTGTCTTCAGTAGTCTTCTTCCCTTGAGATTGCTACTTTTCTTGAATGTGAATACTTACCCTTGGAGAGGATAAGTCTGTGATCAGTCCAGTACTCTGCACCACACATCATCTTTGTTACCATCACTTTCTTTGCCAATGTTTGCTGCAAGGATGCATCCAAAAAGTTTTATTACATTTAGGTAAACAAGACAGTGTTGGTGAAGAGAAGGTCTTGAGATACAGAAGAGTTATTCCTGTGTGAGAACTATATAGAAAAATAGATCTCTATGAAGTAAAAAGAAGCAGAACTTGGAATTGTATCAGGAATATTGTATCAGGAATAACAAGACCAAGTGAGACTTTTTCCTCCTTTTGGTCCTACTCTCTCAATGTATGTTTATATTTTTTATTGTAAAATTGATCAAGTAAAAAATAAATCAAGACTCTATCTTAGGAGTTACTTTTGATGTAAACATAAAGACATTCGTTCCTTAGGAATTCGAATATAAGCAGCAATATCCAAGAAATCATTATGCTAATACTGATTGTTATGAAAGCTTAGTATTGTACTGCGTTGCAGCATAGTGATGACTTTAGACATTTGTGGGAGCAGGGTACATAAACAGCTGATTCTTCAACTGCTTCTTCCAAACCATTTACAATTTTTTTCCTTCTTTGTTGCTAATTCATTCACCAGGCTCTCTGCTATTACTGTGCTCTTTTATCATTTTATATACTTTTTGCTGGCCTCATTACCATTCTAGCTTCTGTTGCCCACTGCTTTCTTCCCTCCTTCTCTGCTCTTTTCTTCTCCCCATCTGCTTCTCCTGTGCTCTTTGTTTGCCTTTGGCTCCAATGTCTTTCTTGGGATAAACTGGGAGAAATGTTTATCCGTCTTTCTTGAGGATGGTGGATATCTGAGCACTAGGGATGTTATATTGCTCTATTTTAAAGGAGAGACAATTCTATGTTGATAAGCATGAGAAAGGATGAATGTAGTAACAGAATTGTCTTTTTTTATTCATTGTCTTTTAAAGATGTATTGTTTTTATGTGGTTGAGGGAAGGGAGGAAAATAAGAGGTTAAAATAATAGAAACAATATGAGTAAGTAATAACTCATTTCTATAGAATTTTAATATTTGCAAGGAATTCACTGACAATTGGAGATAAAATTAAAGCCAATGGATAACACTAGTGGTTATCAAAATTCTCAGGGGGTGCCTTGATTGATAAAATAAGGGACTATAACCTTTTTGCCCATTTACCCCTGTGTACCTATACAACTTAAGTCTCTTCTCTTGGTGGAATTGTTGTATTATTTCAATCACATACCGTGGAAAATATTCTAAGTAAATGTTGGTAGGCACACAAATGGGATGACTTCTTAATGATGATTTCTCAGAGGACTGATTGTTTGTACAATATTTGCCTTCTTTATGCAGGGATAGTACCAATTTCCTCACCTGCAAAGCTCCTGAGTTTTATCTTTATTTAAAAGTGTTCATGTATTTTCCTTCCACAAGAGGTAGTACAAGTTCCATAACTGAATAAAGTTCTATAAGAATTACTATCTCCTTTGAGGTTCAGTGTAAATACCTTTGATATGCTGAAACTAACAACAAACAGTCTGTCTAAATCAGAGACCAGAATATGAAATATATTAAGAATAATGAAGGTAAGCAAACCTTGGCCCCATGGGGGAAGGACATCTCCTGTAAATCTTTGTAGCCAGTCAAGTTTGTATATAGAGAATGCAAAGAATGATAGCTCCTGCTGTTTCTTAGGGATTTGGAAAATAGTTTGAGATAATCGAATTATAGTAATACAAAAGGTCTAACAAAATTTTACAGAAATGCTGTTTATTCCATACATTTCCGACATGATGCTCATTGTGGTGCAAAATCAAATTAGTGTGATGTGGGACCTTAGCATGAAAAGTCAGCATTTGCATTTCTTCTTTTTATCTTTTTTTGTCCACTCAGTCCTACAAATGAATTAGAAAATATTTTGTTTGCTTAAGAAAGGTCAAAGGTTGGTTTAATTTTTATTCTACTCCTGGGACCCATCATAAAATTTGGTTATTCATTCTTAGAATACAACTTGAATCACTTTTCCTATAAATATAAACATTTAATACAGTGGAGTCCCACTATTAATATTTTGTTCTTGAGAGTTTGTCTGGTAAACAAGAAAATGCATAAGATCATGGCTTGCTGGTGCCATGGCAACCTAATTCTATATTGGTGCCATCATCTGTTAAAATACGAATAACAGTATGGTCTTAGGCTTAAAATAGACTTTAAGAATGGTGACGAGCTGGGATAAGATTTGTCCAAATGTTTACACAGTTCTTTTAAGAAATTATTTGAATGGGTTCAGATGAGTCAGAAGATTACACAATTAAAAGATAATGCATGATTAGTTCAAAAGTATTTATTTATTTTTTTTATTTTTAACATGTTTATTTAAAATTTTAAGTTTCAAAATCTATCCCTCCTTTCTCCCTCCTCCCTGAGACAGTAAGAAATCAGATATAGGTTATATGTTTGCAGTTATGTAAGACATTTCCATATTAGTCATTTTGCAGAAGACTAGAATAAAAGAAAAAAAATGAAAGTGAAAAATAGCATATTTCAGTCTGTATTCAATCAATATCAATAACAAAATCAATTAAAATCATCTCATTATCACAATAGATGCAAAAAAAGTCTTTGACAAAACATAGTATCCATTCCTATTAAAAACGCTAGAGAGTATAGGAATAAATGGAGCTTACCTTAAATTATAAGTGATGTTTGTCTAAAACAATGAGCAACCATGATCTGTAATAGGGATCAGCTAGAAGCTTTTCCAGTAAGATCGGGGTGAAGCAAGGATGCTCTTTGTCACCACTGTTATTCAATATAGTACAAGAAGTATTAGCTATAACAATAAACGGGAAAGGATTTAAAGGAATTAGAATTGACAATGAGGAAACAAAACTGTCACTCTTTGTAGATGATATGATGTATATTTAGAATATCCTAAAGAATCAACTAAAAAAACTACTTGAAATTAACAGCTTTAGCAGAGTATCAGGATACAAAATAAACCCATGTAAATAATCAGCATTTCTCTATATTTCCAGTGAAGTTCAGCATACATTATGCAATCTTGTTTTACTTTTATCATTAAGTAGCTTTGAACCTCAGGCATAAAGCTGTTTCCTTTTTTTAAAAGAAACATGAGTGGATAAGTGTAATATTAATTAGTTAAAAATCTTCCTCACCCATTGATGGGCCTGCCCAATTAGGGAAGCATGATTAACCTTTTGTTAATTTCTAATGCACTGGTTCTCCAGGGTTGTGATGCCCTCTGGCTCTGAAAAGTATATATACCTCTGAGGTGAGGTTTCACTTTGGGGCTTACTCACTGGAAATGTTTGGTTGGCCAGCGGAGACTCTGGGCAGCTGCTAAGGAGCCCCTGGCTTTGAAAACCAGATGTTGGTGCTTCTCTCTCTGGTAACTATGTATGTATATAATGGTCAGACAATTGGATCTGTCTGTTGATCTGTGATGTATGTATTCCTTATGGTCTGACAATTGGAAGCCCTGTCGGTTGATTTTTGTTTCTCTGTATTTTCTCTGAAGTTTAGGGTGCTGACTTTTTCCCCTGAACTAAGTGAATGATACATGTGCTTGATTACAGTGATTGTTGACTCCTCAAAAGTTGCTTTCCTTTTAGAAAAGCAGATCTAAGAACCTGTACAGCAGGCCCTCCTGTGTATGTTGGGGTCCTTGCAGATACAATAAGAGACTAAATTATGAGAATTGTCTGATTATCTCAGGGATTCAGATCAGGTTGAAATGTAGATCAAACAACTCAAATAAAACCAGATTAAAATTTGACATCTCTCTGTCTCTGTCTCTCTCCTTCCTTGTGTGTGTGTGTGTGTGTGTGTGTGTATGTATGTTTGTGTGTGTGTATGTATAGCAGTTAACTTCCAACTTTGGGGTTTTGTTTGTTTGTTTTGTGGAAAAACTTGCACAGAATAAGCAGTGTTTAAGGCAGTTTCAGAGCATAGAGGAAAAAAAGAGATGATAACAATGTTACTTGAGTGGGAATAGGATGGCATGAGGCAAGCTAGGAAGGGCCAAGAAATGGAATCTAGAGAGATCTATTTCCATAAGTCTAGCAGATCATAATCCTGACATTCCACACAGATCACACAAGTAGTAAAATAGAATTATTAACTGATTATAGGACACAGTCTGTGTGCTCTCTGGATTTCCTTTAATGAACTCTAGTTAATAAAGACAGGTCTGTCTGGTAGGTATGAAGTTCTCTTTTACCCTTGAGGGTAAAAGATGGATGGATGGATGCAGTCATCCAGACTGGCAACCTTGGTATGGTCATCTGTTCTGTTCTTTACTGGACAATGACCCCACATGTCCAATCCACTGCTAATTCTTGTCATTTCTGTCTGTACAACATCTCTCATATATATCCTTTTATTTCCCCTCACGTAGTTAACACCCTGATGCAGGAGAACATCATTTCAGTCTTAGACTATTGCAGTAACCGGCTAGTTGGTCTCCCTCATTCAAGTCTCTCTCTGCTCCAATACACTTAGCTCCCAAAGTGTTTTTCCTAAAGCAAAGGCCTATTTGACTTTCCTACTCCATACACTTCTGTGACTCCTCTATTACAAATAGTAAGTAGGCCATTCAGTAGCACATTGGATGGATAGAGTGCTGGACATTGTCTCAGAAAGACTTTTCTTCATGTTCAGACATCAGTACTTCCTAGTTGTATGAATTGGGACAGCTCACTTAGCATTTGTCTGCCTTGGTTTCCTTATCTGTAAAATGGGGGTAATAATAAATAGTATAATATTAGGTGCTCTTATTTTAATTTATTAATTTAATTTATTATGAGGATAAATCCTCTGACTTTTAAAGCCCTTCACAACCTTTCTCCTTTCTATATTTTCAGCCTGTCTACACTTTGCTTTCTCTGCATACTTAACAGTCTAGCAATACTGGACCACTTGTGCTTCCTCATATAAAACATTTGTTCTATTTCTGTCCTCTATGACTTTACTTTGGCTGTCCTCTGTGGTTGAAATCAATCAGTAAACATTTGTTGAGTGTAATTAATACTGGGGATTTGAAAAGATTATTAAAAAAAAATAAAAAATTATTCGAAAAATAATTCTCTTCCCTCAAGGAACTTACAGTCTAATGGTAGAGACAATATACAGACAAATATGTGCAAAGTAAGCCACATACAGAATATGTCCATCTAAAATTTATTAAGTGCCTAGTATGTGCCAGGTTTTATGCTAAGCAGTAGGTACATAAAAAGAGGCAAAGAAGTGTCCTTGACCTAAAGCAGCTTACGATGTAATGGGAGAGACAACACGCAAACAGCTATATACAAAGCAATCTCTATACAGGGTAATTGTATGTTTGTCCTTTGTTGCTAGAAAAGACCATGCCATCAGAGAAGTGGTGACATGACTTGCACTTGACTTTGTTTTGAGTGAGGGAGGCCTGTGCAGGTCACCAGCCTCACTTCTCCTCCACAGCCATCTGAATCCAGGGACCAGATTTTCATCAGGATGAGTGGAGATGACCCAGGATGAGGCAATTGGGGTTAAGTGACTTGCCCAAGGTCACACAGTGCCAGGCCTAGAGGCCTGAGGGCTACCCGAGTCTTCTTACCTTACCTCTCGCAGGTCTTCGGCGGGCCAAACCGGATAGTCGTATGAGAGAAGAGACCTCCCAGAGTCGAACAAGGGTTAAGCTTTTATTCAGGGTTCTGGTTACAAGTGCAGGGGAATTCTTCCTTAGGAGGGAGCGAGGAATCTCCCAAGGAGGCAAAGATCTTACAATAAGAGATTGGAAGTAGAAGTGTAAGTGGGGAGAGAGGGAGAGGGGAGAGCGAAGAGAGGAAAAACGGAGCTTTCTGTCCTGTTCGCTCCGCGCCCTTCCCGCCTAAGAGCGCTTTCAGGCTTTTCTGATCCTAATTAAGCTCTCCAGCCACATAGTTTGCACCTGAATACCGTGCCTGTTAGATAACAATAGGTGTGCCCAGACCCGGGACAGTCTCGAGGGCGGGGAGAGCTCTCTCCCATCACGTTTCTCACGGGACGAGGCAGAAATACACAAGATTGCTCGGTCTCACTCCTCAATTCCCTGGTGTTTATGGGGGGCCTCGTGAGAACTCTAAGATTTAGAAGTTCCCACCTTTACCCGCCCGAGACTGTCCACATGGAATTGAGCTTCCATCCCCAGCATCTCCCCTTTTTTGTTTTGTGCAGCGCGCACATGGCTCTAGAGCAAATAGCTGCTGGAGGCTGAGTGGGTTAGGAAGGCCTTTAGCATATGAGTACCCCGCAACAAGAACTTCATTTACACAGAAATCTGCAGCTAGCACAACTGACAAAGAGAGGCATCAAATAAAACAAAGATGAAGCTAAATGGCTGAGTTACAGCAAGAGAAAGGGCAATCACTAATTCCAAAGCATATTCTAAGAGAAGTAGCTAGTGCTGGCGCCTTACACATCACCACCCCCTCAGTCATGCAAATGGATCTCAACGGCCAAGCCTGAATGGCCAAGCCTGTGGTATTCAGGTGAAAAGTTGGTCATCTCCCGAAAAGTTGGTCACCCCCTCCCCCCCCCCCGAGTGTCCTGGGATTGTGATATCAAAGTCCTCCTTCAGCCGCTGAAAGGAGATGCCTAGATGGAGTGGGCAGCAATGTCAGTGGTTGGGATGAGTGCTGCTTCCTCTCTGGGCAGCAAGGTTAAAGCTGTCAGCAGCAGACTCAGGTGGTGCATGATCCTTCTCCGGGGTCTCCGGGGTCTCCGCCTCCTGCGTCTCCGTCATTTCCGACACCGGTTTCCACCTACGGATCCTTCTAATGGGAATCCACGCATCCCCTTTTCCTGTGGAGACACAAACATACCCTGGACCACATATTAGTATCTTATACGGACCTTGCCATTTCCCTGAGGCCATATCCTTTACCATGGCCCATGTGTCCTTATTTCCAGCCTGGGTATTACTTTCCTTGCGGGGTTGTCGTGGAATAGTCACAAAATGTCTCATAGCTGGAGTAGTATGTGAGTTTTTTGAGATATGCAAAAAATTGTGTATATACACAGCTGTATCAAGCTCTGATTGTGTTAGGCGACCTCTTCCCCTTTTTTGTTTAGCGAGGATCGCCTTTAAGGTGAAGTTGATAAGAATGCATACTGGCTCTTTATTTTGGTATTGCTGCTGCCAGGTGCTTACAAATGCTTGATTAACATCTGTAAGGAACCTGAATTTTACAGGTTTTTTCTTTATAACAAACACAGGAGCATTCCAGGGTGCTAATTGCTCCTTAACCAGTATTTGTAGTGCCTGGAGTTTTTCTGGAGTCAGGGGCCATTGCTCCACCCAAATCGGGGTGTCTGACTTCCAATTCAAGGGTGGGGACTCCAGTGCAACTGCAATGGCCCTTACTAAAAATTTGATAGCCTCATCCCCAGGCGGCTCATGATGTCTCTGCCCCAGATGTTAAAACTAAGTCCTGGAATCACTAACGGCCATATGGTCCCTTGGCGATCCTCTGCCTCCAACTTTACTGGGTGCATTGTCTCTAAGGTATTTTGGCACCCTCCTATTCCCCACACTGGTCTCTGGCTTTCTTTGAGCTTCCAGTGCCGGGGTACTGAGCGACTGCTAAGGCAGGTCCTATCCGCTCCAGTATGGAGCGTGCTATAAGGAGGCGCAGAGGGAAGACACGGTGTATTCTCCCCTGCCTCGCCTTTCCCATCTGCTAGATGGATCTCCGAACCTATTTTTTCTCTACACTCCTTAACTTTCTGCTTGCCAGGGTTCTCCCCTCCCCTCTCTCCACTTCCACTCTCATTCCAATCCCGCCCTGGTCTCTCCGAGCCTTCCAAAAGACTTTTAATCACACCGAATATCAGGAAATCTAAATCCTCCAGCTCCCCGGGGCATTGTTGTTCATAAGCAGTCATTTGTTCTCCGACCGCTCCCCATCTTTCTCTTGATATTCCGGTCTGCTCGAGCCAAGGAGAGACTTTCCAAATCCTTTTACAAAATTCTCGGAGGTCGTTTAACTCTGTAGTGACCCCCGCCTCCCTGCATTCCCTGTAAAGTATCTCAGCCCAGACCTCCTGTTCCTCTGGCTTTATTACTGGCAATTGATTCCTCATCCCTGCCCTTTTCCCATGGGTGTGGGAAGCTATTCACTCTTTCTCTCCTTCCGAATCTAGGATTCGGAACTCGTGTCTTTCACAGCCCCTTCCGGGTGTTCCCAACCACCCAGGATATCTGCGCTCCTGTCCCTGTTCGGGCACCAACTGCCAGGCCTAGAGGCCTGAGGGCTACCCGAGTCTTCTTACCTTACCTCTCGCAGGTCTTCGGCGGGCCAAACCGGATAGTCGTATGAGAGAAGAGACCTCCCAGAGTCGAACAAGGGTTAAGCTTTTATTCAGGGTTCTGGTTACAAGTGCAGGGGAATTCTTCCTTAGGAGGGAGCGAGGAATCTCCCAAGGAGGCAAAGATCTTACAATAAGAGATTGGAAGTAGAAGTGTAAGTGGGGAGAGAGGGAGAGGGGAGAGCGAAGAGAGGAAAAACGGAGCTTTCTGTCCTGTTTGCTCCGCGCCCCTCCCGCCTAAGAGCGCTTTCAGGCTTTCCTGATCCTAATTAAGCTCTCCAGCCGCATAGTTTGCACCTGAATACCGTGCCTGTTAGATAACAATAGGTGTGCCCAGATCTGGGACAATCTCGAGGGCGGAGAGAGCTCTCTCCCATCACGTTTCTCACGGGAAGAGGCGGAAATACACGAGATTGCTCGGTCTCACTCCTCGATTCCCTGGTGTTTATGGGGGGTCTCGTGAGAACTCTAAGATTTAGAAGTTCCCACCTTTACCCGCCCGAGACTGTCCACATGGAATTGAGCTTCCATCCCCAGCAACACAGCTAGTGAGTGTCAAGTAATCTGAGGTGAGATTTGAACTCAGGTCCTCCTGATTCCTGCACTGGTGCTCTATCCACTCCACCACCTAGCTGCTCCATGCGATAATTAGGAAGTAATTTACAGACTAGAATTAAGAAGGGTTTGGGAATGCTTTCAGTAAAAGGGACTTTAAGAAAACCAGGATCTTAGTAGGCAGAGCAGAAGAAGGAGAATATTTCAGGCATGGGGAACAGACAGAGAAAATGCCCAGAACCAAGAGATACAATGTCTTTTTTGTGGAATAGCCAAGAGGACCATCTCACAGGATCAGAGAGTATGTGTTGAGGAATAAAATGTAAAAAGATCAAGAGAGTAGAAGAGGGCTAGGTTATAAAGGGCTTTGAATGCCAAACAACATTTTGTATTTGATCCTGAAGGCAATGGTGAGCTACTGGAATTTATTGAGTAGGGAGCACATTTGATTGAACCTGCACTTTGGGAAAATCACTTTAGTGTCTGAAAGGAGGAAAGATTGAAGTGGAGAAAGATTTGAGGCACTTAGACCCATCAGGAGGCTATTGCAGTGATCCAGGTATGAGGTTATGAGGGTTTGTCCTAGAGTGATGGCAGTGTCAAAATAGAGAATGTGGTATATTCGAGAGATTTTACTAAGGTGAAATCTGCAGACCTTGGCAACACATCAGGTATGGGGGATTGAGTGGTGGTAAGAAGTTGAGGATGACACCTGTGTTTGAATACTGAGGAACTAGGAAGGTGGGGAAGTTAGGAAGAGGGGAACGTTTAGGGGAAAAGATAATGAGTTCTGTTTTGAACATGCAGAATTTAAGATGTTTGCTGGACATCCACTTCAAGATATCTGAAAGCAGGTCAGCAGAAAGGCTCAGCACAGAGTTGGTAATTTCAATGGGAGTTGATGAGATCACCAAGTAAAGGAGTACATAGGGAGAAAAGAGAGAACCAACCCTGAGAGACTCCTATGATTAAAGGGTATGATCTGGAAGAGAATCCAGCAAAGAAGGCTGAACCTGTGGTCAGAGAGGTAAGAGGAAGAAGTGGTAACTAGGAAAACTTAGAGAGAAGAGACTATCAAGGAGGAGAGTGTGATCAACAGTGTCAAAGACTGCAGAGAGGTCAAGGAGAATGAAACTTGAGAAAAGGCCAGTGGATTTGGCAATTAATGACTTTGGAGAGAGCAGTCTGGGTGGAATGATAAGGTCAGAAGCCATATTGTAAAGCATTAAGAAGAGAGGGACAGAAGAGAAGTTGAGGCATGTATTGTAAATGGCCTTTTTGAAGAGTTTATGTACGAAGGGCAGAAGGTAGATTGGATGGTTAGTGGGGCATGCTCTGCTCCATGGCCTCTGCCTCTGAGCTTCCCTACATTTTTTCAGCTTTAAGGATTCAATTCACATCCACGTAGTAAGGACCTATTAAATGCTTTTTTGGTTAGTTACTTAATTTGATTAGTTACTTGATTACATATGTTCCCTCACCTTGAGACACTTAAGTTCTGAGGGAGGAAGAACATACTGTAGCTGGCATGATGGAAAGAAGAGTTTCCTGGTCCTACCCTGGTGATCCAGCTGCTAGAGCCTTTCCCTTTAAGATTACCTCCACTGACACTCCATGTATCTTTTATATACCTAGTCATTTACATACTGGCACCCCTATTAGAATGGAAGCTCTTTGAGGACAGGGTCTGTTTTTACTTTTTTTTATATCCTTGGTGCTTAGCGCTGTGCCTCAGCACATAGTAAGTGCTTAATAAATGCTTATTGAATGAACGAACGAACGAATGAATGAATGACAAACCAGCTGACTTGGGGTCAGGAAAGTTATAGGATCCCTACTCTGACATTTACTAGTTGTGTGACTAGAAGTAAATCACCTAAATTGATTGATTTGGTTTCCTCAACTGGAAAATATATGACCCACTTGACAGGATTTTTATGAAGAAAACAACTTGTAAATCTAAAATGCAGATAAATGCAACTAGTTATGCATACAAAGATTAGTTCCAACACAGGGCTATGTAGGCCAGGTACTAAATCAGTGGAATAGCAATGCTACAGGAGAGTATGTTTACTGATGACAGAAGCATATTTATAATTGTCACCACTTCCAGAAAAGGTTATTGCCTTCTGCTGTATGTAATATATAACATAATATCCTATATTGTAATAGAATTAACATAATAGAATTTTTCTATGCAAATTTACTATAAAATAAAATATATCTAACCTTTTTCTCTTCTTTCCCCAAACCTAGTATACTAACGTACTATAAGTATATTACTTTATAAGTCAAAAGGGCATAGAAAAAAACAAATTGAGTCAGTTCCAAAGTATAAATATAAGGAAGTATCTACATTGTTAAATCTGGAAGACATCCTTTTAAAAAGTTTTTGAAAATTAGAGTAATTTTTAGATATTAATATTTGCTTTGATTTATATCTATTTGAAGATGTGATAGTATTCTGCACTCCAGGTAGGTAGGTGGCACAGTGGATAAAGCTCTGTGTCTGGACTTAGGAAGATTGGGGCTTAAATCCAGCCTCTGTCATTTACCAGCTATAATGACCCTCTGTCTGCCTCAGTTTCCTCAGCTGTAAAATGTGGATCAGAATGCAGCCTGTCTCCCAGGATTGTTGTGAGAAAATATTTAAAGTGCTTAGAAAAATGCCTTAATAAAATGCTTATTCCCATCCCCTCTTTTCTAAATTGGAAGTTGTAAGATGACTTGTCCTAATTTCTTTAATATACAAATCTCAATAGTTTTCCAGAGACTTTTAAAGTAGAATTTACTACATATGAGAAGGTAGAAATGTTTTTCTTTTTCTTTTCCCTTTTCTATAAAAAATACTCACGAGATAATGCTGGCAAATTTTAGCTGGCTGTATAGATTATTTACCTGAAAACATACAAGTCATCTAGAATCATGTGACCTTGAGGATCATAATGGTTCAAAGGATCAGTGAGTTAAGTAGACCCTTAGAGTTGTTTATAATGCTGTCATCATGTGAAAGTCCAGTATTATTGACAGCTGAGTTAATAATATGATTTAACATAGTACATAATTAGATATTTACACAACAGTTAAAATTAGAGTCAGTTCTCATATTAACTTTTATTTTATATTTCATTCCTGCCTCATAACATATGCACTAATAAAACCAGTGCGAATTTGATCAACTTTTCTAATAAAACTTAATTTATAAGAGTATTATTAACCCTGTTTTGTTCATGTAGGTGAAGGATTAAATAATGATCAGAAAGACAAAAGTCTCTGAGGCAAGTGTTTCCTCCTTCTTGAGACTTTCCTAATCTTTTCCCAGAGCATGCCTGTCCTCCTCCCTCCCCCACTCTTTCCACATTTTTCTCTGAAAATTGTGTTAAAAACAACACTGTAGTTACTTCTTGAAAAGTTATTTCAATGGAATGCCCTATTAATTCCACTCCCCATTCTCTATATCAAAACTTCCTTTCTTGGATACCATTCCCCATCCCTGTTATTTCCTATTAGAAGTAAGCCCCTTGAGGGCAGAGACTGTATTACTTGTGATAAGCAAAACTTTAGGTGGGTTAGTTTTCTAAAATAGGATACACAAACACCAGTATACAATTTTGACATGCACTAGTATCTGGTACATAAGTGCATTTGACTGATAATTACTTTTTTGTGTCCAATCAGGTAACTAGGTATATGTTTCAGTATGGTCACTGTACCAATGGAAGATGAATTAGTCAATTAAAAGTTATCTATTATGTTGTGTTATGTGTCAACCATAGTGCTAAGTGTGGAAGATGCAAATACAAAAGTGGGAAAGTCCTTTGAGGAGCTTACATTCTCATGGGGAAGACAATTTATATAGGGGAATGGAGGTCCAGGAGTATATTCCAGTCTGGAAGGTCATAAAAGATGGTGAATGAACTGATAGGGCTTGTAGATGGAAGCATCTTTTTCTGGAAGCCATTGATTTAGGTAGTTTCTAAAGCAAGAGGTAGAAGAGGACTGAGAATAGGAGATATCCCTGTGGGGAGTTTAAGACACCTGAGGCTAGTTTCATGTGGAGACCACAGAATTAGCAGGTGACTTGGGTGAAAAACCATGGTCAACCAAAACTTGCTCAGTTAGGTAGGAGAAACAAGCAAAACAGTGCAGATGATTGATAGGCTGAAGAAGTAGAGTTTGATTTGGGGGCTGATCTAGTTTGGAGAGTGCAACAAATAATTGTTCACTCAAAATAATTGTTCAAGGCAGCTCCTTAAAAATATAAATATATAAGCTTACTGCATACCTCCATGGAACACATAATTCTAGTAACATTATTTTTCTCAAAGCCTTTCATTACTAACACTGTAACCATAAAATGAGTCCATTAAAGTGACAAAAATTAGAGTGACACTCAATGCAAAATTTACTATCTTGTTCATCAGTGTGTATAACTAATTAAAACCAATTGCTTACTCTTCATTACAGAGCAGACCCAAGCTCACTCATTGGTCCTAGGGCCTATATAATTTGGGTGCTATCAGCTCTGGCCTAGAAACAAACATTTTCAATGTCTTGATAAAAATCTCTTCTGACTGTGACAGAGCATACCAGCTTTATTTAAAAAAAAAGTTTTGATGAGAAAATTTTTTGTATCAATCTGCCATTGCCTTAAATAGCAAACCCATACAAATATTCTCTGAAGTTTCCAATCTGGGATTTGAGTTCAGGAATTAATGACTCTTATCTCTTACTAAAATTTCCCCAACATAAGAGCTGTCTTTGTAATAAGGAGATAATCCTTTAATTCTTCAAAAGATCCACAAATTCATTTGTGTCTTGTAAAATAACTGAATGAATGACACATTTATTAAGTACCTGATATGGGCAGGTAAGTGGTGCAATGGACATTTGGGGTTGGGAAGACTGAGTTCAAATCTGATCTCAGACAGTTACTACATATGTACCCTTGGGCTAGTTATTTAGCCCTTTTTGCCTCAGTTTCTTCATGTGTAAAATGAACTGGAGAAGGAAATGGCAAACCACTTTAGTATCTTTGCCAAGAAAACCCCAAATGGTCACGAAGAATCAGACATGACTGAAAGGACTGAACAACAACTATGTTCAAGGCACTGTGCTAAGTGCTTTATAGATATTAGTTCATCTGATACTTACAAAGACCCTGGGACCTAGGTGGTATTAGGATTTTTGGTTTACAGTTGAAAAAACTGAGGCTTGACTTGCCCAGGGTCACTCAACTAGTAACTAAGGCCGTATTTCAAGGGCAAGTATTCCTGACTTCCAAGCTCTATACTTTTTCTACCTATCTGCCACTAGGGATACAAATAGAAAAATAAGTTCCTGATCTCACAAGGAGTTCCTGTTTTAATAATGAAGACAACATATATGTAAGGTTTTAGCTGCAAGCAGGTAGAAAGGCCCCATCATGCTTAGGGTGTAGTGAAAAAGTAGCTGTTACTGATTTTTTCTTTCTCAATGGTGGCTACTGGGGGTGGACTAGCAAGCAGGCCTGGTGGTTTGGGGAACAGTATTATTCCTCCAACACTCTTGGGTTCAGGATCCTGGGATGTTGTAGGAGCTTAATGAATGCTTATTGAATTGAATTGAATTCACCTCTTCAAATAGTGGTTTCATGAGCTTCTTACATGCATGTATTAGACATACTATAAACATGTGTGTACATATACATAGATATTGGTGCCCACCTTTCTAGTGATGAGTCTTCCTACGCTTAAGCTGGTCTTTGTATGGAAAAGATGGAATCCATTGCTAGGCTGTAGCACCAATGTGATGTTCACAGCACCAATGGCAGCTATGAGTATGCCGTCATAGTTCTGAATTGCAAAATATAACAGACTCTTCACTTGGAAGACAGAACCAAAACATTTATTCAGCCACCAGAAAGCCAAATCCCAACACCAGAAAACCAGATCCATCATAGTAACCAAGAACCCTATACACATTATCAGGCCTGCCCACCAACAGGCTGGCTAAGCAAAGTGCCCTTCTCTCACTCACAGCCAGCTGCCTGCCTCCTCTGTCATTCCCAGCTCTGACTAGTCTGACCAGCTTCCTCTCAGCTCTGTTCCAGCTTCGCTTCTTCCTGTTCTACCTGTTCATCAAGCTCCTCCCACCACAGGTTTCATGTGACATAGGCTTCCATGTGGCTTAAGCAGGTCACATACGCCTATTAATGGATGAGAATGTTCTTTAAAAATACATTATCTATGGAGAACATAGGAATAAAGGGAACTTTCCATAAAAAAAATACATTAACTATATGCAGCTTTTCCAGTTCAATGTCTATTATTTGTCAGAATTTTATGATGTGCTCACATAACCTTCAAGATACTGGGACCACATTTATACCACAATGGGACATTAATATAGAATTTCAGTAGAAAAATTAAAAATATGACTTCTTAAGTGATCATTCCATTATTTATACAAGAATCTCAATGAATCATTCCTGAATATTGGTTTAATTTTTATGAAATTGTACTATATTTCTTCCAGAAATAAAATCAATTTAAAGAACATTAGACATATTAATTAAGGTTTATATTTTTAAACATACAGCTAAGCCCATATGTTGTAAAATTTATGATCTAAGTTTAAATATTTTTGTAAAAATACCTTTCAGAAGTTTGCTCAATAAAAGTGATATACTCATTTAGATGTTTCTCATTGTCCAAAGTCAGATGGCTCTTGGCAAAAGTGGAGAGCTGGGGAATCTGAGAACACTCTTTAGATGATAAGAAGGTAAAGATTTATAGCATAAGGAAAAGTTTAGCTGAGAGATCTGCATTGTCTTGGTGCATGTGCATAAATTATGTACAAGACTCTGGAGTGCAGTCACTACCAATAACTTTGTTATCTGGATCAGGAAAACAGAAAAGTCATATTTGTTCTTGATGCCTGTGTTCCCACTAACAAGTCTTTCACATTCAAATGGTATGTTTTAAGGAAGAAATTTAAACCCTTTAGTGGGTTTATTGGAGGACAAAGACTCAAAGGAATGCAGGTATACAGATATGTCAGGATCTAAAATTATAATTTGTACCTCAAGCGTTAGATACACTTCTTAGGAATATTTTTGTCTGATCTTTAGCTAGTATTCACATGTCTTGTGGATTCACTTGCCACAACAGCTACCATAGCTCAAGTCCTCTTCACTTCTTGCTTGGGCTATCGCAATATCCTTCTAAATGCCTTCTCAGCTTCAAGTCTCTCTCTGTTTCATTCCATCTTCCACTTCCCTTCTAAAGTGATATTCATAAAGCATAAGTCTTACCATGTCATTTCCATGCTTAATAAGCTATGGTGGCTCCCTATCATTTCTCAGACAAAATACCAACTTCTCTCTTAGACATTTAAAACCTTTGAAAGCACAGCTCCAGACTTACTCATTCACTTGTACTCCATGGTCCTTGCTGTGGCCCCACTTGATATTCCAACTCCTATTTCCAGGCTTGTCCTAGGCTGCCCTTTAGAACAGGAATTCTATCCTCCCTTATAGCCACCTCTTAGAATTGTACTAGTTTTCTTCAAATCTCAGATCAAGCGCTATAGCCCACATGAGCATTTTCCTCACACACCCCTCCAGCAATTAGTTCCTTCATTCCCTCACCATATCCCCTCTATCACAAAAATAAACAAACAAAAACTTCATATATTTTTTATTTTTACATGTGTATTGTTATTTTTCCCAATGAATTTTAAATTTCTTGACTACATGGACTCTTTCATTTTTATCTTAATAAATGATTGCTGATGAGTATAAAAACAAATACAGAAGTTTGCCCTATGATTATCAAGGATAGTGGTTCAAAATGAAGACTTAGTTACACATGAAATTTTTGCATTTCAGTAGGCCATTAAATGAAGGCTAAGTAAGCTTAAATTCAGCCAGTCTTTTTTGAAGTGACTTTTATGTACAGAGCGCTCATTTTATTAGGTACCAAATGAAAAGAAGATACAGCTCCTGCCTTTGAGGAACTCATAGACTCATAGGAGCATGTGTCACACAAGTAATTCTAATACATATTAAGTACATAAGACACAAATATTTGAACTCCTAGGAAGAAAAAGGTAGTTACTTTCTGGGAAGTCAATTCAGCAATCATATATTAAGCACCTATGCAAGGCGACTGATTCTGGCACCATCCTTTCAGAGCCAGAACTGGTTACTTCTCCCCATCGGGGTTCTTGATACCCCTTGAGGTTTGAGATATTTCTTTTCTCTTACCATCAACCACCATCTTCTATGTTCCTTCCATTCTAGGGGAATAGTGACCAGTACTCCATTTTCATTTAGTCACTGAATATCGCTCGGCTTTTATAAGAGTATTTATAGCACAAATGAGCATAAAGATACTTCTTCCTCCCTTTTCTTCCGCTTCCTCCCCCTCGTCTGATCTTGCCTGTCTTAAGGGGAAAGAAGTAGGAATTAGGCTTGTAACTTAGCTCAGTCCTTAAAGAGCATTTGGTTCTATCAAATTCGTGTCTACCAGTTTCTGTTGGCTGGTGTCCTGGACCTAATTACTCTGGGAGTTAATGCTGGGCTGGCTGCAGTACTTGACCTGTATTCCTGACCTAATGGATGACCATGGCTTAACCTCCTAGGCTGGATACCAAATTAGCCCACCATAAAATAAAGGAAAAAGGCTTCCCCCAATCAAGTGTGTGTAGGCCAACTGAAACCAGTTACAGAATGCCTGGACATGTTCTACTCCTCCTGATTCTCTGCGGATCAACTCTCTTGCATCCTCCATGGGGATGACACTCTCTTAGCAAACTGATGGAGTCTACACAATACACTAGATCTTCCATTCTACCAACTATGTATGCATAAGCCATTCCAAAGTCTAGATTGCAAAGATTTGAGAAGCAATACAGTCCCTGCTCTCAAGGAGTTTGCATTCTGCTGAGGCAAATAACATGAACACAAGTAAATAAAGTATAGACTAAATAGTTTCAATAAGGATAAGTGTATTAACCACTGGGGGGATTCGGGAAAGATAAGAGAACACAAGGAGAAACTCAACACATTGAACAGTTGAATTGCAGACAAAAGTCTAGATGAGACAAATCAGTCTTGTGAATAGAAAGTGAAGTCAATGCATAGCAATATTAATCTGCTGCTTATTTTTCTTAACATTAGACCTGAAATTCAGACTTGGCTTTAACTCTTACACATACATGCACATACACACACACACACACACACACACACACACCCCTTATGGAAGGCATCCTAATTATCTAATAGTCATACCTCTGAAAGCAATATTACTAAAACAGCTACAGAGAGACAGTGTGGTCTAATGGATAGAGAGAACTGGCCTCCAGGTGAAGAAAACTTGGGTTCAAGTCCTACTTCTAATATACACTTGCTATGTGACCCTGAGAAAGACGCTTAATCTCTTGGTACTTCAGGCAGCTCTAAGAGAAGGTGCCTACTTGAATTGGCAGCTGGAGTTTCTTTATCCGTGAAGATTTCCCTGTGGCAAGAAAAATCACAGGTCTTGTCCCCTGACCCAATCTCTGTGGGTTGTTACTGCCTTGGTTCATAATTTCATTCTTAATTGTGGTTTTTTTTTTTTTGCCTAGGAAATATGTGCATCTTAAATATGTTGAACAAAATTCTCAATGTATATGCTTCTTCCTCTGAATTTTAAATAATTTACCATTACCTCATGCCAGTATGGTTTATTGATTACCAATTTTATAGTTGCTACATGTCCCCAAAATCATAATGTATAGATGCTCATCATTTATTCAGATTTTATTACGTATATGTGTACACACACTCACACACACACACACACACACACACACACAATCTACCTTCCTGTATAAAAGGTCAAATTAAATGTCATCTACTTCTGCTTGAACTTTAGAAATTCCAAAGATTGCTTCATATTAAACACCATGTTTTTGTAAATTCATAAATTAACATTACTTTGTATCAGACTGTGGTACAGGAGTGGCCAAAAAAATCTTCGAAAAAAGACCTGTTTATTTTTTTTTTTTATCATAAGAAATATATAATTCCTCAAAGGAGAGTTCCATAATAAAAAAAAAAAGCCCCAAACCCCACATACTAGTACCTCCCAAATGTATAACACTAAAATGTTAAATTTGCCCTGAATAAAGATCGAATTTTAATTAGTAAGTGTCTGAGCTAAGACTAACAGCTTGGTGGTACAGTAGACAGAGTGCTGGGCCAGAAGTCAGGAAGACCTGAGTTCAAATCTAGGCACAAATCTTACTAACAATATGACTCTGGGCAAGTGACGTTAACACTTTTTGCCTCAGTTTCTGCATCTGTAAACCGAGCTTGAGAAGGAAATGGCCAAACACTCTAGTAGCTTTGCCAAGAAAACCCCAAATGAGTTCATGAAGAGTTGGACATGACTGAAAACTTTGCAACACTGAACTAAGACTCAAATTTAGATTTGGACTTCACATTCAGTGTTTTGAACACTATGCCACTCTCTTCTGAAGGGACGTTGAGTGAAAATTAAAGAGTTTGGCATATTATATAGAAAAACATCTTAACCAAGACCGTCCAGAAAGGAAATAGATGGGATAATGATGAAAGAGTTCCCAAATACTGGAGGTTTTCCAACAGGCTGGGCAATTGCTTGCTAGCAGTGTAAAAATGTTGATGCATGCGTTGAAGAAAGAATTGTAGTAACTCATCTGTCCCTTCCAACTCTGAGATGCTGTGATTCTGGGTGTTAAATGTTATCTTGATTGAATTATGATGTATGTACTGAAATGTGATGTGCCTTGGATATTTATGCTAGGAGGTGTATCTTTTTCTGGGGCTTGGGTAAACTGGAAGTGTTAAGTAAAGGAAGTGTCTTACACAATGGTAGAATGGTAATGACTGTCATTGATAAGAAGACAGAGACACAGGAGACAGGTTGAGCTATGTTTTCAAGGTGTTAGTGGAGAGGTGAAAGTAACTAATAGGGAATTTAAAGGGGAAAAATTTTTTAATTAATTTGATTAATTTTTTAATTAAATCAGGCAATATTAGAACTTTAGGTTATTCTGAGATAGTTTTCCCTTTTGTAATAGTTATTGGGAAATTAATATAATCTAAGCAGGAGTTAAATTCAGGTTTAACTACAAAAACTAACCTATCTGAGCTCTACTCTCCTTAATTAATTTTTAAAGATACTTAATTGCTCTGCTTTATTATTTAATTTTATTATTTTTATAAGCACCTAAACTTTTTTCAGAAGATGGATTACTCTTAAATAAAGGAGTGTGTGTGTGCGTGTGTGTAAATATCTTCCGTGTGGCAGAAGTATGAAGTTCTAGGAAACTCAAATTCATTCAGTTAGTATTTTTAAACAATTGCGCTGAACAAGGCACTGAGTACATTTCTGAGAATGACATCAGAATGTAGAAGACCTAGGCTCTACTCTCAAAAATTTTACTATAACTAGTAGACCTAAAGAGTCTTTTAAAGGTGAGGAAATTAAGGCCCAGGAATCCCGTCCTGGGAATCCCTTCCCACGTGACATGCCTAAGGTCATTTTAGTTGTTAGCTGCAAAACGATCCTAGGACTGAGGTTTTTCCAACTCATAGGCTTGTAGTCTTTTGGGGCCACCCTGAAAAGAGCTGAAGATTTCATACCAGTTAACAGTGATCCATACTTCATTTTAAGGAAATGCTTGAGGTCCAATGCTAAAGCCACATAAATGAAACCAATTTACACATCAATATGAAAAGGGCAGTTGGTTTCTCATTGGGCCTTTTAAATCACATCTACACACAGTCACTACTGGTAATAACATTGTCCTACATACAAACTGAAATAACCAAAGCTAGGAGTCAGTACACTTCATTCCTTCTCTTCTTTTTTAAGATTTATTTTAAGCAATACTTTCTTTAAAAAAATTCATCATTCAAGCTTGTTCCCATTTAAACCAAAACAGGATTTGTTTGCAGTAACTATTGAGATAAGAAGTTGGTTTAAATTGGGTAGATATGTTTTAGTTAAATTCAAGTACACCTTTCCTCATTCTGTTTGCTTTTCAGTCTTCTAGTACAAGGTGCCCTGGATCTTGCCAACTTATAAAAGCCAGTCATTCTATTTTGTTTTTTAAGCAGAAAGATCAAAAAAATTACCTAAAGCTTCTGCTTTCTCTAAGTTCTATTTTTTTATAGCCTTGTCTCCTGTTATTAGCATGTTAAGATAATGCTGAACATCCTTCCTCATTTGCCTTTTTGTCCCTTCTGTCCATCCAATTCTTTACTCTTCAAACCTTTAATTGTCCAACCATCCCTTTCCCTGTTCCTCTGTGATCAGGCAGAGCAGCCTATCCCAGCTTCAAATGGAAAAATATCATTGTTTTCAAGGATGCTTAGAGGAAGAGATTCCATCACCCCACCTGGCAATTCTTTCTGATTTTTGACATCATCCCCATTGGAGTGATTGCACTTACATGTAATCAGAGTCCTCAGTTCTACAGCTCAGTGAACTCCTTCATGTTTATACTTCTCATATTTGTTTATATATAAACAGAACAGATTTGTTTTGGGGAGGGAAACCTGTTTCTGAAGTTGATTTTCACCTTTGTAAAAATTTTGTGCTTCTAGTAACTTCTTTTTAAAAAATATTTATTTAGCAGCAGCAACAGAAGAACCAGAAGTGATTCCTGATCCAGCTAAGCAGACAGATCGAGTAGTGAAAATAGCAGGAATTAGTGCCGGGATTTTGGTATTCCTCCTACTCCTCCTAGTTGTCATATTAATTGTCAAAAAGAGGTAAGACCTTTAAATGGTGTCTTGTCCCACTTTCTTACCATATTTGTCAATAATTCCCACACGTTTTCCTCCACAGGATATTTCAGTGTAGGGCCATCATTAAGAAGAATAACTTTTTCCAAGTACATTGAACTCTTTAGTTTATTTCTCATACTTTAAAGTAGCTAATTCTTGGCAGTTCATTGTTGGATGCTTGTGTTCTCTGCTATTTTTTTTAGTTTTCCAAATTAAATTACATGTCCAAGTTGTTAAAATGCAAAAACTGTGTAGGACATCAATATATGTGTTATCCAGAATGTATTTATTTAATTTCGTTTATAGTGTATTAGTTTACAGTTCTTGATGCTTTCTGCTATACCGTGTCATGTTTTACCAACTGCATTTTATGTGTTCACTTTGGCTAAAAATCTAGATCAGAGAAAATGTGGATATTATGTAGTCGAATTCTGTATTATGTCTTCACTGTGTATAAACATCACTACTAAAAAATGAAAGTCAGGGCCTTTTTTGATTATTAATTTTCTCAGCATTCAAGACTCTTTGTAAGATATCAACCAATATCGCCATCTTCTGGAGTTATAAAAAGATGTTGAAATTTAAAAAACTGTTTAGGAAATTAATTTAAAGAATGCTGCTTCTTAGATATCTATATCAATATGCACACTTTTCCATGGTTGAAAATTGTTAATCTCTTGTCATATTCCATAATCATTTTGCCAGTACCTCAAAGCAATACTATCTCATAATTAATATAGCTGATGAACTCTATTAATTTCTACCACCATGTCTCCAAGTCTGATATTTGGGATGTGCTGCACCAACCAGTTTGTCTTTCAAAAGGCACAGCTGTCTATCTTAAACGTGTTTGTGTGCAGCAGTGTTTTCTGATTTATGGATCTCTCAGTGGAAAAATCTACTGCTTGTAAATGTTGCATATGTTCACTTGAAACATAGTGTATTTTTCTTATTAAATAAGTGAAATAAAACATTGAAATTGTAGCTAAGAGTCATGCTACATGTTTTTGATGGTTCCATTAGTTTTTTTAATTTATTGCCTCTTTACAATGACACCCTGGAGATATATAACTTGGAGAAGAAGCGTCTGCATTAGAAACATTAGGTATGCTTATAGTGTTTTGTGTTAGTTAGCTACATATGTGCTTTCTCCAATAGTGCTCTCCCTTTTCTCTGTTGTCTACCTTTGTATTTGAGAATTACATTCTATGTGAAGCAAGAAACAAGACATCTCTTAGTCTCTTAGTGACAAATTTGGAAATGAAGGTCTATAAGATTTTCAGCTCTAACCTTCTGCCATCATGCTGTTTCTAGTTCAGGTTTACAGTTGCTACCTCACCAGTTAACTACAACCTTGCTTCACCATTGAGATTCATTCAGTCAACTTGTGTCTGATAAAGGAGCATATTGGAGTGGCTTCCAATTACATATCATTAGTCATTTTCAGCTGGGATAGACTTAGCTACACTAAGCTATTTTGTGGAATTTGAAAACACTTCATATTTCTTTAAGTTTTATATTGACAGCCTTCCTTATCCTGGGCCCTCCCTCTTAAGGAAAAAAAAATTTTTTTAAATAAAAATGTCTTAGAATAGTAAGTCAGTGCTGTCACATGTTTTCAACCATCGCAGCAACATTTCCTTGTGGGAAGTGCACTGATCTCTCATGGCAGCGATGTGTCAGGTATTATAACATTTTGTCAATTACCTAAATACACAGACCACCAATGAACTTCTTTCTAGTCCATATTTAAAATTGGTGGAAAAGGTTAACCCATTTAATGAGTCTCGAATACTTGATCATTTTTTTTTGTGATTATAGTTTATTCACTTTTCTCTTTAGTAGGATGGAGGATAGGGCTTATCTTTCTTTTCCCTTCTTCTATCCTTACTCCCAGAGGATTTAGGTATGTTTTTTTAGGTGGTCTTTTAGATATATTCATAATGACTATATTAAAAACTTCAGGACATGGAATGATATATGCCAAGATTAGTTAAGCCCTAATTTGCTCTGGGCAATATAAACAGCTCTAAACATGACTTCCATACATGTATACATACACACATGGAATCATACATTTTTCTAATGGATGTTTTAAAAAAATTCTGACTGATCATTTTCAGCATATGTTGCTAGTACATTCATAATGTAGTATCCCTTTTACCATGAGCTCCTTACAAAAAAAAAAAAGTGATAAAAGAGTGGATTTAGTTTCCTAGCTTATGAAATGTTATGGAATCCTCTATGTTCTCAAACATGACTCTATCCCTTGCTGGGAAAATATGAGTGGGTAAGCAGTTCTCTATTCCTTATTCACATATTGAAAGGGGGGTTGTGTAATTCTGGTTGTTTTGTTAAAGAATGGGTTGAAATTCAGTTGAATAAAAGTACCAACTGGAGTTATGTAAAGTAAGTGGTTAGGCTAAGGAAAGGGATATTGCATCTTTCAAAAAGCAGTGTCATTTTTTAATTTAATCGCCATTGAAATATTTCCAGACTTATGCCATTTCTTCATTGGTTCATATATCTATATATATATATGATATTTCAAAATGCTCAGCATGAATACATTAACATTTCCAAACACCAAAATGTTAAAATTATGTTTCAGTACAGTAAACATTTGTGTGTATGAATGTGTTCACATGCATCTACTCTAAAAATGTTTGTGGATGTGTGTGTGTGTGTATATATATAGTGTATGGTTTATATGTACACATATATGTGCATATGTATGTTCATATAACATATGTATACACCTGTGTACCATTGGGATTAAAAAAAACTTTTTCTGTAAATGTAGGTATCATTCTGTGTACAAAATAAACAAACATTTTAGATCTGTAGGTCTTTTAACTAAAAAGTACAAGCCTATGTAGTGCACAAGTTCTATACACAGCTGTTCCATTTGTCATGACATCTAGATGGTAATGAATCATATTGTGCTTAACTGCATGTTGAAAAGACACAATCCATTTAATTCTTCCATGAGGGGGCAATGAATAAAATATCAGCATGTTATTTTTTCAAGTGATCTCTCTTCAGAATTCATTTTTGTACTGCTTGTGTGTGTTTAATTGCATGGCAAAGGGAGTCTAATCAATGCATGGAGCAAATAGAACTGCTAACTGAAGAAACATGAGTTTGGTTTTATTTTATTTTTTTAACGCACATTTTTCTGCTTTATTGAATGTGACAGAGTCACGCTTTTCATTCACCATTGCTTCTCTTTTTCCACTGTCTGTGATTTGCTTGCCAGGAGGAGCTACTATTCTTACTCCTACTACCTGTAAGTAGAAAATGGGTGACGTACTTCTTTATGTGTGTAAGATGCAGTATCCCTTTTCAAAAAAATGAAGAAAGGGCTTTATAATTCTGGTGAAGTTTTGAACAGTGATCTCTTTCCTTGGACTCTAAAATCAGAAAGCTTATCTCTTCCTTCCTCTGAATTTCTGGACTTTGTTAGTATTTTTTTTAAAGGGATATTGTATTACCGTATGTGGAGCTTCTTTAAATTTTTATTTACTATTTTCCATGAGTAGCTTTAGACAATTCAGTAAGCCAGACCTACACATAGCCTCAGAACATCATAGCTCAACTTACCAGGTTAAGTGGAGAACATGGTTATGGACATTAATTCCTATATTTGTCTAATACTTTCAGGTTACAAATGAAGTCATCATACCTGATTCTTCAGGAGACCTATGTACTATCAAATAAGGCTATCGTAGGAGCATTTAAACTGACTTCCTATACTTTAGGGAGAGGAAAGTATGTTGTTATTAAAGTATCATTTGGTCTAGGCCCAAAATCAGTCAGAATATGCATGTGAAAATATGTGGAATTACAGTATTGCAATACCCAGCAAGATGTAGTGGGTTGTTGGGATGTTGAGTAGGATGAACTGATTCATTGTAAATTAAAGTGAATTTTGGGTGGGAGTGGTAAATGACCAAGGACCAAATGCTTTGGTATAAATACTTGTAATAACAGCATACAACACTATATTTATATGTCTTCTAAAGTTAGTTATGTTTTTCTAACTCTAGATATGTGACCTTAGATCATGAAATGTTCATGGACATGCCTGAGTCATCTTTAAAGAGAAAGATCTCCTGAAAGCTAAGGGCAGTTATGTGGGGTTTGATTGCTTCAAAGCAGGCCTGGTCTTTACTTTACCACTATAGACTGACTTTCCATGATGAACAATTATGAAAAATTTTTATGGGGTATTTTTCTTAACCATGTCCTCTGGAAAGGCAACCATAGTCCCTTAGAGTCTGTTCCTTGGGACTGCTACTGTTAACACAGAATTGTATTGCATAGACTAACTCAGATAGCAGTATATCAAAAAGTTAGGAGACTAATAATTTGACTTTGTTGAAAAGAATTAAAGCAATCTTTCATAAACTGAAATAGCTTCTAGTTTATTGTGATGAATGATATTTCTTTTGTTAAATAATGGTTCACGAAGCCAACCATTTAATACTGCTACACAACATTTTTTCCCACTAATACACCCACCTGCATAGGTTTAAGCTTTTGAATGCTTTGCTACATAATAAAAGTCATTTGTACTTTTGTCGGCTCTAAGTACCTGCCTAATGAATTGCTTAACCGTCCTGAAGTTCAGTTTATATAGAGAGTCTTCTAAGGGCAAGAAAGTATTGAACATATAAGGAATTAATGAGTATTTATATATAGGAATATCATTACATTTAACATCAACCATTTATAGATTTTAGATACATTTAGAACATAGTTGACATTGTAATATTATTGACTATCCACATTTATGGTAATATGTTAATAGGCTTTATAAGTCTGTTGGCATTTATCATAAACCAACTGCTTTGTCATAGAACTCTGCTACAATATGCTGCATAATGTAGATGAGTTATATATTCTTTTTTGTTGTTTTCAAATTATATTAAGTCAGAGGGGTACTCTTAGAGTGAGGTACACCTGGGTTCAAGTATTGCGTCACACGCTGTGACCATATAACTTCACAGTGACCTACCATTCTAAATTTTAGGCGAGTTGCTGATCATTATAGGTAGAGAGTATTTGCACAATGTGAGGGGCCAACACTGAAGAAAGCACAGATGTAGACATCCTCCTTCCCCCGATCCCCTCAATTGAGCCAAGGCTAACATAGTTAAAGTTTAAATCTACTGAAAATTTACAGAAGACAGCACAAAACTTGCAAATCAAATATGAATCAGATAGGGCATTTTGAAAACTTTGAGACTGAATTAGAAAAGGGAATGAAAGAAAATTAGAGGATGATGTAATAGCAAGTTGTCATCAAAGGTACCTTGAGGAACTGATTTCTAAACCAAAATACTTAAATTTGGTGCTATTTTTTCCAACTATAAGATAAGGTAAATATAAACCTACCTCACAGGGTTGTTGTGGGGAACAAGGTGTAAGAACAAAGTTATGAGATCACATGTAGTTTATCGGGTAATCCAGATTTGGAATCTAAAACATCAGTGTTGATCTGTTTCATAAAAGTTTTTTCAGCTGTCACCCACTGACACAATCATTTCTCATTATTCATCAATAGAGAAATGCAAATAAATTATCCATGTGTTCAAGCAAAGTTTCATCCTTTAATGTAACTCCCTCAATTTACTCAGTACCAGTCATCTTCAACATGTCTTTATTGCTTTCTTGAAAAAAAGTACCCCAAATTTCAGGCCCATGTACATTTTTGGCAACTCATTCTTCCCATATATATCATAAATAAATGTCTCAGAGGACATAGTTAATGTTTTTTACCATTTATTTGCATATGTCATTATTCACCATGAACTATATTATGTGATCATTTATCAATAGTTTTATTTTTCAGAAATTGCAAATTTTGATATTTGATAAAATGCCAATTTTTAGGCAAAGAGATGGGCAAATAAGAGTTGAAATACATGCACAAAGCGTTTCAAGTTATTACTGAGGCTTTTTTTTTAATTCTGGCCTAGGTTTAAAAAAAATGTAATACATCTCTTCCCTTGATGGACCAATCTTTAATCTTCTTTTCTTACACCTCTGCCTCTTTTCTAATTTACAGCCAATGAAATTTAGCCCAAAGGACTAAGCAATAGCTTTCTACCATGATCCATTATATGATATAACAATAGAAAAAATATTTCTCATTATATTAATAATTCCTTTACCCAAAACAGAGAATAGAAAATTACACTGTGTTAAATCATGAATTACCTGACTTCAATTATTCTGTCACTCAAGAGTCATATCCAGTTTACTGTAATATAATCTTACTGAGAAACTTCCCTGGTGGCCCTTTTAGGTTTCTTCTGTACCTTAAGCAGTTGAGGCAGCTAACAGCTCCAGAGTAACCAGTGACTGTCTTGGGCTCTGGATGGTGGCCGCTCTCTAATTGGTATTCTAACAATGGGAGGACCCAGTCCCGTTTGGATCATGTTCTGGTAGAGCTCCTCAGAGTGCTAAAAGTTCATAATGATCTTTAGGCATTTAGCATTCATGTAACAGATACCAATATTAACTACCAACCTCCTACAGTTCACAGATATTATTGTAGTTGGAATTAGAAAGGAAGTAGAAAGCAAAATGTTTGCTGTCTAGTGCTGCCTAACACCAGATTCCTGGATTACCTTTGCCATCACATTTGAATTATCTGTGATTTTGAATATTCTGGATCTCCTTTTAATAAAGCTTCATCATGGCATGGTTTACGTAGAACTTTCTTAAAGAACTAGCAAGTACTTCTTATCTTTGCTGCCAGAAGAGTAAAGTGGGCAAAGCCACTGATGAACTTGCCTCAGGTACACAAAATTGAAAGATTCAGAAAACATATATAAAATATTCCTCTCCTTTTCTAGGTATGCCATATCTTTAGAATGGAAAGGGTGACGTTGCCCTTTCATATTCTTTTGCACAAGGGTAACTAGTTATATAGTTTTAATAGTCACATAAAATAAAAGTGTCACTTTCCAAATACTAAAGATTTTAACACTGCTAGTTCCAAATTTAATGAAATACTTGCAGCATTTCAATCATCAATAGTTTTTGAAGGGGGAATTTTAATAATGCAATACTGGAGCATGTCTTTGCTGTTTGGGAAGTCATGTCTAATTTGAATCCCAGCTATACCACTTACTATCTGTGTGACCTTGAGCATGTAATTTAATATTTCTGGGACTGAGGTAATAGTAGATAATTTTGAATTTGCCCTATATGTATAGAATTCTGCTAGATTTTTTGAAGGCACTTGTGCATACCTTGTCTTGAAGACTAAGGATTGGCGCACGTTTAAACTACACTGAGAAATTGCTAGTCTTGAATATTTTTTTGACCATTTAGTGGGTAAATAAAAGTAATTGTTTCTAAGCATTTAATTGTTGAGCTTTATGCATTTAACTGAAAACAAAAGTATACAGTATAAAAAGTGCAAATTGTTATTTTGTGAATATTTTTGGGTGTTAGCAAATAATTCTGATAAAGCGATCATTAAGTTCTTCCCTATAGGGAAACCTTGAAGCAGATCAGAGAAATTAACTACCCAGCAGGAAAATAGCAAAACCTAAATTTAACTTGAGGTGTCCCATGAGCTTCCATGCTTTTTTTTTTAGTAAAATATAGTTATATCTTTTAGCACCATAATTACATAAACCGGCTGAGTAGGGAGGAAAAAATGTGACAAATTAAAGACATTGAAGACATAAATGTTGAAATTTCAATACAGCATAAATAGAATATCTTTTGTGGCAACTAAGAAGTATTAATGTGCATATATCAACCTCTTTTTTTGGAATGTTCACTGCCACTAGTGCTTATATCCTACAAGCTGCTTCCACTTTTTTACTCCCAGGCTGTCCTGAGTTACGTATTGCTCATTCCCTCTTCAAATGGTATACTAACATGTTCCTTTTAATATGTTGATTTGGCAGCAAGCTTGCTAAAAAACGCAAGGATGCCATGGGGAACACCCGCCAGGAGATGACACACATGGTGAATGCAATGGATAGGAGCTATGCGGATCAGAGCACTCTTCACGCCGAGGACCCGCTTTCCATTACATTCATGGATTCTCACAACTTTAGTCCAAGATGTAAGTACCTGGATAAGAATTTTACCAAACTGTCAAAGTGGGTTTTGGCCTCTCTGAGTGCTGCATATTTAGGTTGAGAATAGTTCTTATCAAAAGATATGAACGCATTTAAAAATATTTCTCATGTCCTAGTCTTTTTCAAAGTGAAAGGTTTAGCCTCAAGATGCACCATTTCTGAGGAAGCAAGAGCCTTTAGGTCAAATTACCAACTTGCGGAGGACAGTTACAATTATGTAGTCAGACGGAGGTGGGGTTTTTTGTTTTGTTTTAACTGCCAAAGCACAGTTGTCACATTTAACCATTTGTATCTCTGTTTGCAAAGACCAGAATCCTTTCATTTATTGATAAGGAAATTAATGAGTCGGTGTAGGGATCACCATGCCTATAAATTCTTCTTTACACCCTCCTACCAAGGATCTGTGGACAAACACAGAAATGGAAAGTCAAGTAGCCAGATTAGTGCAGATATTTTACCTTTAATATGTAGCATGGTTTCAAAAGGTTTAGTCGTCTTGGGGGTTATGGGAAGTTTGTTGTTTAAACTCTCGTCCTTCACTCTACCTACGTATTTGTGGCCTTTATGAGAGAAGAAGCTGTAAAATTCTCTTCCCTTTGCTTTTGTAGGGTGATGTAGGAGGAACATTGTAAGCATAAAGCATTTGGAAGGTTTATCTTTGTATCTTTCAGAGGGAGGAAGATTACATCTGAAATGTTTAGTTTGCAGAATTTTTTCAGTTCTGACTTTACCTCTCTGTGCCCTGCTATATCCCCTCATGTTCACCTTACTCTGAATTATTACTTAGAAGTATGACATGATTCATTTCAGATTTTAGTGTTAAACTTGAGTGCCGTTTTGATTCATTTCACTTTAGCTCTTCACAATATTGTAAGAATAAAGCAAAAAAAGAAAATGCTATTATCGCTGAAAATTAGTTTTGTTGAAATGATAGGCAGATCATTTTCTGTACCATTTTATTACTATTTGACCACTTTAAACCTTCTTCCCACCCCCCCACCAAGTCTTTGAAATTTGATAAAAGGTTGAAAGTAGCATGTTGCCAACATCTAGTGTTGTCTAACGTGAATACCCATGCCTTGCTGGCCAGTTTGAGAGGTCAATGGCAATAGAACAAGCTTAGTGGAAGGGTTAAATGGAGTACCACTATGTCACAGTTTAAGCATTTTTTTCCCCCTTCATCACAGGATCAAAAATTCAGAACTACAATGGACCTTAAAGGTCATCTATTCCACCCCTCTCATTGTACAAATGAGGAAATCAAAGTCCAAGGAGGTTGATATTTGTCCAAGGTCATACAGATAACAATTTACAGAGCTAGATTCCATCCTAGCTGATCTGATTCCCAATCCAACACTTCCTTCCATAACTTATTGATTCCCAGTCAGAAGCAGATAATAATTTCTAAAAAATGCTATGGACTGGATTTATACAAAGTCCCCAACTTCTTTAGCAAATCAAAGTATTCTTATGATGTGTTTCATACCTGCCTGGCCTTTAATTAGCAAAGTTTTGTTTTTCCAAGTGACCAGTACAATGCACAGTAGTTTCTCATACCCCTTTTCTTGTATTAGGAAATGCCCAAGCTGGAAATCTGAATTTGAAATTTGCAGCCCGTATTAATAAAGAGAGATTTAATTAAGTTTTTCTTTTGAGCATGATTTCTTTAAAAGAAAAAGGAGGGAAAAAAGAAGGAAGGGACAAGGGATAAAAAAATAGAAATTGAGGGTAATGTATTTTTTCATGAGCTTTGTTTCCCTGCAGTGCCCAATGATCCACTTGTGCCAACCGCTGTGTTAGGTGAGGACCTAGTCCCTTATCATCCACTCCTGCATGAATTGTGCTTCTTTGCATGGTTGTGAGGTCTGTCAACAAAATAATTGAGTGCAGTGCCTGGAGCAGCTTGTTCCTGATGATAGATAGCCACATTCTTATCAGACAGTGCAGTGAGAGTCAACTCACTACTTAGTTTGTATGAACTCAGATGGCAATAAAATTAGAGTAAGTGCCACATGTAGAACAGTACATTCTTTACTTCTGAGTTTTAACTGAACTGGAACTAAGCCAGGAACTGCTCTTAATACATGATACATTCAGATCACCAAACCTCTAGAATTAATCCAGATTGCCATCCATGGGGTCAAAGACGTTTTTACTTAAAACAAAACCACCAATAGTAATAAAACCACCTTGTTTTGAGATTAATTTGACTATAAAACTTAATCTAAAGTTTATGGGATTTTCTCAATTCTGTTTTAAAATATCTGAAGCAAAATTTATAATATAAATATATATATAATATGAATGAATAGGGGAATTTATTTTAAGGGAAGAACTTGCATATCAAAATAAAACAAATGAGGTTAATAAAAATTTGTAAATTTTTGCATATGAAAATGACAGTTTTAGGCAACTTAGATGGTAGGTAGAGGTTTCATTCAAGCAGTTTTGAACAGCTGCTTTGCTTAAATTTTTTTTCCCTGTATAAAGAAGATTAAGAAGTATTTTAATGGTGGTTAGTTAAATAGAATCAAAAAACTTTGCCCTCTTATGATTTCAGGAGATTCCTGTGAACCAATAATCTGGTTTTAGCTTAAACATTTCTTTTTTTTTAATGTCTGCATATATACCATGTAATCATATTAAGAATAAAAGCACTATGCCTTGCCTAAAGTAGTCACCTAATAGATAACTGTTGGTTCATTTGAATTGAACTTGAATTTGATCAAGCAAAAGTTTCTTTCCATACTCCAACCCAGAAATTCTTATAGTTTTTCCTCTCTGTACAGAATAGATATATTCCAACCAAGTGGTTGACAGGCAAAAATCTGCATATTTCTGTCCCTTTTGCCCTTTGACCTCTGTAATGATGATCATAATCTTTACAAAGATAAAAGAAGTGATTATTAGCAGAAAGGTCAAGAGAAGCAATACTAAGGAATTCTGAGTGCTTAAGTACATATCAGCAGGACATGTCCTGCTTCTGCCCACTACCCCTAAGTAACAGATCAATAATTGGTAGAAGAAAGGAGTTTGAATAAAGAATTACACAGTTGTAAAATCAGGAAATAAAACTCTGTGAGTAAACATTGTTCTACAACTTTAGTTACCTGATTTATCATCAGTATTATAAGAATAATATTTTGTACATCGAATTACCACCTACGGAATAGACATGCAAATTAGTGCAGAGCTGTTCCTAGGGAACCGAGAATATTGCCAATTTCTGCATGCATGTATTTTCACTTATTTTCAAAAGACATGCTAGTTGAAAATGGTTTTTAAAATAGTGACTTTTTACAACTTCAGTTAATTTTGATAGATGTTCAAAGCTTATTTCATTTTCTTCATCACTGGAATCCTGGAAGTTTGTATATGTGTTTTTTTCTTTTTTTTTTCTTTTTTTGTGGGGCAGGGTACTGCATTATGTTTAACTTTGTATTTTAAAAGCCATTTTAGGAATATTTCAAATATTTCTTTAGATTGATAATTATTTAACGATTCAGCCTGAGATTTTTAATACTGATTCCTATTTTTGTGTCTTTGTATGTGTTTTACTGCCTCATTGGGTTAAAGTCCCTATCACTGGTAAGTGTATTGGAAAGCAGTGTAGAAAGCCTGTGTAAAGCATGAGAATATTTAAAATGCATATTCTTAAGTATGAGTAACAAGAAAATGATTGATATATGTCAATCATATTATTGTATGGTTAATTGAAGTGTAAATGCACTGAGATTAAGAATTCATGTGTGGCAATTTTAGGAATCTTTGGTACAACTTGTTATATTTCATTATTCAAGATTAGTACAAAAGAAACAGCCTGGTGTATTTCCTGTTTGGATGGCAGTATGGGTGCATTAACTGTACATGCTGGGGTACTTATGGGGTTGTTCAAAATCAGAAATACTCAGACATTGAATAGTAACAAGCCTAATGTTTCTATGTGCCTATGGCTAGACAGTGCTTCTCTGGCTCCATTCCAACTTGTTTTGTTTTCCCATTTTATGCTTTTGAAGTTATGTGAACTGTTAAGTTATTACTCTTTCCCTTTGGGCCTAACCCAGGGGTAGGGAACCTGCAACCTCGAGGCCACATGTGGCCTTCTTAGTCCTTGAGTGCAGCCTTTTGACTGAGTTCAGATTTTACAGAACAAATCCTTCTATTAAGGGGATTTGTTCTGTGAAGTTTGGATTCAGTCAAAGGCCCACACTTGAGGACCTAGAAGGCCACTTCTGCCCTTCAAGCTGCAGGTTCCCCACCCCTGGTTTAAACTATATGTTAAGGGATGGTGTACGGTCAAAATGGCTTTTGACTTTAAGTTATTGGGGCCGGGGGGTGAAGCTCCCTGTTATTTATTATTTTAAAGCATTTTGATTAATTGTTATACTGTGACACAATTGAATCATATTTATGTCTACAGTAGCAAAATAGCAATGAAAATGTTTCATGGGAAAGCTTATTTCCAGAAAAGACAGAAGTCTTGTCTCCAAATGGCTAGTTAAAATGTGCATATTATATAGGAAAGGCCCCTCCAGTCTTCTCACTCCTTTAGCATAAGATAATATTCTCTAAACTTAGCCCACGTTGTGGGACCCTATGTGTATGACGAAATAGATAAGTTTCAGTTTGGGGGGTGGTGTGAGATTGGCAAGGAGTAACATGAAACTATAAGGACTGGGTTCCTTAGAAAAAGTACGAAATAGAAACTGGCCACTTACCTAGGTGGGGAAAAAAAAAAGCTGAGCTTAGTCATGACCAACATTTGTATGACTTCATAAAAGAGGAAAAATGAGTAAGAACTTATGCAAATCAAATTTTCATAATTTTTAAGTAGATCCAGTGTCCTTTTGTACTTGACAGTACTGATAACTTACTGACTTGTACATGAATATACTTTTACTTCATACCTGGAGCTAAAGAAAAGACCCAGAGTTTTGTCTTTGTTAAGCTAATACATATCTCTTCTGTTAGGTAATACTTATTTCCTTATGAGATCTAAAAGGTCCAGGATTTGCACCTTTTAATATTTGCTAAATGATATTTTCTTTTAAATTCTCTGCATTATGAAAATACCAGATGAGAACCACAGTGCTCCAGCAGAGTCCAGTCGTCTCCTTGATGTCCCTCGCTATCTTTGTGAGGGGACCGAGTCTCCATACCAGACTGGACAGCTGCACCCGGCCATCAGGGTAGCAGACTTATTACAACATATTAATCTCATGAAGACGTCAGACAGCTATGGATTCAAAGAGGAATATGAGGTAAAAAACCTAAGAGTATATTTTAAAGTTATCATCATCATCATTATTATTATTTAGCACATGCTGGCTGATGAGTTAGCTAAGGAGAATATGAAAAAGGAAGCCAGGGGTTGAGGTGTGACATTATACCACAAGGAATATTGAAACATTAATATCATTAGCAAATCAAGTCAACAAATATTTTATGAAGTACCTACAACTATGTGCCAGGTGCTATTCCAAATATTAGGAGGGCAAAGAAAGACACATCCCCTAGCAAGCAAAAAAACCCCAAAAAACCCAAAACAGTGTTGAAATACACACTGAAGGCTGAAACAGACAGAAATTGCTTGTGGATCTAAAGCGATGTGGACATCTGAAATCAGTGAAATACTAAAAATAATACTAAGTACTAAAATTATTTGAGTAACTTGGACCATAATTTGGGTCATTGGGTCCTTGCCATTATAATTTCAAAATACACATCTCGAAAATGTATTTGATACCTTTGAACACAGAAGCTTGGAGGTGAAAGATACATCACAATCTTTCTAATCTAGCCCGTATCTGAACAGGAATCCCCTCTACTACATCCCTTCCTGATGAACTATTTTGATGATAAAGCATTAAGTCTCAAAGTAAAATCTAACTTTCTAAAGGAAGCTTTTTTTCCCAATTCTCCTTAATACTAGTGCCTTCCCCCTGCAATGACCTCCAGTTTACCTCATAAATATCTTGGAGGTTCAGAGTTGTTTGCATGCTGTCTTACCCATTGACATGTGAGTTCTTTGAGGGCACAACCAATTTTTGCTTTTCTTCTTTAAATCTCCAGAGTCTGGTATGTAGTAAGCACTGAATAAATGCTTATAGACTCAATGACTTACAAATTGGTTAATTTTTCTTCATCCTTTCTCTGAAGAATCAGAATAAGCTGGTTGAATTAGTACTAATAACTCACATTTGTCACATTCTGAGGATTTTAAAACTTTTCCCTCACAACATCCCTGTGAAATAGGCAACAGAAGTATGATTGTCCTCATTAAGAAAAGAGGAAACTGAGACCCAGAAAACTAAGTGATTTACTCAGTCTTGTAGATAGTCAATGTCAGAGCTGAAATTCAAGACCAGCTTGATCCTGACTGCAGGGCCTCTGCTTTTTTCAATGCAACAGCAATCTCAAGTAAATTATTTGCACTGGCTGCTTTGTTGTTCATAACAGATCATTGTTACCATAATGGTCAATATTTGAAATTAACAACAAAAATAGTTTAAAATATTTTTTGATTATTTGATTTTTTTTTTTTAACAAAGCTAAATGGCAAGTCTGCTATTGTTATCCCTTCTTTGACAAGTAAGGAAATTGAGGCTTAAAGAAATGAACATAAGGTTCAAATCATGCTTTTTGATTCCAAATTCCACCTTATCATCTGTTTCTTTCCTAACATGAAAAGACATGAATGGCATAGTCCTAGCAGAGAACCAGTTAAGAAACAAACAATGGACTGTGAGAGATTTTTATTCCTCTGTCCCATATAGGTATCTTCCTGTCTTAAGTAAAATATTAAGACTTCCAATACTTAAGAAATAATTTCAAGGATAGATCCGAATCATCTTCCTTGTCACTCTTCAGCTGTCTAAGAAGTACCCAATTAAGAAGAAAGAGGAAAAAATCCTACATATTTTTTAAAAAAGTTCTGAGTATAGCCCACTTTGTCAGGACCTTTTAAAAAAAGCCTCTAGTTTGCATGCAGATTTCTTAGGCACCTAAGTCTTTATCTTAAAACATTTCAGTTGACAGTTTCATGCTAGAAGTAATAAGTTATGGTAACCAGCTAGCTGTACAGAAGTGGCCTGCCTCTCCAGAAATCTCTCATGCACATTTTGTACAGATTGCTGTGTACACCTGACCTCAAAGACCCCATTTCCTGTGTTGAGTGAAGCTTAGCTTTTCCTGCAAGTAGAAAACTTATGTACATTTTAAATTGCTACACGTGGTGAATAAGCTAATCTTCAGACTTTCCAGTTCCAAGATAGCTGACAATGGTCACTTTTTTTTTTGAGCTCACGTATGTACCTTATATTGGAAGGCAGCCAGGTAGAGCCCGGGGCCTGAAGACAGGAAGATTTGAGTTCAGATGTAACATCAGATATTTACTAGCCTCCATTTCCTCAGCTGTAATAACACTTACCTCCCAGGGTTGTTGTATGGCTCAAATAAAACGATATTTATAAAGTTTAAGCACAGTGGCTGACACCTAGCACATGCTATATGAGTACTAGCTATTTTTGTGGTTATTAATATTATTCATTATAATATTTTCATTAGTAGTAGTAGTAGTGGAGATCTCGCCCCTTTTCATAAGCTGCAAAGATTTTTTTGTGGGGGGCATATAGTGTGTGTTTATACAGACTCTAGTGCATGTATGTATATAAATAATTTGTGATACTTGGCTTATTGTTGATTGTTTTGAAATAATTAAATGGAAAGATCTAAAAATTTATTTATTCCAATTATTTATTTAGGAACCTTATAAGAAATGTGTTGATCTAATAGCTATTTTAAGAACTTCTGGTGTATTTTCTCTTTCAGTAATTTTCAAAACTAATATTTATATGATTCTCTTCCAAATAGTCTTTGTAAAATTCCTTCTTTCCTTCTCTATCATGAAATTTCAATTGTATAATTGTTTCTGATCACTATAGTTTTTTTTTTATAGCTCATCCATATAAAAATTATCATCTTTATTACTGGACGTAGGAGTCGAGGACTGAGCATTCAAAGCTATTTACTATTTTTCACTTGTTTCTATATCAGTTTTGCTTGTTAATATACCATTAATGTTTGATCTTACAGTATGAGCTTAATTAATGCAGTATGATCTTAATTTAGGGAGTGGGGATGGTTCCTGACTGTGTTTTGTTCTGTTTTTTTTTCCCTAGAGTTTCTTTGAGGGACAGTCAGCATCTTGGGATGTGGCTAAAAAAGATCAAAATAGAACAAAGAACCGATATGGAAACATCATAGCATGTAAGTTTCCATACCATTTTCACTGAACATGTATCTCAGGTAGAGTTCAGATTTTGTTAATTGCCTTTCCTCTGTGTATAGGTTAACAAAGTCCCAGAGTGTAGCAGCCTGTTTAGAAAGTCAGACATTTAATTTCAAACAACATTAGCTATTGGCCGTGCTTCCTTGATTGTCATCATTCTCATTAATTAAACTGACTCAGATTATTTACCCAGTGGAGGTAACCTGCTGTTTGATTTCATGTTTGCCCATAAATGCATGGAGGTGTTATTAAACAACTGAGAATGTCAGGGTAATGAAAAATATCACTCATAGATTACATAAGTTATAGTATTGCACAGTGAACGTATTTAAGTCGAGAATATTGTGCTTCTCACATGCCTTTAGCAATCTAGTTGGAGCCTCTGTGTCTGAATTCTTCATTGTTCGATGGTGATTAGTATCAGGGGCTGTCTCTTATCTGAGGCCTTGAGTTTCAATATCTTGGATTTAAATGTGGGAAGAATACAGTGATTATCATAGGAAACCATAGAGGCAGTGAGAAAGGTAGCTGAGGCAAAGATGCTACGCAGCAGTCAATTAACCTAGAGCACCTATTCTCATTTAAAAACAATTTAAAGCATGTTGCAAAAAGAAGCTTTAGAATTTTAGACTCATAACAGTTATATGGAATTGAGCCAGAGTTACAGGTTCTCCCTTCAGGTCTGTTGTTTAGTTGCAGTGAAGAGCACATGTTCATATTTATATAAGTGTCTGTAGTGGCCACACAGGGATTGATGCAAGTACAATTTTATGAATGCGGTGACTTCCTAGATGCTTACTGCATCTAAAATAAATAAATTCATGATATAACAGATTCCCATTTACTATACCCAGAAAATTGACATTAATATAAGACATCCTTTCTCCTCCAGTTCAGATTAAAAAATAGACTTTATGTTAGATTTTATCATAGTCAAGTTTGGTGATATTGTTTCACTCAAATCTGACCATGACCCAAGGTGGGGTTATCTTGGCAAAGATACTGGAGTAGTTTGCTATTTCCCTCTCCAGTGGATTAAGGCAAACAGATTAAGTGACTCACCCAGAGTCACACAGCTAGTGAATGTCTCAGACCGGATTTGAACTCAGGTCTTCCTGACTCCATACTCCTACCAATTCACCTAACTACTCCATAAGCAAGCTTGAAAAGTAGCTAATGAAGGATGAAAGGATGCAAATCACTAAAATTTATGTACACAATCACAAAGTTCTCATAATGACCATCATAACCAATACTTAATGTGAGCTTTAAGATGGTGGAGCTCTTTATGTAATCAGATTTGATCTTCACAACCACCTTGTGAGGTTGGTTAAAATACTGTTCCCACTTTCAGATAAGGAAACAGACTGAGAGGGATTAAATAATTTCTCTGGGATCATATAGCTAGCTAGGAAATGTCTAAGGTGGAATTCACACTCAAGTATTCTTGACTGCAATTACACTTTATCTGCTACACCACTTAGCTGTCTAACTAGTAATTCCTATATACAGGGTGCCATTTTAAGCTGTTATGGCTTTATGGCTTAACATCTTAGAATGGCACCAAGACCTTTGGGACACACCACAAAACAACAGTTCACATTTATATGGCATTTTACATTTGACTAAGTGTTTTACATATTTTATCTCATTTACTCCTTACAAAAACCTATATGAGAATGGACTACTAGTTCCCTCATTTTCCAGGGAAAAAAAGACAAAGGTATATAGTAGTTAAGTGAATTTTCCATGGTCACACCACAAAGAAGTGGTAGATCCAAGCCATTTGACTCATAAGTACAGTGGGCTTCTCACTATACCTCTCTACCTCGGTCAAAGGCTATCCATCAAAAAGTTTATTATCAAGGAGACTGACTTCCATAGGAGTCTCCTGTGTGTGATTTCTCTCTGCCTGTAGTCATTTCACATTGATGACCTTAAGTATGTATAGTCTTAGGAGATCATACAATTTTAACAGCTTGCCTTTATTGTTTTCAATTTGCAGATGACCACTCCAGAGTCATTTTGCAGCCTGTAGAGGATGACCCTTCTTCTGATTATATTAATGCTAACTATATCGATGTAAGTGTTCGTGTACTTATGCCAACTTTGTTGACTTCTATATATGAATCTTTTTTTGCATGTTCTGCCTATAAATTGATTGATAGCTTTTAAAAATAAAGAACAAACTGTACACTTTTCCTTGTTCTACGTCCTAGTACTCACTGACGTTGTTGTGCTTTCTTTCACACCTGACTTTGGTTTGGGCTGTAGATTTGGCTGTACAGGGATGTAAGTACCACTATATGTAAATAACAGCACCCTATTTTAAATATTGACTTTATCTCCTCTTAATGACAGTTCTTACTAATGCCTATCACTAGTTTATCTCTGCATGCTTCACCCACTTAACATCATATGATAATATATATATGTATGATTGTTCTTTCTTTTTTGTCTGTGACTTCTGTTCCTTGTGTAAGAAAAGATAGTTTAGCCCCTTCCCCTTGCTGGCTATTTCTAGTGGGGGAAAAAAGGTAAAAATGTTTCACCTTTGCTATTCATCAAGTATTTGAGTTTTATTTCTTGATGGTTTTTGTTTCTAGCTTTTTTTCCCATCCCTGTCCCCAAACTCTTTGTGAGAAGCTGGATGGTATGATGTGTAGTAGCAATGCTGAAACTTCACGTTTCACATTCTCGTTTCTGCTTTACAAAATGGGTGGGGAAATTTGTTTATGGAGTGTGGTGGTGGTTTTTGAAAAAGTAACATTTGTGACAATCAAATTATTAAGTTAAACTTTAGATCACATATTCGAAATGTATTTAAACCGTACTGATCAATTAGGTGTGGCATAGATTTTTCTTATTGTCTTTTAGTTTTACATAGTTATAGCTATAAGTGAGTATACATGTAAATAATCTTTTTAAAAATTCAGTAGCTAAGTTATTGTGAAAAGAAATAAAAATTAAATTCTTGCAATCTGGTTGTAAAGATGATAGGATTCTAAACATTAATAAATTACTCCAAAAATTGTGGGATAATTGATAATCTTTTGAAATGAATTTGTTTGCCCAATTTATACACTATACATATATACGTGTATATATGTGTTTATAATACATTTGAAAGGAAAATATCACAGCTGAAGATGAACATACTATTTTTGATAACCAAGAAAGAGCTATTCGAAAAATTCTTTAGTTAGAATTATGTTTATACTTCCTTTATTAAATCTAATCATTTACTTGCTTGAACGGAAATTTCTTTAGCTTATCACAATTATTACTACCTATTGCTAAATGATAATAAGGTTGAATTTCATAAGCATACTGGGTGTGAATTACACATTCACATTTCTTCGAAGTGTTCCAGTATTACTCAGTATTGGAACAACCACAATCTTCATCATTCATCTTCAACAAAAGATTTTTCTTCTCAATAAACTATTTTTTTTTTCAAACACCGCTGATCAACCAATGGCGATCGTAAAATTTTAACAGCTTGCCCTTATTGTTTTAAATTCCCTGTTTAGCATTTTAGTCCTAGGTGAATCTTTTGTCATAGCTTATATACTGGAACCTTATATATAATGCCATTTTCTACAGTTACCCCATAAGAATGTGTTATAAATGAGATCTGTCATAATAAGAGCATTCTGGTACTTTGAATTTAGAACTCCTCTCAGAAGAAATCCCATTTGGTACCAAATACTGAACTGTATAGTCATCTTATTATAGAATCCAGTGATCACCATATATATTCATTATATTTTCCTTTGTATTGATTTATTATAAATAAAATAAATGCACTGCAATAAGCAGAATTATGGTAATAAGATCACTGCAGACAAAGAGCTTAAAAATATGAACATATTAAGTGTTCCTCTATTGTATGTTGATGTTCATTAAATTTTAGAGACCAGACATCTTACCAAAGAGTTTCAGTGGAAATTTAGACTTTGCCAGCTTTACACAAGCTGGTCCGTTACACTGAGCTACCCACACCCAGACATAAATAAGTTATACTCTCTCTATTTGATGTTAGCCCTTAATTAGATCTCGGTGCTCCAAACACAACAAATTCGAAACTTACCACCACCACACTTAATAATAATTAAATGAATTTTGAATCTGTCTTCAAGGATTTGTCCAGTGTCAGAACAGTTAACAAACTGTCTTTTAACATTACAATATGTTTTTTGAAAAATCAGATGTTTCACCTGAGAATGTGTGTATATACATTCCAAAAAATGAAAGTTTTGTCTGATTGAGGGTTGTTTGTTTTTTAAATCTTCCATATGTGTGCATGTTTATAATTGTGTCTCTGTGTGTGTGTGTGTGCAAAATAAACTTAATAAACATGCACAAATACAGTTGGTATAATCATGATTGCATTTCTAGAAAATGGTTGTTTCAAAATATATCAAGATGTTAATTCTATGCACACATGCATTGTCCAGCTCTAACATTGAAATGTTCAATTATTATTTTATGGTTCTAATATGTCTTTGTCCATTTGTAATTCACTGTGATGTATTTTGGGCTATTAAAATAAGAAACTAGATCTTTGTACACCATTATCGTTGGACGTGTGACCAAAGACCAGTGGGAAGGCATAAAACTCTTTAATGGAATACAAAGTCCACGATAAAAGACTGTTTTAATAAAATAAAATGAACTATATTAAGGTCATAAAATAGCATACAGTGACTACTTTATGTTATTCTAATCAGATGTTTATATTTGCTTTTCAGATAAAATATATCTTTAGTTTGAAAGGTGAACCATAAAAGTTCACTACTAATTTCTATACATTTTATTATTTTACCTTAATAAGGGGTTTTCTATACCGTCTTATGCCTTCATTCTTTTATTTTTGGTAACATTACACAATGATAACCTCTTTGTTTTACTATTTTAGGGCTACCAGAGGCCAAGCCACTACATTGCAACCCAAGGTAAGTTAAAACCTTTATGGCTTTAACTGTAATGGAACAGTGAGATAGTAAAAAGAAGCACCCGGTTTTCGGTGTAACACAGAGCAACAGCTGCTCTTTATTCATTTGTGCAGCTGCAATGTTATATCCTCTGTCCATGTGGAACATATATGAGTGAAAGCTGGTATTATATTATTAGAGCTAGGGGTTGCTGAGTAACTTACCATATTGATGATTTGGTCCTCAGTGTTCTGGCATAATAGAGCACTTGGCCAAGAAAGTCAGTGGAAAAAGAATCACTGATCCCCTCAATGAAGAGGAAGTAAAGCTATCCTCATATCGAATAAGGTGACTGCCTCCTTGAAGCATAGTTTGTCTGCGGGGAATTTTAATGGCCCAATACCAATATTGTTATAATGAGATATTAAACTTTCTTCTTGCCATTACTAGACAAGGCAAGACTGGAGACAGACAAAGGATGTAAAGGAGATTTTGCAACTTAAATTCTTAGTGGAGAAAATGGGAATAGGCAGGGAAATCTTGCTTAATTGCAGCACCAAGAAGCATAAAAATGTCTGGGGTGGAGACAGGGAGGAATTTAAATTTCCTGTCCAAGTTGATCTCTATCTGAAGGGGGAAAAACCTACACATCTGTCTTGTGGAAAATAGAAGCAGGTGGCTCTAATCTAATGTTTACTACTTTGTCAGAGGTCATATCCTAAGTATTTCCACATATCTCCAGGAGTAATTTAGTTTAATTGTACATCATTTTAAAGTTGGAAAGGTCAACAGTGATGAACAGCATTGGAGTTTTACTGTTTTAAGTGCACTACATCATAGCAGTGTGTTTGCAGGCAGTGAACATTTATCAGCAAGAGTGCATCTTCATTAGCCCCCAAATGGGCATTGTTTGTGAATAATGGGCATTTATTCAATTAGCATTATGGGCTGTTTTGTTCATTGTCAGTGGAAAGTGTACATTTTTCATGATAATTTGAAAATGCCTGGATCTAATGCAGAAACAATAAAGTACCCTAGAAATAATGATATCAGTGACTATATAAAGAACTGACAGATAGACATACAGTAGTTCTGTAGCATTTTTTTAGTGCTTAATGTTGAATTTAAATACCATCTCGTGACAGTTTGTTCCATGTATCTGATTGCTCTTGATGTGGTGTTTTTCTGTTTTTTCTCATATCTGAATTCTCCATTAACTACAAAAATGGCTGAATGTACATACTATTCCAGAACTCTTGCCATAACCTTTTAATTTAATTCCCTTCCCTACTTCAATTCATCTTTCATAGGTCTGCCCATGGTATTCCACCCTCACTCTGTAAATTTGAATGGCTCCCTATTACTTTTATTATCAAATATAAACTTTTTATCTTGTGTTTACCATTTTATGTTTATGCTCTTTCTCATGGACTCCTAAAGAGGAAGGATTCTTTTTACTTCTTATTCCCAAAACCTCACATAGTGACTGACACATAATAAGTGCTTAATAAATGCTATTTGATTGATCAGTTGCTTTTTTTTTTTTTTGTAGGTCCAGTCCATGAGACAGTTTATGATTTCTGGAGGATGATCTGGCAGGAGCAGTCTGCCTGCATTGTAATGGTTACAAATTTAGTTGAAGTTGGCCGAGTAAGAAATTTGTTTTGTTTTTTGTTGTTTTATTTTTTTTTAATTTCCCAGCAATCCAATTCTATATATATTTAATACTGTGGCATATTATGTTTATTGCTTAGTAGAGAGTGTTAGAGGTAACTTATAAAATAAAATATAAGAACATAAGAAGTAAAACCAAGTACTTTGTGAAGACCAAAGGGAGAAAGACTTCATGCAACAGGTCTTTTATTTGGACTTTAAAGCTTTTTAGCAGGTAGAGAGTGTATAAGAAAACATGGAACCATGTAAGGAAAAAGGTGAAGAGACAGGAAGCCCATAGGGTATGTATAGGGCATAAGTTTTGAGCAGTCATTAGTTATATGGAGTAGATTAGGGTTAAATAAGGCTGGAATGTTAGGTGGTAGAGTCTTCAGTACCAGGAATAGGTGTTCAGATTGTACTCAGTAAGCAAGCGGGAGCCATTAAACATTTTGAGCAGAGGGGTGACATTTTCAGATTGGTAGAATTGCCTAATGAAGTTGGTCTGGTAACCCTGCAGGGGTGACAGAAAGACCTACAAGAAGGATGACTGTAGGTCATAGGAAGCTATTGTAATGTTTCTTGGGCTTGTTAATAAGGTCATTTATAGGTATTGTGTTAGTAGCTTGAATAAAGATCATTGAAAGAGATGTTGGTGAGGTAGAATTTACATAAGAAAAGTAAAACAAGGAAAAGTCAAAGATGATTTCAAATATGAGAGATTGGGGTAGTGATGGTATTATAATCATAAATAGATGTCAGAGGTAAATTTAGAGACAAAATTAAGCATTGTTTTGGCTCTCTTAAGTATGAGGTTTCAGAGGGACCTCCCGTTTGAAAATGTAGGTCTGGAAATACCAATGTGGAAGTCATGTGTTTAGGTGTAATAGTTGGAGCACAGAAATCTAGGATAGCCAAGTAAGAGAGTGAACAGGGAAAGGGGAAAAGGATAGAATACAGATGCTTGGGGCAAACTCAGCTTTGGAGGTGGGGGAGAGCTAGGAAAGCCATCAAAGAGTGAAAAGGAACAGAGAGAGAGAGAGAGAGAGAGAGAGAGAGAGAGAGAGAGAGAGAGAGAGAGAGAGAGATGGACGTAGAATAGAAGAATACAGTAGCTTTAAAGTTTAGGAAGCAGGGCATCATCAGTGTTAAATGCTCCAGGGAAGCTGGAGTGGATGAAGATTGAAAGAAGATCACTGGATTTTTCAACAAAGAAATCATAGACAAATTTTGAAGTAGGACATGAGAAGTGGAGACATATACCAGATCCGTATTACTTCAGTTGACATTTTATTTAAAAATAAAAACAGGAAAACTATTTATAATAGAAAGTTTTGCTATTATGTTCTATAAAAAGTAGGCAGTACTCTTAAAATCAGTTCTTCGTATTAAAAAGCCTTAGCTAAGATATTTCTCTTTGAATGCATTTTCATAGAATGCATTTCAGTAGTCAATTGTCATTATTCATTTTGCCAAGTCTGACAGTCTTGTATGCAATTGGCATTATAAATCTTATTGATGTTGTGATATGACGCTGATTCCAGATGACTTGTCGCCTTCTAATCAGTCATCTTTGATTGAAACATTATCAGAAATGGAACCTTAGGTAATACGATCCTCGGTTCCTGAGTGCATCGCATTTGATGTAAACTATGCTTCATGTCTTCCCTTTTACATTCTTTAACATGTTATCTCAATTTGCTGTTTAGGTTAAGTGTTATAAATACTGGCCTGATGATACTGAAGTTTATGGTGACTTCAAAGTAACTTGTGTAGAAATGGAACCCCTTGCTGAATATGTGGTTAGGACATTCACCCTGGAAAGGGTAAGTACTTTAAAATTCTTCTACCAGTGTAGTAAAATGACTGTCATAGTCAACCAGCATTTATTAAGCATTTACTATGTGCCAGGTATGTACTAAGTGCTGAGAATAAAAAGAAAGGTAAAAAAATCATTCCTTGCTCCACAAGCTCACAGTTAAAGTTTCCATATTTAAAAAAAGATCGCAACAAATTATTTGCACTAAAAGCAATGCTGTTCTCTTAAAAAAAATTTCCATTTATAAGCAGAAATTGCTAATAGTTCCATGCTATTAGCATGTTATGAGTACCAAATTTGTCCTTGCTCAGAGATCATTGTATTCAAATTAAGCAGATCATACTGTAGCCAGCTAGCTTCCAATTGAGAAATAAAACTGTGTCTTCCAAGATGGAAAAATGATTTCCTTCTAATTCAGATGGAAAAAGACACACACTTTCCTCAAAAGTTTACTATAAGCTATCTTTCATTCACAAAATTATTTGGAAAAACTTATTAAGCACATTTTATGTACAGAGCATTGGCTAGGCTCTGAGAAAGCTAGAAACTTGATATAAGACATAATCTCTGCGCTCTTGGAGCTTATACTATAGGAGGCAGTAATTCCATTTTGCCATTTGTAATAATAGAAGGGGAACTCAAACTCCAGGATATGATGAAATGAACTAGCAATATTTAGCCTGCAGAAGCAAGAATTAGAAGAGGTATTGGAGATGACTTGATCCCACAAAGCAGGACTGGGAAAAAGATGTGATAAGGCAAAAATTGACTCACTTACCACCCCCACCCCACCCCACAAGAACCAGCATGCTATTTACAATTAGAGCTGTCCAAAAATGTAACAGTCTGCAGTTAACTGGAGGTCTTCAAACAGACCATCCTGTTTGTCTGTGAAGGAGGATTTCAAAGAAAATATCTTGTTTTGTCAGGGATTTTGTGGAAAGGATTTCTGCTCTGGTAGAGGCTGGATTATATTGTCTCTAAGGTCCCTTCCAATTCAGTGACTCTAAAAAAATAAGAAATGAGAGCAGAAAAGCCAGAGGGAACAGCAAAGTTGTCCCTTTAAATAGTCCTAACTGCCAAGTAAGATAGATGGAACTGCTTGTGGCTGTGAGAGTAAGCACAGTAGGGACAGTGTCTCAGATGCTGGCCTGAAGACTAAGATATCCTGATGAGGGCATGTCTCCACATAAATATTTAGGGTTCTCCTCAATCGTGGAAATAAAACTCAACTTAATCAATTGGAAATTGGTGAATAGGATGTATAGTCTTACTTAGTTATAAAAAAGGACAAATCAGTGGGGGAAATAAGTGAAATTCCAGCTGTTCAAAATGAGAATATTCAGCATATGGCAAAATACCATTAAGTGAAATTAAAGGACCCAAAAAGAAATTATTATCCCCTTGAATCTGGAAACTGAAAATCTGAGCCAGGGGTAAATCATATTAAGTTAAATAAATACCATTAATTTAAAAAAGTCTTGTTCTGTAAAACTTGCACTCAATAAAAAGGTCTCACCCAAGGACCTCAAAAGCCACATGTGACCTAGAGGTCACAAGTTCCCCACCCTGATGTAAGCCTAGTGAAATGACAAGTTCTACATTCATGTTCATAATAGCCTAAGTTTATTTAAAAATTTTATTTGTACGTGAATTTTAGTGACTTGATTGTTGAGGAATGTTGAGAATATCCAGGAATATAGATTCTTCTAATATCTGATTTTTGCCTGTCATCAGTCATTAGCACCTCTCAAGTCATTTTGTTTCTCTTTTTTAACAGTCCAGTAGATAACGTAGAGAAGAGAAGGGCAGAGAGCCTGGGTTCAAGTCTTGCTTCTGACACATAGTAGCTATATGACAGTGGGCAAGGCACCTTAACCTCCCAAGCAACAACACTCTGAAGTGTAACTGATTTGCTAATAATCTTTGGATGGAGGGGAATTCCTTATGCCAAGTAAATCAGAGGTCTGAACCAAAAAGGCAAAAAGAAACAATAGCTTTTTCTAAAATGATTGATGAGGGCAAGGGGTAAAGGTTATGCAGTTTGTCTAGAAAAAGATTTTTTTGTATCATCTGTGGATTTTGATGACTTTTCTTACTACCTTGAAGAATAGAATGGTAGTGCACTAGCTCCCTATAAATCCTCAACATTGTATTCATTAATACATGCCTGTATTTAGTAATACTATGTTATGGTACAATGCTCTATAAGTGGGAAGACAGAAATAAAAGAAATGGAACTTGCTCCTGATATACATACATACGCCAGTAGTATGGAATTTAAAAGGAAGCTATTCCTTTTTTTTTTTTTTTGGAGTGGAACCAGTGCCTAAAATAAAATAAGTTTAAAATAAAACCAGTTTTAAAAAAAATCCTTTATCCATCTTTTAGAATGCACATATGCATGTACAAAAACATGCACAGAATTTAGTTTTCACATTAATGAGTTATAAGTAATGAGGAAACATTAATCATGGACTTTTTGTTAGTGTTCAAATACTTCACTGACTGTATCTGTAAGAAAAATTGTAGTTAAAATTCTAAAGAAAAATCTGAAAGGGGAAATATTCTTTCAAGTTGGGGAGAGATGTGACCTAGCATAGCAAAGGAAGCAAGAGAATTTTTAAGATGTGCTAGATAATGGGATAGAATAAAATGGAAGTGAGGTTGTGTTCAGAGAGCATGATAAAAGTGAAATGAAAAGTCAGAAATTAAAGCAGTATTTAGAATCCCCTTTCATCCTGTGACTCTCCTACTCAGAGACATTCAATGACAAACCATTGTATACAGAATAAAGTTCAAATGATATTCAGGGTCAGGCACAGTTGGCTCCCAGTCTATCTGTCCAGAATTATGTCCCTCTACTTCTGTATAGAAAATCGCTCTTTTTGCCAAACTGCTTTCATGAACATGTTTTCTACTTTCTCAGCTCCATGCCCTTCTCCCTAACTGAACTATCTTCTTCCCTCCTAGGCATGTATCCCAGGGGAGGGAAACCTCCCCAGACTATGGGGTTAAATCAAATCTTATTTCCTCCAGGAAACCTTCTTATATAACTCTATCCCAAAGTACTTTCTCTTCTCTGAGAATTCATAGCAGTCAATGACTCTACTTTTATTTGGCAATTAGTGGTATACTGCCTTGTGACATCACTTGCATTTTATGGGGCTGTATTATCATTTCACTCTTGTGTTGTTTTTTAACATTTCATCTATGTATGCCTTTCTTTTCCAACTGAACTGTGAACTTCTTAAATGGGAAGGTCATGCCATTAGCATAGTATAGTAGGAAATAAAATTCAGGTCTTCTGACTCCAAGTCCTTTGCTTTTCTCCCTGAACCATTGCTAACACCCAGCAAGGACAGATGGATGGGACAAATTCAATTAATTTAGAAAACATTTTAAAGCACTTCATACGTCTAAGGCATAGTGCACCTGCATTAATACTGCTTCCCCTCACTTTTGCTACAACTGCTTTGGTTTCTAGCTATTAAGTTCAACAAAAATACTTAGTATAAGTGCCTGCTCTGTGCAGAGCACTGTGCTAAGCCTTGCAGAAGATACAAAGATAACTAAGAAAAGCTCATATCCTCATGGAGTTTCCACTTTGCTCAAAGAGGAAAAATAATTTCTAGCTTGAGGAGATTATAGAATTGCATAGATCAAGAACTGGAAGGTATATATGCAAGAGGCTGTCCAGTTCAGACTTCTCATTTTAGAGATCAGAACAATTGAGGCTCAGGAAAGTTAAATGACTTGCATAGGGTAAAAAAAAAATAATAAGTGTTGGATTGGATGAGACTTGACTGAGGAGGTGAAATCTGAGGTGGAACCTAAGGAGTAGATGAGGATGGGAAGGGAGCATATTCCTTGCTGAGCACAACCAAATGTAAAAGAGTGAGAAAGCATGTATAAGGACCAGAAAATACTGACAGATGATGTGCTCATTATCATATAAACATTTCCCACTAAAGATTGTCTTTTAATGTAAGAATCCCCTCTAAAATGATATTTGTAAATATATTCTATCCACTGTCTTTTTTCATTCTATCTTTGGATGAGTGGTGGTACTGTGAAATATTCACCAGGCAAATAAATTTCTTTTTTTTAATTTTTAATTAACTGGGTTGAAGAGTGGGATTTGAAAGACAGTGTGGTACAGTAGAAATAGTGCTAGAATTCAAATCAGGAGGCTTGGGCTCAATAAGTGCATTGACATTTCCCAATTAAAAGTCTTTTTCCTCTTTTAAGCCTCAGTTTCCTCATCTATAAAAGGGGAAGGATACTACTATTACTGCCTATCTCTCAAGCTTGTTATAAGAAAAGTCCTTTGGAAATTTTTATTATGCTGCAATATACAGAGAAGTCGGTTATAATGTTTTTGATCAGAAGTATATTTTTATTGTGGTAGGAAATGTCCATGCAGATCTGCAACTGCTTGCCAACTTTTAGTCTGAGAGGGTTGCCTAGAGACCTGAAAGGGTTAAGTGATTTGCTTTGGACCATATCACAGTATGTGTTAGAGACAGGAATACTGGGAGTTTTCTGACTGCAAGGCCAATGCTCTGGTCCTTTTACCATGCTGCCTCTTCAGATTACAATTTTTCTTGAAAACATGTACATTTTTATCAAAAGGAAGATTTTTAATAGTTTACAGGGAAGAAAAATCAGAATAAGGCAGATCACAGTACTATAATAGTAAGAGTAAGAAATAACTGAGGAGTACATTAGCTATTCAGCATAAGAAATAAAGGAGCCTGCTGATGACTTCTTTGTATTAAAGGAATGTGCTTATTTCCAGAAACTTCTTTCTGAAACCATCTCAATGTTTTATATCGACCCTCCCCCTGAAAAAGAGAAGACTATTTTTAATAGAAATACCAAGTACATGCTTTATTTTGACTTTAAATATAGGTGAATTTAAAACAGATACGGAACAAAAAATCTCTGATAGAAGGGTTTTATTGCTAGTAATGCTAAAGAAGATGAAGAATAAAAATAAAAATGCTGGGGTGTGCTTCTCTAAAATGAGAAACACACATTTTTACCTGTACAGCGGCTTCAGGTTCATCTCCTACATAGCCTGTGGATAAGAGTGTGCCCTTGGGACTTGCAAAAGAAAATGATTAAAGGTATACTGGCAGAGACACTATCCAAGACAGATAAATCATGTTTCAGTGGCATCTGTAGAAAAAAAAATGTGAAGTTTTGTCTTCTTCCTCAAAGGTATATGTGCTCAGTAAAAGGGGAAAATACTCTAACGTGAAGATCTAGAATAGGGGTTCGTTATTATGGTCAGGATATATATTGTAGCTGGACTGCATGAGAGAGAAAGGGTAGGGAATTAAGGAAGACATTGGTAGGCCATGTAAATAATTTTTGAAATAATATTTTACCAATGTTCTTTTTAACTTTTTGTTAAATGAATTATTTTTTCCATGAGCAAGCATTTGTTTTATCTTTTTACTACACCTCTCCAACATTAGGGGAAAATAAAAGGAAAATACCCAGTTAGCAATAAGAAGTTCCATACATATTTTAGGCCCTGTTGTATGCCAGGAGCTGTGTTGTTATACAAGGGGTAAATAGGTATGAATAAGGCATTTGCCCTGTTCTGAAGGAGTCTGAGAGCTAGTGTTATTCACTTGATTCTGCAATAATCTGTATCCTCGTGTCCCCATCTAGTTAGTCATCATTCTAACTCTAGAGATACCCCAAAAATCTCCTTCAACCTTTTAGACTTAAATTCTAATTAATATCTGGTCACATCACCATCACCTTTGACTCCTATACTGTTTGCTCTTCTTGGCCATGAAAAAGTGGTTGAATCCATGTAACTACAAACTCTTGCGGGTGATATAGATAAGAAATTAGTAAAGGGAAAGAGAAGACTCTTCCTGGTTTGAGAACATAGGGAAATTGACTTGCAATCACTGAAGAGATGCATGTTTCTATTGTATGACAAAGTTTATTGTTAATTAGATACCAGGTGGGGATCTTGTATTCACTGATAACTTTTAAAGCCTCCATCAAAATAGTAGTGACAACCAGAGTAATGATTTCTGAATAATAATTATCAAGTCCTTTACTTTGCTTCCTGATAATTAGGTTTCGAAGCCTCCTTACACTTGCCTCACCTAGTGGTAGAATTGACTCTGAAGCATGATTTCATCACAAATAACTTCCAGAGAAGTGCAGGAACCTGTGCCTCAAGGAGCTCAGCAACCTGACCATACACTCAAATCATACCCTCAATCCACCACCATTAATGGGAAAAAAGAGGGAAGCCCCTAGTAAAAGCTGACTTCCATGGTCATATTATAGTAAGGGACCTCTCCTCTCTCCCTCTCCTAGCATGATATAGTGAATGAAGACTCATCTCAAAGTCAGAAAATGGGAGGATCTACCTCTCCCCAAAAGCAGCTTCATCTGGGCAAGAAGTCTGGTGCCTTCCTCAGGGTTGTTGGCCACAGCTGTTCCTTTTCTCTCCCTGGGGCCAAAGTGCTTGCTTTACCTACTATACCAACTAGGCATGCTTGAAAGAGCAGAATGATATATCAGATGAATCATATTCAAAATTGAATTTATTGATAAGTGCCAGACTTGCAGCCCAGCCTCCATTGGAAAAACCTTAGTTTAGAGAGATAAAATTGGCAAGATGCCTTATAAGCAGGAAACTAAAGAGTTGAAGTTCATTTTCTTTCCAGTGAATCTGAAACCATTTGACTTAAAATGAATTTCCAAATGACCAGCATTCCTTTGACTATTATATTGACTCAATTGTTTAGTATCCTATTATTAGTATTATGAAGGCTGTTAGTGCTTATTAATAAGCACAGCTCTTGGCACGTGATAAGAGTGTTTAATAAATGCTTGTTGACTGGTTAAAACAATGCCTTTTACTTATTAAAGCATAAGAAACTGTCATAAAGACAAGGCCTTTAGGAGAGTCATTATCTTTGGATTGCTATCACTGTTCACTGGTGTTCCATTGTAACAAGGAGGATTCAGATTTTTCATGTAGCAGCTGTGTCCATATCATAGTGTTATATAGTATATTATTTAGATTTCTGGTATTTAGCTAAAAAAAGGCAATATTATAGGGATATGCATGAAATATGAAAGCATAAATATAATTTTTAAAGATCACGCTCTGAAAGTTGTGCCCCAGAAGTGTTCCCCATGTTGCTTATTAGTGTTATATGTGCCTAATCAGAATGTTAATATACAACACTAAGTATTAATTTTTAAATGTGTTCTCAACTGTTCTCTGAGCAAGCAATTGTAATTGAGCTTTTATAAATAGTTCACAGTAGGGTTGGAGTTTAGTGGAATATAATATTTTTGACACAAATGTTAATTTTTAAAAATAGATTCTGTAGTTCATCTGTGTTCTGCAAGCTGTGCAGCTATTTTGCCACCACCGTCTCAACAAGCTGCTTTAGCAAATGAGAAGAGAAAATAGGGAGCCATGTGTACAAAAAAGATTGCATTAAATTAGCCCCATGTAAGGAAGGTTTAGAATCTGAGCTCTTTTGCACAACATAATGCAGAAGGATGGTGAAAGATTACAAGCAGTCTCAGTTCACAAAATAAGGAAAAGCTGCAGCTTGTCCAACCAAGCCAGATCATCCTGAGAACATTAATAGATGAAACTGGAAGGAGAAAAATAGACAGTATTGGAATAGATGAGTTTACATGTCTATAACAAATAGTTTTCAACAGTGATAATGGAGCTTAGTAGCTCAAATATACTTTATAAGGAAAAGGAAATGGCATGAAAGACTAAGAAAATATCTAAACTAAAACTAAAAGAAATTTATGCTGGAGGCAACATAGTTTTTAGAGTACTGAAGGATCGGTTTTCAAGATAATTGAAAATGACGAACAGATAGTGAGGGGAAGACTGGCAATATTATTTTGTTAAAAAGTCATTGAGGTTACCCATAACTAACAACCTATGTGCCAACTTTTTCATCTCTGAAATCTTCATGTGAATAATCTATGCATTTATTGGGAGTTGCCCCTGCTTGAAATACAAAATGATGAAAGGCAGGCTTTTGCAGCAGACTACATCTTCAGACACCCAACTGACTGCTCAGCTCTGAGCTCTGAACTCTCTGGTTCTCCCCCATATCTGGAATGCTTTCCTTCTACTACTGACCTCCCTAGTTTCCTTTAAATCCCAACTAAAATCCCACCTTTTTGGAATTTTCCCTAAATCCTCTTAAAGTTCTAGTGTCATCCATCTGTATATCATTCCTATGAATCATATATTTATATGTGTATATATATTTTATGCATATACACGTATGTATCTTGCTGTGTATGTATATGTGTGCGTGATATCTTTCCCAATAGATTGTAATCTCCATGAATGTAGGGCCTGTCTTTTGCCTCTTTGTATTCCCAGTGTTTAGCACAGTGCCTGGCATATAGAAGGTACTTAAGACAAGGAGCTTTGACGCAGGAAATGAAATTTCGTATGTTAGGAACAAGAAGCCCAGTTTGGCTGGAATGTGTAATTTGGAAAATGTGTAATAGGTTAGAAAGGTAGGCCCAGTTATAAAGCCCAGTTGTAAGGCCCAGTTATAAAGGGCTTTAAATTCCAAGGAGAAGGGTTTGAACTTACTCCAGGTGCTGGACATATTAGAAATTGATGTTACATTTTCTCAACTGGACCCTCATTTCAGCATGAAAGTTCTTTATTTCTTCACAGATTAACTCTATGATGCTACCAGTAGTACAGTCTGGCTCCTAACATTGTCACTCAATTAAAAACATTCTCTCCAGAGTTACCACTGATCTCTAAGAGGCCAAATTTGGCAGCCTCTTCTCAGTGCTTATCCTGAATTCTCTTTCCTTTCTGTGTTTTCTTGACACTTTTCTCTCTTGGTTCTCCTGCCATCTTTTTTGATCTGTTCTCTTCTTTTCTGAAACATCTAAGTTAAAATATAAGCTCCTTCTGAGTAGGAATTTTTTCATTCATTACATTTGTATCTCTAGTGCTTGAGCACAATATTTGACACATAGTAGATATTTAGTACATACTTTTTAATTGATTGACCATCCATATCTCAGCTTTTAACTGTAGGTAAAGTGTAAGGGCTCTGTCATGGACCTGCTTAATTTAATTTATCATCTCTATACTGGCTCTCTTGGTCACCTGATCAAAGCATGGATTCAGTTATCATTTCTCTGCACATGACTCTCAGATAAACTATGTCTAGCTACAGTCTTTCTCCTGAGCACAGGAGAAAGTTTCACCTCATTCATGTCACCTATTCAGGGTCCAACCAAATGTCCCATAGACACAACTCAATATGTCCAAAACAGAATTTACTATTGTTCCACCAATATCCACCCTTCCTCATTTCCCTAAGTTTTGTCTGTGGCACTATCATCCTTTCAACTACTTATGTTTGTAACCCTCCCCTCCTTATTTTTCTTTCCTCCAAATATCAAATCACTTTCAAGCCTTGTCCATTCTACTTTCACAATACTCTCCTCACTTTTGTCTCTTGGAGTCCCTAGTTACCTATTTTCTGTGTGTGTATTTGTATAGAATATAAATTTCTTGATAGTTGGGACTTTTCCATTTTTTCATATTTGTATCCCCAGCATCTGGTGTGTATTATAGTAAACCTTAATAATAATACTTAATAAACACAATAATAGTGACTGATTGAATTCCTATTGCCCAGACTATGACACAAAGTTGTTATAAAGGCAAACTATTGATTCAGCTTATCATTATATATATCTTGGACATGAATTCTTAGTGGATGGTGTACTGGGCTGCTAACTGAATAGGAGGAAGGGCATCCCTTGTAATATTTGAACAGAGCAGTCATACTTTTCCTGACTTTCCTCTTCTCCAAGCTAAACATTCCCAATCCTTTCAATTGATCCTATGGCATGGAGTCCTTCATTATTCAATACAAGGATAATCCTGTAGACACTATCTAGCTTGTCAGTGTCCATAAATTGTGTCACTCAAAATCAACATAATAGTCCAGATGTCATCTCACTTGGACAGGGCAGAAAATACCTTTATTACTAGAAGTTTGCATTGGAGTTTTTTGGGGTTACCGTATCACATGGCTCAAGCATATTAAAGCACTAAACCAGCCTGAGTCACTTACTAGCTGTGTGACTTTGGGCAAGCCATTTAACATCTGTGTCTCAGTTTCCTCAAATGTAAAATGGGAATTATAATAGCACCTACCTCACATGGTTATTGTGGGACTCAAAAGGAGATAGGTGTAAAGTGTTTAGCACAGTACCTATGTTCAATAAACACTCATTTCTTTCCTTCCTTCCAATCACTAAAATCCCCAGATCCATTTCAGATTAAACTGCCTAATCATGCCTCTACCATCCTGTATTTATAACATTAATTTTTTTAACCCAAGTTCTTGCTGCTTTCCCAATTATGATTGGAACCACATTCGTAATTGGGAAATGCTAAACAAAATAAGTTAAAATGCAGTACTCTATAGATAATGTTAATTTGAGGATTTTTTACAACTTATTTTATTCTGGACTTCAGAAATTATTTTCTTAAATTTCTATTTGAGATTGTCACCACTCTCCCAGCCAATCATACTCCCTTCTGCTCCTAAATTTGTCTTCCACCATTTTTGTGTTTCATTTGAAAACTTGTTGCCCCTACTACCTGTATCTTTACCCAAATCAATAAGCTAGTCAGTCAACAAGCATATATCCAGCTAAGGGCTGGAAATATACAGGACAAAATATCCCTCAAAGAGCTTACATTCTAATAAGGATGAAAATATTTGCAAATATAGGTATATACAAGTCATATACAAAGGTAACTTTAGAGAGGAAGGCATGAATACTGGAGAAACCAGGAAAGGGCTCATACAAAAGCATGTACTTGAACTAAATCTTGAAAGAAACCAGGGATTCCCAGAGGTAAAGCTGTTGCAAGAGAGCATTCTGAACACAGGAGACAATCATTTGCAAAGCCAAGGCGATGGAAGATAAATCAGTTTTGAGTTAGGAATAGCCAAGAGGCCAGCATGGCTGGTTCATAGAGAAGACAGAAGGGAGTAATGTTTAAATCAACTAGAAAAGTAAGAAGAGGCAAGGTCCTAGAAGTTTATATATTTGATCCTAGAGGTAATAGGGAGCCACTGGAATTTATCAAGTGGGAATGACATGGTAAGATGAGGACTAAGCATAGATCCCTGAAAGCTCCTGCTAGCTTCCACATCCATCTAAATATATTATCATCTAGTCCACATCACTCCATATTTCCACAAGAGTAGTAAAGTGTTCTGTATGACATGCCTCACTAAATAAACAGTGTAAATTATATTTAGAGTATTCCATCATCAACTAGTTTAAAAATTATATCAAAAAAAATTTACAATCTGGCATAACCTATCTTTGTTCAAGCCATGGTGTTACCTAGGTGGCTCATTGGATAAGAACACTAGGCATGGTGAAGTTCAAATCCCACCTTGGATACTTAATAAGTTGAGTGATATCCCTCAGCCTCATGTATTCCTCTGTAAAATGAGGATAAAATAACATCTACCTCTCATGGTTGTTGTGAGGATCAGATGAGATATAGAGCACTTTACAACCCTTCCAATTCTTGCAAAATAGTAGATAACTGCTTCTTTTTCTAGATGCTCACTAACCAACTGTGTAATGTTCTAAAATCAAAGTCAAGTTCTGTATTCATTAGAGGGCTTTGTTTTTTTCCCAATAAAATATGTATGATTCTCTGCTGTCTGTTCTAATTTTGGTTTGCAACCCCAAGAAAACAGCAGTTTTCTACTAACCAGCCCTACACCATCCAAACATGGAACCATCAGTTACAACAAATGGAGAAATTTTGAATCCTGTGGATAAGTCTCCTTACCTTGGCAGTCTACTTTCCAAGGATGTCTATATAGATGATAAAGTTGATGGACGTATTGCCAGAAGTAGCTCAGAATTTAGGAAGCTCAAAAAAAAAAAGTGTAGGAGAGAAGAGGTATTAGGTTGCCTATCAGACTGAAGTTCTACAGATTTGTGCTGGCTTTTTGAGAGGATGCCAGTGAAATCTGGACAGTCTACGAGCACCATGCCAGAAAATTGAATTGCTTCCATTTGAATTGTCTTAGGAAGATTCTGAAGATGTCAGACACTTCAGTCTTTTCTTGAGGTGAACTGTCAAGCATTCAAAGTCTACTGCAGAGATTACAGTTCTGATGGGCTGGCCACATTGCTTGAATGCCAAACAAACATTTGCCTAAAACACTATTTTACAGAGAACTCACACAAGGAAAATGCTCGTTAGCAGGTCAGAAAAAGCAATCAACGTCTCTCTAAAGAACTTTGGAATAGACTTCATGATGTGGGAGACACTGGCAAAGGACCACCCAGCATGGGATGCTCACATCAAAGAAGGCATTGTGTTCTATGAACAAAGCAGGATCATAATAGCTCAAAAGAAACAGAAGATGTGCAAATTTAGAGATATCCCCCTCCCAAATACACACTATTCATGCCCAACCTGTGGTAGAGCCTTCTGAGCTCATAGTGGTATGATCAGCCACAGCTAAACACATTATACATTCACCTCGACATCATGTCATTTTTGTCCTCTTTGAGCATGAAAGACAAGCAACATGTTCTCTTCACTTTTTTGAAAAATTTGTCCATGTCATGATGCCACTCCTATTTGCGAAGTACTTTCCTTTTTTACTGACAATGATTTAAAAAAAAACAAAACAGAACCACATCTATCAGTTATTTCTGTACTCATGGATATAGTTCCTCTGGGCCAGGTGAATTGAAGTCACCAAGGACATTTTGATGCTTTCTTAAAATTATTTTACATGTCTTAGTATCAACTCCCTCCTCGTATTTTTGTTCTATTATATCCTGCTTTGAGGTCATTCTTCCCAGCAGAGAAAAGAGAAACACAATGAGAATTGACTTGCACTGTTTTCTTTTTATTGTTCTTTATAACATCCTATCCACCTGAATCATTGAGAGCACCATTATCTGTAAAATCAAACGTCCATTAATATATAGTGAAGTATGAGAAAGGCTTGCAAATTATTGGCTCTTTAGATTTTTATTTTTTTTTAACTAAATGTAAGAAGTATACGTTGTATATTTCATCATTTCATTGAATTCACAGAAAATCTTCCTAAAGATTTATTTAGCTATATGTGTATTTTTCCACATCATAAAACAAGCTGATTACACACACACACACACACACACACACACACACACTAACACACTATCACAAAGCTATTTGTAAGTAGATACTTCTAACAGAAAATTTCTAAGTCATCAGTTAGTTTCTTTATAAATTTATCCTCGAGGTACTAAGTAGGTGGGTCAGGGAAGCATTAGGTTTTCTCAATTATTGTTTCCCTGATGATTTTTTTATAAGATCATTTAAATTAAGGAGCAAATTGGATAGAGATATACAGTTTACACATATATTGCTTCAGACTACCTAGTTACAACATGATATTGCCAGTGATGATCCTTACTCACATTTACTTAGCACTTTTTAATGTTCACAAAGTATTATCCTTCAAAGAATCCTCTGAGGGTAGCTAGAGCAAGTGTTTTTATTATCCCCATTTTACAGATGAGTTAATGGAGGCTCCAAGAGTTTAAATGACTTTCCCAGGGTTATTTGATTAGTTACATGTCAAGACTAAACTTTGAATTTATATTCTCTTAGAAAGTGCTGCTTCCACCAATCTGTTGACCTGTGGTGGGGTGGAGGGAGTTGGAGATGGGGAATAAGCTCAGGCCATGGTACATCCTCATGGCCATTGCCTTTTTTGTACAAAATATCCTTGTTAGTAGAATAGCATGTATTGTTGGTTTTAATTGGATCTAGCATGTCAGATTGTGTTTTGGATGGGCATAGATTGATATTTGAAACCCTCTTTTTTTGTCTTTTCACAGAGAGGATACAATGAAATCCGTGAAGTTAAACAGTTTCACTTTACTGGCTGGCCAGATCATGGTGTGCCATACCATGCCACAGGTCTGCTGTCATTTATACGTCGAGTCAAAGTATCTAACCCACCCAGTGCTGGGCCCATTGTGGTGCACTGCAGGTATGTGTGGGAAACAAAGGGACTAGCAGTTTAAAGAGAGAGCTTCATGTGTTCTTGATAAGCTTTAGCTCATAGTATGCAGGAAAACCTTTGACTTTTCTTTGAAAGGTCTCAGATGAGGTTAAAGCATATTGACTTGAAGTTTAGCTGTACATGAGATATAAATTAGAGGATAAATATGTGAATGTATTCATCTCAGGGTATGAGCATGTTTTTCGCAGAGAAACCAATGGGAATTGCCTTTCAGCGGCAACATCTGTATTGTTTTCCTATGAGTGTTTTTGCAAATCCCATGCTAGATGAAATGGTCTGTTGTAATAGTGTTTTCCCCCCACAAATCTAGTAAATCCCCAGTAGAACCTGAGCTGTTAAAATTCAATATGAGACAGAGTTACTAAATAGACACAGATTGCAGGAAATTTCACAGCAGAACAACTATTTTTAAAAATGCATTAGAGGACCCAGAAAACAACATAAATGAGTTCCAACCAATATATACCAGAGTACTGTCCACATTATGTTCAAACTTTCTTTTGATTAGAAATTTAGCTTAAAACAAGCATCAAGAGCCACTAAAAACATAGCAGATGGATTTATTTTGAGAGGTCACCAGAAAATAAACCCAGGTTCTGCAGATCTTTTCCCACGTCACAAGCTACTCTGGGGAACTTTTTGGTGGTATCTCTTTTCTCTTCATATATATGGAACCTAAAAAAAGAATTCAAGTGAGATTATACAAAAGGGAAAGGAAAATTAAAACTCCAAATAAAACAGAGGTAATGCAGGGAGGTCAGATACTATGTACCACTTTGAAAGATTACAAGTCAAATAATTTCTAAAGAAATCTGATGAACTTTCCAAATAGGTCTCTTATCTCAACTCGCGAAAAAGGATTAAAGATAGTCAGGAAAGCCTAAGGATTGCAGGGAAGAAAAGGAAGGAGAGAGCTGTCAAGAGAGTTCTTATGAATTAAGACAGTTGTTAAGGAGCTATTTTGCCCATTTATATGTGAATAAATTTGACAATCTAAATTAAATGGATGAATGTCTACAAATATATGTTACCCAGATTAACAGAAGAAAAAATAAAATAAACCAGTCTTAGAAAAAGAAATTGAACAAGCCATCAATGAACTTCCTAAGAAAAAATCCCCAAGACAAGATGGATGCACAGGCAAATTCTACCAAACATTTAAAGAACAATTAATCCCAATACTATATAAACTATTTGAAAAAATAGATAAAGGAGTCCTATTAAATTCCTTTTATGACAAAAATATGGTGCTAATACCTAAACCAGGAAGAGCCAAAACAGAGAAAGAAGATTGTAGCCAATTTCCCTAATGAATATTAATGCAAAATTTTTTAATAAAATACTAGCAAAGACATTACAGCTATGACCAGGTGGGATTTATACCAGGAATGGAGGGGTGGTTCAATATTAGGGAAAACTTAACAGCATAATTAATCATATCAATAACAAAAACCAACAGAAATCATCTGATGATCTGAAAAGATGCAGAAAAAGCATTTGACAAAATAGAGCATTCATTCCTATTAAAAGCACTAGAGAATAGGAATAAAGGGAGCTTACCTTAAAATGATAAGTGATATTTATCCCAAACCATCAGCAAGCATGATCTGTAACAGGGATAAGCTAGAAGCCTTTCCATTAAGATCAGGTGTGAAGCAAGGGTGCCCATTAGCACCATTATTATTCAATATAGTACTAGAAATGTTAGCTCAAGCAATAAGAGAAGAAAAAGAAATTAAAGGAATTAGAATAGGCAATGAAGAAATAAAACTATCACTCTTTGCAGATGATATGATGTTATACTTAGAAAATCCTAGAGAATCAACTAAAAAACTACTTGAAATTATAAATTTTAGCAAAGTTGCATGATACAAAATAAACTCATAGAAATCATAAGCAATTCTATATATTATCAGCAAAGTTCAGCAGCAAGAGACTATATAAAATACTTGGGAATGTACCTGTCAAGACAAACCCAGAAAATATACGAAACAACTATAAAACACTTTTCACACAAATAAGGTCAAATGTAAACAATCAGAAAAAGTTAATCACTCATGGTTAAGCCAAATCAATGCAATAAAAATGGCAATCTTACCTAAATTAAGCAATTTCTTCAGTGCCATAACAATCAATCATAAAATTATTTTATAGAGCTAGAAAAAATAATAGCAAAATTAATCAGGAAGAACAAAATTAATCAGGAAGAACAAAAGCTCAAGGATATCCAGAGAATCAATGAAAAAAAATGTGAATAAAGACAATCTAGCTGTACCAGATCTCACATTGTATTGTAATAGTTATCAAAACAATTTGGTATTGGCTAAGAAATAGTGTTGTGGATCAAAGGAATAGATCTGATACAAATTACATTATAGTAAATGGCCATAGTAATCTAGCATTTGATAAACCCAAAGATCCAAGCTCTTGGGACAAAAACCCATCATTAGACAAAAACTACTGAGAAAAGTAGAAAACAATATGGCAGAAATTAGGTCGAGACCAGTATCTCACATCATGTACCAGGATAAAGTCAAAATGGGTTCATGATTTACACCTGTAGGGTGACACCATAAGCAAATTAAGAGAGCATGGAATAATTTATCTGTAAGATTTATGGGGAGGAAAGAATTTAGGACCAAAGAAAATATAGAGAGCATTACAAAATATAAAACAGATCATTTTGATTGTATACAATTTTAAAAGTTTTTGCACAAACAAAACCAATGCAACCGCAACTATAAACAAAACAAAACTAGGGGAAAATTTTTGCAAATGTCTCAAATGTATAGAGAACTAAGTCAGATTTGTCAAACTATGAGTCATTCCCAATTGATAAATGGTCGAAGAACATTCAGACAGAGAAATCAAAGCTATCTATAGACATATGAAAAAATGCTCTAAATCACTACTGATTAGAGAAATGCAAAATGAAACAACTCTTAGGTACCACCTCATACCTATCAGATTGTCTAACATGAAAAGAAAATGTTAGAGTTGGAGAAAATGTGGGAAAATTGGGACACTAATGCACTGTTGGTGGAGTAAAGAACTAACCCAACCATTATGGACAACAATTTGATATTAGGTTCCAAGGGCTATAAAACTGTGCATATGCCCTTTGATCCAGCAATACCACAGCTAGATTTCTATCTCAAAGACATCCCAAAAAAGGAAAAGGGGCCTGTTTGTACAAATATATTTATAGCAGCTTTTTTTGTGATAGCTAAGAATTGGAAATCAAAGGGATGCTCATCAATTGGGGAATGGCTAAACAAGTTTGTGGCATATGATTGTAATAGAAATTATTGTGCTATAAAAAATGACAAGCAGGATGATTTTAGAAAAACCTACAAAGACTTACATGAACTGATGCATAATGAAGTAAACAAACGAGGAGAATATTGTACACACTAACAGCAATATTGTTCAAAGAAGAACTGCATGACTTAGCAATTCTCAGCAATACTGTGATCCAAGACAATTGCAAAGGACTAATGATGAAGTATACTATCTGCCTCCAGAGAAAGAATTGATATTGTTTGAATACAGATTGGAGCATGTTATTTTTCACTTTCTTTCTTTCATGTTTTTCTTTTATTTAAGTCTTCTTGTACAAAATCATCAATATTGAAATGTTTTACATAATGGTACATGTCTAATAGCTTTTCATCTCAGGGAAGAGGTAGGGAAGGGAGGGAGGGATGGATGGAATTTAGAACTCAAAACTTTAAATAGTTATAAAAAATAAAAATGTGAACTCTTGTGAAGAAAAAAAAGGAGAGCTCTTATGATAGCAGGAAGGCTCTTTTGCTTAAGTTTCTGAAGAAGCAATGGTCTCTCAATCCAAGCATCAGTGGAATAATGTTAATAGATAAAGCAAAGAATTTAGAGCCTGAGAAAAAACAGACCTTCAATGGAGGGATCCGTTGGTTTGTCACAAAACGTTTCACATCTTAGGATTTCCATGATCAAGGGGATGCTCTGAGATTTTCAGTTAAGTTTCTGTTTTCAGAGGTGTTATTTTCCACTTTCAAGTCCAGCTTTATAAAAGGTGAATTACAAGAAAACAGATCGACAGAGTAAAGGGACTTCTCTTTTTCTCTAATAGCTTCTGTTATAAAACTGAAGAAGCATTGCCCCTGGGGTTGGGGGGGAGAGGGCAGTCTATCAAATCACACTTAGTCATGCGTTTTGGGAAATGAAGTCACCGTCTAACAATGGCCTTTTCCCCTTCTCTGTGGCACTCTTCATTCCTCTTCCACCCTCAGCTCCCACAGAACCTTCCAAGTCCTTCAGTTTACCCAGGCCTAGGTGGCATGTCTTTAAGTTCTAAGAACGTGGTCATTTTGTTTGTGTTATTTGCAGTTCTCAGCACATAATAGAGGGAGAATACAATATTCACAATTTGTAGACAGTGCCATTATTCAAATTGAAAATTTCTTTACTTTTCAAGGTTTGGATTATTTTTTTAAAATATAATTGTGTCCACTACTTTTTCTTTTCTTAGAGTGCAAAATGAGTTTCTTTGAAATGAAAGAGACTTACTTATGATATAGAATGTCCTGTTTTCTTGGGTAAAATCTGACAATAATCCTTAATTCTGCTTACAACCAATCCCAGTCCTTAGAAAATTTCTTAGTCTTTGCACAGAATGAAATACTTTCCTTTGTAATGGAAAATTAATATGTGTGCATATGTGTATATATGTACATACGCATACTGTACAAATTGTCATGGCTATTTTTTTATTTGTTTCTACCTCAAATTCAAGAGGCTTGATTTAATTTGTAAGCCCTGGATGATTTTACTCATTTATGACACAGTTATTTCCAGAGTTATGACCCAGGAACTGATTAGAAAATGAAATATCAAGTCAGTGACCTAGGTGTTTGTCTGAATTAATCCAAATAAACCTATTCAGTCCTTAATTCTTTTGAATGAATTGATTGACTTGTGTCACTGAATTGAATGAATCATCCCATTGTTTCAGCATCAAAGAATCCTCCCCATTATTACAGGCATAGTTATGGTAGTTTTCCTCCCTTTTGTGGTTGATTGTGTCCATGGTTTGTTGGGGTTTTTTGTCTTTTTTTGTGTGTGTGTAGGAAGAGAGAGGAAATCAAGTACATACACAGTGACATCATTTGATAATACTGGTGTCAGGACAGGATTAACAGTCAGGTCCAAGGCTCACTGTTAGCTCACACTTTTTCTTTATGGAGTTGTAATTCACATAAGATTGCTTCATCTCTAGTTTGTCTAAATACATGAAATAATGATGTAATGGATTTTGATGGAATTTTCCATAGTTAGCAATTTAACCTATTAAACCAGAGCAGATGGTATTTTTTTATATGTATTTATTAGTTGTGTGTAGTGTTCTGTGTTTTCAGTTGAGTTTGTATCTAGTGATACCATGATGTAGAGAGATGGATTGATTTAAAAAGGAAATGGAATTTTGGTACACTACAATGATCCTGCCTGTGTGAATGTGAAAGAGGCCTTGGATGATCATCAGAGACAACTATAATTGTTGCATAATCTCTTTTCAGTGCTGGGGCTGGAAGAACCGGATGTTACATAGTCATTGACATCATGCTGGACATGGCTGAAAGAGAGGGTGTGGTAGACATTTACAACTGTGTCAAAGCCCTCCGTTCTCGTCGCATCAACATGGTTCAAACAGAGGTAAACATTGGTTGATCTCTAGTGGATCTATTGCTTTCTAATCTTTATCAAACAAGATGGTAGGTTGGTTTATTTGTTTTTTTTCTTGGAATCACAAATCTTACATGTTTGTAGAAAAATATAAGTGCCCTTCAGAAAGGTTACATAAAAAGAACTCTTTGTGTTCTTTACCCTTGGATAAAGAAAAAAATATTAAAATTCCCTAATACTTTCTTCCTTTTTCTTCTTTTGATAGGAACAGTACATTTTTATTCATGATGCCATTCTGGAAGCCTGCTTATGTGGAGAAACTGCCATACCTGTCTGTGAATTCAAAGCTGCATATTTTGATATGATTAGAATAGACTCCCAGACTAACTCATCACATCTCAAAGATGAATTTCAGGTATTTGCAATTACTAAGGGTTCTTCATATAAGCAACTCAAGACATTATTTCTGGGTACTCTGAATTTTTTGAATGAGATCTTTTATATCAAATTCACAACCTTTAACCTTATTTTCTTTGATTTTTTTTCATTATCTATGTTATGAAGTCATTTTAATATTAATGAGCTCTGCTGTCTTGTATTTTGAAGGACATGTAAGTTCAAACACAAAGGATTTGTGGGTAAAATAAGGAACATTAAAAATAAAACAACTACATTGGTGATTCATGTATATTTACAATCCGTTTTCTCTCCTGCAATCTTACAAAGTTGACCTTATGTATCCCTCATCATATTGTAGAATCCAACCTCATTAATTATTGTAGAAGCAGGTTATGTTCCTTTCTTGTGGATAACCCCAGTACTTCACTAACATCATAGCGTGCCTACAGATATATGGTTTTACTAAGATGAAGAGCTAACTCCAGAGCCATAGTATCCTGGCTCTCCACCCAGTGCTCTTTCCACTAGACCAGGAATTTTTAACCTGGGTTCCATGAACCCCAGTTCAGTGATAGATTTTAGAAGGTCTGTGAATTTGGGTAGTGGGAAAATACATCTTTGTTTCAATAGTTTCCTTTGTAATCCTGTATGTTTTATTTTATGCATTCAAAAGCATGATTCTGAGAAAGGATCCATAGGCATCACCAGACTGCCAAAGAAGTCTGTGATACATACAAAAAAATGTTAAGAACCCCTGAATTAGACCATGGTGCCTCCTAAAAATATGGAACTCTTCCTTTTGTTTATGCTTTACCTGCTGACTTAAATGTGGGCTGATGACCTTGAATTTGTTGGTTTGATTTTTCTTTTGTGCAGAATAGAGTTTTTTGGCACATTGTTGTGTTCTTAAATTTTTCCTTATTCTTTTTTAGTGAGGGTACATCAAAAACAGAGAGACAGGGTGTGTTATATGATTTTTCAACGTCTCAGGCTTCATTAGTCTTACCCAAAAAGTCTATCAACTTGCCACTTTGGTGGATGCCATCATTTTGTACACTTCTTGCACCAGATTGCGTGAAAGTCACTGTGTTTTAACCTGGGATTTCCCTTTTTCTTTAGACCTTAAATTCTGTAACTCCTCGACTACAAGCAGAGGATTGCAGCATAGCCTGCCTGCCAAGGAACCACGACAAGAACCGCTTCATGGATATGCTGCCACCTGACAGATGTCTGCCTTTCTTAATTACTATTGACGGGGAGAGCAGTAACTACATCAATGCCGCTCTTATGGATGTAAGAGACGCGTTCTTTGTTCATGTAGAGTGCCTTAGAAAGATGCATAATGAGAAGGAGCACTTACTGGTTTTCTTCTTCAGCAAATTAATCCTACAATGGAAAACCATTAATATTTTTGAAGTAGTAATTCTTTTTCTTAAGAATTACTTTGGAGTTTTTCACTAAAAAGGTACTTAGGGAACTAAAATATTCATAACTTGACAGGAAATTCTCCTATTCTTTTTGAGTATCTGCCTAGAAGTTATTTTTATCTCCTTTTTTTCAGAGAAAAACATTATGTAGATCTGTTTTGAATACAGTAAATAATTGACTAAAATATGAAATATTAAGTAGGAATCTCTAATCTCTAACACTTTATGACCTAACAGTTATGGTTAACAAATATTTCTTTGGGTCTTCATATTAGGAAAGATTATATAACCTCAAATCAATTCTTAATTGATCAGATGTTTGTTGTAGACAAGGCAGATTTGAACCTCTAGGATCCTAAAGAAAATTCTACATGTATCTAGATTCTGATTGTCTGAGAATCGCTTACATAACAACTAACGAACAAGCATGCAGCCTAAATATCGAATTCATTAGCAAAACTAGATCAGGAAGGAATGAAAGAAGTACAAAATTCTTTAGAAAGGAAACAAAAGTATTGGAGAAAGTTCTCACCAACATAGAATTTTTTGCCTAGTATTTCTCTCATCTATTTCTTAGTTCTTTATATTGCATTGTAAGGCCTGGACCTTCTTCCTTATCCCCTCAGGTGATCTCCAAAGAAATATTTCATAGCTGAAACTCCTAAGTAAACCTAGTGATTTAACTCAAGCCCTTAATTGTAACCCAAGGATAATATGGATGGATGCCCTAGGATATGTACAGGGGAATTTAAATGGAAAGTAGAGTACATAGACGAAAGAACTTTTCCACAAATCTGGAAAGTTTCCACCATGTAGTATTTTGTGTGTCAGGCCAAGGAATTTGAATTTTACTCACAAGGCAATAGGGAGTTACTGAAGAGCTTGAAAACAAAAGAAGTAATATGATTAAATCTATACGTAAGAAAAATTATTCTGGCAACCGAATGACTTGAGGATGACATGGAGAAGGGAAAGAGTGAAAGAGTGAATACACAATGACCTATTAGGAGGCTATTGAAATGGTCCAGATGGCTGATAATGAGGACTTATATTTTGGCATTGGCAATGCAAAAAAAGAAAAAGTACTGGACAAATGCAAGAGATACTATAGACATGAATTACATAGGACTTGGTGACTGCTTAGTCTTCAGAGATGGAAGAAGAAGACAAAATTTCAAGATATTGAAGACAGGACACTGGGCATGAATGGAGATGCCAATGACAATTACATTAGTATGAAGGGCAGGTTTAGAGTAAAATATGCTCAATTTGGGGGTATCTTGAATTTATGGGTTTGTGGAAGACAATTCTATCCACACAAGCAACACTAATGTTGGTGTGGTGAAGGTTCACTCAGAAAAGAAGCTGGGCTGGAGATGTATAAAAGAAATTTTGTAGTGACTACAGTGTACTATTTGAACTTTTTTTCAATCCTACATTTCATTTCAGTTGCCCGCCTAGTTTAGTCATTGAGTGTACTGATGTATCAGCAACTCAACATTTTTAAATACATTTAATTTCTGCCTTGTTTATATCTCACAGTCATTTTTGAATAAGCCACCTCCCAATTTCTCACTCCCAACACTGGAACTGAACCCTCCCTTGTAAAAAATAAAAAGTTAAACAAAAGTAAATCAGTGAATGACAGCGTTATGTGCCACAATCTACTCTTGTAGTTCCACACTGGTCCACCAGGAAGGGGAAATATATTTCATGATCTGACCTTGAGACGTGTTACTGGGTTTCCATGACTCAGAGCTCAACTTCTTTTAAATGATATTTTCAATTGCATTGTATGAATTATATAGATTATGTAGTTCTATTTCTTTTATTCAGTATCAGTTCATGTAAAATATCATGGGTTTTTTCCCCCATCCTTATTATGCACAATAATATTTTATTTTGTTACATACCAGTTTGTTTATTCTCCAGTTGTTGGACACCAACTTTGTTTCCATTTCTGTCCTACTACAAAAAGAGTGTCACCATTACTGTTTTTTTACACCCCAAAATTAAAAGAGAAGTGACAATAACAGCAGAAAATGATAAAAGTATTGGAAATGTAGGGCCTATGCTAAACCATATGTATATATTGCTCCTCTCAAGTTCTTCTACTTCCATTCTCTATATAGAGTCAAAAGACCATCTAGAAGTAATCCTATGGGATGCATCAAACTCAGAAAAAAGCGAGTTAATGACATTCCTCTATGGCAGCATGCTTAGCAGACACAGGATCAATTCCTGCAATACTATTTGGAAATATTCAAGATATTATGTTGCAAATGAGTTAGCAGTACACTGATAACTTAGATCAGCATTAAGGAAATGGTGCATCCATCTTAGTGAATTGACTAGGTGCTTACATCGTTGCCTATGGAAGAGAAAATAAGAATGCTTAATGGGTTTCTTCCTTTTCAGTGGATCCTAGGGGACCGTGAGAAGAGTCATAAAGAAGCTCTGTCATTCTTCTTTTCTCCACATTCATTCACCCCCTCCATAAGCATTTTTAAGCACCTATGTTCCAGGCACTCTGGTATATGTTGAGTATAAAGTTGAAGTTGGATTTTGTTCCTGGCTGCCTGGGTAGAATCCTAATTGATACTATCTGGAAGCCAAAGTGCCTGGTTACACTGAACTAGAGAGGCTGTAACTGAAAACACTCTGGATGGAGTAACAGCTTTACTGGAGTTGGATATGAGACTATTTTACCTGATTTGTGTTCAGGTGAAGTGTATTGTTTTAGCTCCTGGATCTACAGCCCTAATGCTCCCTGTCCACCTTGTTTCTTTACAGAGTTACAGACAGCCCGCTGCTTTCATTGTCACACAGTACCCTCTGCCAAACACTGTGAAAGACTTCTGGAGATTAGTATATGATTATGGCTGTACCTCCATTGTGATGTTAAACGAAGTCGACTTGACCCAGGTTGATGACCATATTGTGGTTGTTGTATTATATGCACTGAATTTTCTAAAATCATACTGTAGTACTACAGTTCTCTTTGCACCTTGTAAATTTAAAAGCCAAATCACCGTTTTCATTTCCTTCCACAATACTCATCTTCTAGGGCTGCCCACAGTACTGGCCTGAAGAAGGCATGTTGCGATATGGGCCTATTCAAGTCGAATGCATGTCCTGTGCAATGGATTGTGATGTGATCAACAGAATTTTTAGGATATGCAATCTCACAAGGGTAAGCTATTCTAACTAGTCATTCTAACTGGGATGCTTCAGGATATCATGAGTTGAGATAATATTAATGGTGTAGTGTAATTCTATTCAGACACCAAGGGAAAAAATTTAATAAACATCACCTATTCAGTGCTGAGGCTAGTAGTCATTCAGTGCTTTAGTGTCAGAGTAAAATATGCATCCTACAAACAGAAATGTTGACAGTTGGAAGCTAGTTTTCTTAGTGAATTTTTATGGTAGTTTATTACTTCTGGAAATCTCAGTTCAAATCTACTTACCCCATTAGATGTCGGTAGCCTTATCCTGGCCCATGAGCACATGTTTACCATGTCGGGAATGACTGCATGTTTCATCAGGATTATCATTCATTTCAAAAAAGGCATTTTGATAAAATAACAGAAATGTTCACCTATGAAGTTCCAGACAGTAGAGTGACTCTGATTTGTTAGGAACAGTAGCATTCCAATCATTTTCAGTACCAGCCTATAGTGGGACCCCCTACATTTTCCTTGAATAATATATTAAGATATCATGTTCTCTCTTTTTCCAAATATATATACAGTAAAGTTAGTTACATCTTTAAATATAGCCAAGAAAAAGTGGAGCATAAAAAAGGAGTATTTTTTGAAGTATGTCATCTCCAATTAGATATTAAAGAGAAATGAGTTTTTTTTCGCTAGGGTCCTAAATATATTGGTAAAAGTACTTGAATCTGTGCTTAGTTTATGTATCATTTCAGAGATCTCCACAATTGGTACCTGCTGTATTTCAGCATAGTTAACTCTTTTTTACTTTAAAGAATTCATAACGTTTATCAATGCACATACTGCTTCTACCCACATAGTTTGCAACTCTCCCACATACCTTAAGAGTGTTTCCTGTATTACTTGGGCCAGAAATATTCATTATCTCTGTGCAACTTTCTGATGACAAGACTCTCTAAGCTTGGTAAGTCTGATCCTCAGAAGATGCACACTCTGTCACTGAAAGCCTTTCCAACTTGGTAAAACCTGCCTTAGCTTTTGTTCAGTTGCCATGACTTTCTAGGTTCCAGGGTCACCATGGTACCAAGATGAGACTTTGAGGTGTAGGACCTTAGTGGAGAAACATTTTTAGAAGTTCTGATAGACATTCTGTACCATAATCACCAATACTCAATTCTACTCTTCCTTATAAAGGAAAACCTTAAAATACTCTCTTCAATAAAAATAATAGCATTTGTATACATTTTAAATGCTTACTTAGATGAAACTTGATTATGTCTGCACATCTATCAAGTCATTTGCTTTGGAAAGATTTTTCACTGAGAAAAACTATTTCGACATAGAGCTAAAAAAGTGTGTATCATAAGAAAATTTCAGAACTACAACTGAAATCTACTTTTTGGGGGCAGTTTTTCAGTTAAAAAAATATGTAGATATTTTGTATCTTGGTAATAGGTTTTTATGTAAAAACACAAATTAGGTCATAGTGCCATCAGTTGAATCTCTTGCATGATACCACTTGATCCATGCTTTAGGGATTTTTAATATTTTTGATGAGACACATTATTGTGCTTGCCTGTGGACAATTTGTATCTGAACCAGGGAGATTTTTTTCTATTATAAACATAATTTATGATGTGATATCAAATGAGTTTTATATTCTGTCTATTAGTAGCAGTCGCAATCACAGTTTATTTTCTTAAGATTTTTTTTCTTCTACAGCCACAAGAAGGGTATCTAATGGTACAGCAGTTTCAGTATTTAGGGTGGGCTTCTCACCGAGAAGTCCCTGGATCCAAAAGATCATTCCTGAAGCTGATACTGCAGGTTGAAAAATGGCAGGAGGAGTGCGATGAAGGGGAGGGACGGACCATCATTCATTGTCTGTGAGTATGGCATTTTGGTCACATTGGAACTGCATTGACTTCATGATTAACCCTGTTTGACCTTGCACTAGCAACCAACTCCTCTTACAAACTGGGCTACATTCTTTTATTCTTTTTTCCTACTTCATAGTCCTAAGTCCTATAATTCACTTCTCTAATGACCCCTTTTGGGGTGTCAAGATAATGTGCTCTTGTATTCAGTGTATTATGTAAGTTGTTTTTCCAGATTCTTTTCTTTGTAGTTTCCTTTTTCCTGTTTTTGTTTGACACCGTATTATAACATCCAATTTCCCAGTTGGCAGTCCATCAGACATCATAAGCAAGAATTCTTGGGTTAGGAATATTATTGATATGGATATCTCTCTCTGGCGAGGCAGCTCAACACTTTATTTGCAATATAGTCTCCAAGAATTGCTTACAACACTGCAAGATATAATGACTTTCCCACTCACACAGTCAGTAGGTGTCAGTAGGATTTGATGCAGATTTTCTTGGATTTGAGTCTACCTCTACACTGTCATACTACCTTCAAACACTGCTTCCCCCACCCTTCTCCCTACCCAAATTAAGAGAGGAGACAAAAAGAAATAGAGTTTTCTGAGGGAATCGATATTGTGCTTACCGCTTTGTAGACACATAGGTTGGCCTGAGTTGTCGTTACAAAAAGTGTGACAGTTAATGCTATCACTCACTTTTCTGTCTTTTCTTCCTTGTCTTCCTTCAGGAATGGTGGAGGACGAAGTGGAATGTTCTGTGCCATAGGCATTGTTGTGGAAATGGTGAAAAGACAGAATGTTGTTGATGTTTTCCATGCTGTCAAAACCTTACGGAACAGTAAACCAAACATGGTGGAAGCTCCGGTAAGTCATCTAATCATAGAATCTTATAGCTTAGAGAAACTTGAGAAATCAGGCCTATTCTGACTTCCTTCACCATTATATAAGGACACCAAATGTGTCAGTGGGGTTAGTATGAATCTTTCTGGGCTGTTTCTTACCCCAGAGAGCATCAGTAGTTCATTGTTATTTTTCTATGGTATGCCCACATGAAATACCTACTACCAGTTCTGTTCATGCGCCAGGGATGAAGACAGTCATTGCTCTTGTACCTGAGAGAATTCTAAGGTTTAATTCTGTTTTACTAGCACAGCATGTGCTAATAACTTTCATGTCATGGATGAATTTAATTTTAACAGAAAAGTTAGTACCCAGAACAATGCTAGTTTCAATCTCAGTAATCTCACTATTTTCTTTGGCACAGATAAAATTTAAAGAGATTAGAATATTGTTAATATTTATCAATAAGTAGTTTTTCCTCCGAATGTGTATTTTTTTAAAAGATTTCATCCTTTTATTTAATTCTTTAGTACAAGGAGGGAGAGACAGAGACAGAGAGAGAGAGACAGAGAGAGAGAGGAGAAAAGTGAGGAAGGAAGGAATGCTTACTGAGTGGTTACTTTTTTTCTTTGATCTCATTATACTCTTTGGTTTGGTGCAAAACATTAAGCTGAAGAAAATCCTTTTGTGTTTCAGTAACATTTTAATCACACAAATATTTTCAATGAAGACCGAAGCCTATTTTACTTATCCTCAGGACATTATTGAATCTATGATCTTTATCATAAAATTGATTTGTAAATTAGATGCTAACTTTCCAGTTAGCAGCTATTAGTTTTTTCCCTCTATCAGGCAAAACTACAGTATCATTTTGACCTCTGAATAAATATAGAGATCATAAAGCCATCTTGGCACGTTGTAATAATGGCAATACTTTTAAGAGGAAAGTTAGGATTTAATAATTAGAATATTGAACAGTTTCTTTTAAATATTTGGTATATATATATTGGTACTGTAAGATTAAATGGATCATGTTATTGTGGGAAAAAGAATTAAAGTGCTTGCAAATGAAACTGCCCATAAGAGACAGTTCCTGATCATACTTAGCTCTTGATCTCCTCTGTACCATCCTTTCAACTCTTTTAGTTTTTTTTCAATTAAACCTTTATTTTCTCTCCCATTCACCTCCCCCTACCCCAAGAAAAAGTCTTTAGAAGGAAAAAAAAAACCCATTGACAAATAGACATAGTCAAGCAAAGCAAATGCCCACATAGTGCATGCACAAAACCATGTGTCATTTTGTATTTTGAGTGCATAGTGTTTCTTTTAAGAAGTGGGTAACATGCTTCTTCATCAGTCTTCTGGAATCATGGTTGTTCATTGCACTGATCAGTGCTGTTTAAGTTTTTCAAAGTTGTTTGTCTTTACAATGTTACTGTTGCATAAATCATTCTGTTTGTACTTACTTAATTCTGCATCAGTTCATAAAAATCTTTCCAGATTTCTCTGAAATCGTAATATTCCTTTACATATATCATATTTCATAATTGTTTAGCTATTCCCCAATTTATGGTTATTCCCTTAGTTTCTAATGCATATATATGTATATGTATATACACATTTATCTAGAGATATGTATATGTATATATGTATGCATGTATGTATGTATGTATACATATATATGTATATATTGTACATATGGGTCCTTGTCCTCTTTCTTTGTTCTCTTTGGCGTGTAGGTCTGCTAGCATCACTTTAAATCTTCAAACAGGTAGATGAAATTTCTGGAAGACAGTGGTTGTCCATATGAACAATACCATTCCTAGGCGAAAGCAAGGAAGGTCACAGAAACCACTGTGTTAGCTTTATAGCAGGTTGCTGTCATGGTCTTCTCACTTACTTTGATTCTGTTTCTCCTGTGATACAGATAGGATTCACTGATGAACAACTATTATGTAAGAAGTATAGTGTTAGGTACTGGATATATGAAGAAAAATATGGAAGTCTCTAACCTCAAGGAGTTTATATTCTGTTGAATGAATGGAAAAATTGATTTTCCCATCACTTTCCAGAAGAACTAAGCTTCAGGCTTCAATAACCAAGATGTTCATGTAAGCAAAATGATATGGAGATAACAGCAACCTACAGCTCACAGAACATGATCACAGCTATAGGATCATGTGATCACAGCATCACAGATTTAGACCTGGTAGGAATTTAGAGGCCATCTAGTCCAGTATCATCATTAAAGAGATTTAGACATTGATTCCCAGAGAGGTAAAGAATATATATGTAATAAATGGGGCAATTAGGTGGTGCAGTGGATAGAGTGCTGGGCATGAAGTCAGGAAGACTCATCTTCCTGAGTTCAAGTCTGGTCTCAGACACTAGCAACATGATCTTTGACAAACTACTTTACCCTTTTTGCCTCAGTTTCCTCATCTGCAAAATAAGCTGGAGAATGAAATAGCAAACCACTCGAGTATCTCTGCCAAGAAAAACACAAATGGGGTCATGAAGAATCAGACACAACTGAGAAATGGCTGAACAACCATAGTTGGGATTAGAGATCTTCTGACTCCAAATCCAACCCTTCCAGTACACCAAGATAATAACCCTTAATAACCCTAAGTTGGTGGCTATGTGACAATGAAAGCAAAGAGATAGTCTCTGCCTGTGTCATAGTTAATATACCTTTATTGTCTTATAATATGTACAAATGTGGACAATGATGTCACCTGATAGCTGTCTCCAGTAGCCAGAGGAAACATCTTTTTTTTTTTAATTAGAGAAAAAATTCATGCTGATTCATACTGAGTGGTTTCCTGTCTCATGAAATTTAGTTAATTCATTTTCGCCGCCTACTCTCATTTTTTTTCTTCCCCCTAACACCATAATTCCCCAGGTGTTCAGAGTGGATTGATATGCAGTTATCATGCTGAATCCTTAGTGCAGCCTTCAGTCACCCCATCCTTCCCTGCTTTCCTGGGGCATCCATCACTGCTCTAGCCTCACTTTCCTCCCTTTGATGTCTTTACCTTTTAATCAACCACTTCAATTTGACACTGTCCCCATCCTTTGAATCCCTTGCCCTGTTGTTATAAAGCAGCTCATCCTTTTCCAAATCCTAACCCTGGATTAGTCCTACAGCTTCCATGCTCCTGCTTACATGCAACTGAATGCTAGTGAAGAAGATCACACAACCTGACTGACAGCGCCTGAAAATTTATGTTATTTAATCTCAGTTGGGCCCTCACTGCTGTTTGCCCATACTTATACTCTGATCAATTCTGTTTTACACCTCAAAGCAACTGCTCTAGATCTTCTTTTATTTTCTCAGGAAAATCTATTGGTCTGAGCCACAAATCCCCCCTCCTCCCAGCAGAGTATCTTGCCACATACTTCATGGAAAAAATTAAGGCTACCCTCCTCTATTCTGCATTTCAGATCACATCAGCAACATCCCACATTTTCTCCTTTGCTCCAATCTGCTGGAAAGAGAGTTCTTATCAAGCTTAACTCCATTACTTGTGACTTTTATACCATCCCCTTTAGCAGTTTGCTCCTTAAATCACTCCCCTTTCTTTGCCTAACTTTTAACCTCTTTTTATCCAATGGCTCCTTCCCTACTATCAATAAATCCTTAAAAAAACCTTCTCTTGACCCTGTCATGCCTTCAAGGTATGGTCTTCTAAACTGCCTTTCCTTTCACAAATCCCCTAGAAAAAGCTATCAACGTGTTGCCTGCTACACCTCACAGTCTGGCTTGCAGTTTTGCTGAACTGAAAATGTTCTCTCCAACATCACTAGTGATCTTGTTTATTCACCTTTACTTTGTCCTCATCTTGGGATCATACATCTAGAACAGGAAATGACCTCAGTGGACACATACTCCAATCTCATTTTGTAGATGAAGAAACTCAGGACCAAGAAGATCTTGTGATTTACTCAAGAGTAATTACACAGAGTAATTGCTAAAGACTGTATCTGAACCCAAGTCCTCTGACTGCAAAGCCAGTGCCCTTTTCACTTTTCCATGCTGTCTTATTAAGTTGTAGACCAGCTCCTCCTTCTGTAGTATATTTTTGCTTCTCTGGGGATTCATGACGCTGCTCTCTTTTGGTTCCTTCCTACCCATCAGCTTGATCCTTCTGGGTTTTCTTTACACAATCATCATCCATATTCCTTGCTCTCTATAGGCTAGGGAGTTGCCTGATGCCCTCTCCTTGTCTTCCTTTACATTCTTTTTTCTTAACCTCATGAGGAGCTTTGGATTCAACAGTAATCAATTGGCCAACGAATCCCAAATCTACATGTACATTACTCATCTCTGTCTTGAATGAGCTTCTTTGAATTTAACAGCCATCAATTTGTAGATGATTCCTAAATCTGTGTATACAGTACTCATCTCTGTCCAGAACTGCATTTCCAACTACCTTACATTTCAACCTGAATGTGCCATAGACAGGTCCAATTCAACACATCCAGAACTGAGTTCATCATCTTTCCTCCTAAACCTAGCCCTTCTCCTAATTTCTCCATTAATAACAACAATAGTTGTTAACATTTCTGTAGCACTTATCTCATACCAGGTACTTTGCTAAGTACTTTACAGTTATTATTTCTTTTGATTGTCACAACAACACTGGGAGGTTTACAATTGGAGAAAATGAGAGGAACCAAGGTCTAGTGACTTGCCCAGAGTCACACAGATAGTAAATTGCTGAGGCCAGATTTGAACTGAGGTCTTCATGACGCATTTTGGGGTTTTCTTGGCAAGGATACTGGATTTGTTTGCCATTTCCTTCTCCAGCTCACTTTATAAATGAGGGAACTGAAGCAACTGGGGTTAAGTGACTTGCCCCGAATCACGCAGGTAGGAAGTATCTGAGTCTAGATTTGAATTTAGGAAGAGGAGTCTTCCTGACTCCAAACGTGGTGCCCTATTCATTTCGCCACTCTGCAGCCCACTGCAAATACACTACCATCTAGGTAGTCAGCTGAGTTAACCACTTGGAGGCTTCCTCCACCCTTTACTGTCACATACTCCCCAACTGTTATGTTTTGTTAGCTCTATCACCTCAGCATATCTCACGTCTCTACCCTGCTCTTCTCATGTCACATCCACCCCAGTCTAGGCCTTTGCATGAACTCTTCTAACAGCATAATTATTCTCCCTGCTTTCAGTTTCTCCCATGTCTAATCCATCCTCCATGCAGTTGCCAAACTGATCCTCCTAAGCTTTAGCTCAGGCTTAACCATACCACTCCTTTCCCCAGAAAGTTTTTTGTACCCTTAGAATACAGTATGGACTTCTCTTTTTGGGTTTTAAAGCCCTTCCCATCTGACTAGTCTGTATTTCCAGGCTGGATACGCAGGACTACCCCTGATACATTCAGTCATTTAGTCCAAGTGGACTATTTAATGGTTCTCCATACATGATATTCCATCTCCTGCCTCCAGGTTTTTGACAACCTACCACCCCATTCCTGGAATGCTCTCTTTTGTCATCTCCACCTCTGGGAACCTTTTCAAGGGCCATCTCTTAAAGAGGCCTTTCTCGATTCCTCCTTTTGTTAGTTTCCTCACCCCACAAATAACTTCATATTTATTTTGTTTGTGTTCCGTCTCTATTTCTCTGTGGATATGTTGCATTCAAGCCCTAGAATGTATACCCCTTGAGCTCTGGGATTCTTACTTTTTTCTTTGTATCCATAGTGTCAAACACATATACAGTAGGCACTTAATAAATGCTTGCTAATTAATAAAGTGCATCTGTGACTAAGAAGGCTGTTACCAAGCAGCTCCCTAAACAGCGTGAACATCAGTTTGCATGTCGCCACACCATCACAAGCGGATTTTTCTTGAGACTTCAGAATTCTAAGTATTACTGCTTGGGTGTGCAAGGGTTTACAGTTCTAAGAAGCCACTGCTGTGTTTCAGCATGAGGCAGATGATGAACATTTTATTCTAATGTCAAATAATTACATTCATTTAAAAAAATGAATATTTGCATAATGCCTTGCACACAGTCACCTCATATTCGCTATTGACTCTATCAACTCATCTGCATACATATGTACATATATAAAATTCTGTACCACATTTCAACTGTGATTTGCCACATTGCTGGAAGACATGTTTCTCTGGTTGGTGCATGTATGTTTTATATAACATGATCAGGAGCAGCTGTTAGTAAGAAAACAGACTAGAAAAACCAGTGCAGCATTCTTGCATGCCCCATGTATATCAAGATGATCAGATAACTTAAAAGGAGCAACTCAGTAAAAAAAACTTTTTTAAAACAAAATCCTCACCACTTCCTGCTTATGGATAGAGCATACTGAGGTTACGCTGCTATCTGAATCAACTCTGAAGAGTTGGGTTGATATTCTTTCACTTTTAAGACGCTGGCATGCTGTTTCTTCTTCCCCTGCCCCTAGAACTTGAGCACAATCATTTGATATTTCAGGCATTGTCAGATATTAAGCTGAATAGCTTAAAACTATACCAAGACTTTTGGGATGTTTTATATGGCAAGAAATTTAGATCTTTAATTTTGTTTAAAGGCATGTAGGATTATTCATTGTACTTAGTCTGACTATGAATTCAAAATTATAATTAACCAATTTGTGTAAATTAACCATTCTTTGTGAGTATTTGACTTGATATTAGCATCCTTTTACTTTTAAGTAATATGAGTAAATAAGGAACTTGTCCTTATTTTTCTGGTAAATTTACAAGTCTTTTTGATATAATGTTCCTAGACTTAAAGATCCTATGACAACTATCTCCTTTAATGGTCCAGTTTTAATGCATCATTAGACCAAAGTGGAATGCATACTTTGAGATTATTTACTCAACTAGTCTTGTGTGTTCAGTGATATAAAAATCTCTATCCCTAAAGATTTTAAGGAGCCATATGTGTATGTCTCTACCTGGGATAAAAGGTGTAGTGCTCTTTGGAATCTAGTAACTGAAATGCATTACCCTTTGAATTTTTCCATATTTAAGATACTTTTATGTTTATTCTTATCTTAATTTTATTGACATCAGTTGTTTTTATATCAGAAGCAGTATGGCATGGTGCCTGAAGCACTTAAAACTAGGGTTTCCTAGGGAAAGTCATTTAACATCCTGGTATCTCATATGCAAAATAAGATGGTTGAACCCGGTGGTCTTCTAAAACTCTCTCCAGAAGAGAATCTATGGTGCATTATATACACCAATAGTCCCTTATTCTGCAAAGAGGGGAGGGGAGCATTTTGCAACTCTTCACCAGGCCAAGCTTGGTCATTATAGTTAAAGTGCTTTCAGTTTCTTTTCTTTTAAATTCTCATTCTTAGTGTAAATCTTGCAGTTAATGTGTATGTTGTTTTCCTGGTTGTACTTAATTCACTCTACATCAGTTTATGTCTTTTTGTGCTTTTCTGAATTCTTCATATTTATTGCTTTTTATAATGTTGAAATATTCCATTACATTTCAATGGGCATTTACTTTGATTCTAGTTATTTGCTACCTCAAAAAGTGTATATGGGCCCTTTCTTTCACCTCCTTGGAGTGTATACCTAGCAATGAAATCTGAATCTAAGGGTGTGGACATTTTATTCACCTTTTTTAGCATAATTCCAAATTGTTTTCCAAAATGTTTGTATCAATTCAGAGTTCTACCAACCATGTATTTGTATGCCTATCTGCCCATAGCATGTCTAATGTTAACAATTTCCATCTTTTGCCATCTTTGCTTATTTGCTGTTGGATTATTTCAATTTGTATTAACCTTATCATGGTGATTTGGAGTAATATTTCACATAGTTATTAATAGCTTGCAATTATCTGTCAGTATCATTTCACCACTTATCGATTAATGAACAACCTCTATGTTTATGTTAATTTCCTTTATGGCTCCTGAATGGGGCCTTATCAGAAATGTTTGGTGAAAATATTTGTTTCCCCGAACGGTAGTTCCCTTTCTAATCCTGTTGGAAATAGTTTTGTTCATGTAAAATCTTTTAATTTACATAATATAAATTATCTTTTTTATCTTTTGTGTTCTCCCCTATCCTTGAAGATAGAGTTAAAAAATGTCTCCCTAGCAATACTCATGAGTGGTCACATCTGAAATTGTAATCAAAATCTATTGGCTTTGAAAGCCAACTAGGCCATGATTGAGGGTTTCCTTCTCTAAACTGTAGGCTCCTTATTTAGTTCTTCCTCTGCTAGTTCTTTCCAAACACCAATTCTGGTTTATTGTTTGTTTGTTTTTTTTTAAAACCAGGCTCATAGTTCTCATCTCACCCTTTGCATAATTCATCTTCTCTTTAGCTATGTGATTACCTCTTATGAATGTTCTTGAATATTTTTTTTCAAAGGAGCAGCTATTTTCCTTAAAACCAAGGAAGCGTCTTCCACTGTTCCCACTAAATTTTCTACTTCCTGGTTTGTAGTCTTCCTATCCTATCTTAGAAGATCCCTAAGATCTTCTACTAGTTTACATTTTTTAAGCTTAACTTCTGGTTACTTCGATGTATTTTTAAATATTAAATTAGAAATCATTTCATTTAGATAGCTTGCAAATTAAAACAAGAACATTTCCACTAGTCTAATTTATTGAAGTTTTAATCAACACAAATATATGTTATGTCACCATTAAGAGTAAATTCTGAAAGCAAGAAAAAATGTTAAGATAAATGCTACTTTCAAAAAGTGACCGCAGATCAACATATGCTTTACTCTCCAAAAATTTTCTTTGGAATCTTTGATGAGACAGGTGGGATTCATTTGGTTTGTTAGTGTTTTGAGGCAGTGGTCATTTAAGGTTAGCCTCAAAGATCTAAAATATGAGTGCTGACTTCTGAAAATTAGTTTGATGGAAACCATAGATTTTACTAGGGTACTCTAGAGCTACTTCCACCAATGCAGAAGACATGGAAGGTAGTATCCATTTAATACAATTATAGTCCTTGTTTTTCTACAAAGTCTAACTACAAGATGAAGATGAAGGCTTTCTGTTTACAAGTTAAACCTATAAAATGCATCCAAAAAAAGTTATTAAAATATACCATAAATGTTGCTTAGGCTATAGGTGAAAATTAAAAGTTATCCACTACCAACATTCCTTTTTCTACTATTTTTTCTAATTCTTTATTTTATCTTGACATATTTTAGGAACAGTATCGTTTCTGCTATGATGTGGCTTTGGAGTACCTTGAATCATCATAGTTGGACTGGAATGGAAAGCGAATCTCAACTAGAACCTGTCAGCCGTTGAATGAGCAGCAAATTTACCTGTTGAACCTGTGAAGAGATTTAAGTGTTGGGGGGAGGGGAACATTTACATTTTAAATGCAAAAGTATTTTTCTTATGAAGTTGTGTATGTTAATAAGATGACTCAATCAGTTTCTATGCCTGTAAACAACATTAAAATTTAGTGCCACAAAATTATATTTAATAAGAACCAGACTAAGCCAACCTGGGGGCAAATAGGGACATTTCAGTGTTTGTACAGTTGATATGATATGCAGCCGGCTCTCTCCGGGCTTACTTGTTGCATGAATCAATATTTCCTATATGGCATTTTTTCTCCTTCTTTTGATAAAAGATGTTAAAAGAAATTTAAAAAGAAGAAAAAAAAACTGTGCAAATTGATAGTAAAAAAAACCCCATTCTTTATACGTTCCAAGTGTAGCAGATCTATATAAATATATAAATATATTTAACTGGCTTATTTTGTTTTAATGTGCAATGATGGTTGGATCACATAAAATTCTTTTTAAAGAAAATAACGTAAGCCAAAGACTCAAGTGTATATATGTCTATATGGAGAAAGCACACTGTATTTATTGGTTACTTGCATTCCTTTTTGGATGGCTTAAGAAAAAAAATCATTTTTCTTGAAAAAAAGCTTTTTTTTTTTTTCTGAAATCAAGTGTAAACGATTTTTGTAGTTTATTTTTTGTATGTTTTAGTGTTAGTAGGAGCCATACTTTTTATGCCTAGACCAGAAAACATGGTTGTAGTGGTTTTGTCGTGTACATGCTTGTGAATTTTCATGTAAAAATAAAATCAACTTGGCTATCAGGTCTTTTAACATGGGACCAAATTGAAACATTTTGCTAAAAATGTATAGTTTTCCAGTTCCATTAGTGAAATATTGGTCAGATCATTATATAGAAGTGTATACATCCTGATGGCCTTGCTAATGACTTGCACAATGTTGAACGTAGTCTCTCTGCACCATTTCAATCTTAACACAGCCAGTCTTGTTGAGCCCACCAGCTAAGCACAGGTCAAGACAATAAGATGGCAACACTCAGCCTTTCAGGGTAAGACAAGTTTTATCTAACTGTAAAGCTGACACATTGTTTCTTTTGATGTTTACACACATGTAAGCTTTGGGCTCTGACTAAACAGAGTTTGAATAAATCAATGCCAGATTCCAGTTTTGTGCATTGTCACTTGATTCCAAGTGGACCTTCCCAGATGTGGTCTTGTTCATGTGTTCCACACAGCTGTAACCTCCCATCATATGCTTGCTGTTTATTGTTGACTTGAGCATTCCAGTCTCCTCTTTTTAGATTGACAGTACATGACATGGTGCTTATAAAATTTTAATGTAAAGTAAGAGTGAATTAAAAAATTTTTTATAATAACGTTCTGCCAATTGCACATTATTTATCACTTCTTGATTTTTATGTATGGTCTGCATTTTGTTTCTTTTCCCTAAAGAGTAAATTCCCTGTTTCACCACTGACCTGTGGAGTGAATATCCAAAATCAAAAGCGGTGTTGCAGAACTGGGGCTTTTTAAAATGAGATAACTGGCAAGTGTCGGAATTCCACAAAAGTAGTTATTTTCTTTTTTATTTATTTGTCTCTATTATATTACCAGTGCAAGTTTATACAAGCAGAATGCAAACAGAGTTGTTGCAAAACTTCATGTATGTTGCTTTGCTGATAGAGGACAAGCATATAGTCAACTCTTCTCTTTCCTGTTCATTAATCAGTTTCCCTCATGGGCATCTTCAGACCTCCATTTTCAGTCTAGCTCATTAGGACATTTGTGATATCAGAATCTAATCTCATTGGTTTTTTCCCTGTTTATCTTAAAAGGATGATTTCCATAAAGAAGAGACATTTACAAGGGCCCAGAATGAGTGGCAGTAACCTTTTACCCAAACTTGAGAAGATATCAATAAAATTTTATAAAATATATTTTCCATATATAGTCATTTGGATAAAGTGCACAGTGTTTTTTAAAGAGGATGGGCCCTGAGTTTCAAAGTTATCTAGTCTAAGCCCCTCATTCCAGACAAGAGGAAAGGTTAAGAGAAGTGTATACCTCTCGTCACACCCAAGTTCACCTCTATTCTTGTATACTATGCCTTTTTTGTAAAAAGCAATGTACTTTTTTTTTTTTAATGGGCAGCTACGTAGTACCTTGATTAGAGCACCAGGTCTGTAGTCACAAAGACCTGAGTTCAAATTTGTCCTCAGATACTTTGGCCTCACACTAGCTGTGTGACCACGGTCTACTCATTAATCCTGTTTGCCTCTCTTTCTTCATCTTAAAATGAGCTGGAGAAGGAAATGGCAAACCACTACATTATTTTTGCCAAAAAAACCAAACAAAATAAAACCAAATGGGGTCACAGAGAGTCTGAAATGAATGAACAACAAAAGTAGTTTTTAATGGAGCTGTCATTGGGTTGTACCTTGCCTTTCAGCATTCTAAGACAGTGCAAATGCTTATGATTATCTTCATGCTACTACACATCTGGAGTAAGTAAGACTGGAAATCAGGGTGCCTTGATTCTCAATCCACAGAGTAAAAGGTATTAGAGAAAGAGAATCCTATAATCTGAAACAAGCTTAAGAAAACTGCAGAGTGAGGATGAATGTTGAGAAGGTCACTAGAACTAAGTCACAAGACAGCTGGTTAGCCTTCTATTTATAAGAACCTCTTTAACACATTTTTAAGTTTTACCATCTTTTGGAATGTTATCTGTTTCTATGTAAGTAGCATTTATTTACTTTTGCAATTTTCATTCAATCAGCAATAATTAGTGGATATCCTGTGCCGGTGCTATGACACAGCACCAACCTAAATCTCTACCTCTCTACCGGACATATAAAGGGGATTCTCAATCAGATATGAGTTGGATTGGATGACTTCTGAAGTTCATCTACTTCCGCTTAAATGTCTTGCTGGCACCCCACGTTAAATGTGTTCCCAATAAAACATAATCTTTAAGCCTTCTTCTCCTTGACTTCACTATTTCTCTCAGTAGCATCAATAGTAATTCCAGCCTCCTGTGTTCAGTACTTTAGACAGCTGGATAGCTCAATGGATGGAGAATAGAACTCAAAGGAAAGGAAAATCTGAGTTGGCATCTTACTTCTGACATTTGGTAGCTCTGTGACCCTGATAAGTTACTTAACCTTTCTTAGTTTTCTCATCTGTAAAGTGGAAATAATAAAATCACTTACCTCCTGGGCTTAATTGTAAGGATCAATATATAAATATATAACATATTACATATAAATATACAAATCTCTTTCCAAAGATTTAAGTACCATATAAATGCTAGCAATTATCATTAGGAGTATCTTTAACTCTTCCCTTTCCCTAACTCATACCTAGCTATCCAGCTGTTTTGATTCCTTAATGCCCCTCCCTTCCTGCACTATTACTCACCATGCTAGTAGAAGCCCTTATTACTATCCCTTTTCTATTGAACTACTATTTAATAATGACTGGAACATAGTAGGTATTTTATGCTTATTGAATTGAACTAGCCTCCCTGAGAGGTTGCCACCTCCATTCTACCCATCTTCTAATCTAGACTTTATACAGTTGCCAGAATAAACTTATGTATAAATTTAATTTTTTCACACTTCAAAAAATTTATGAGCTCCTTTGGATCGACTGAGTTAAGTTCAGACTCCTCTGCCTGGCATTTAAGCTTCTCAGCAATCTGGTACCACCCTACCTTTCCAGCCTTTTCTTCTACCACTCGCCTCCACACATTCTAAACTGAGCTAAATTGTCCCCATTCCCTGTACTATCTCCCAACAGATGCACCCTGCATATTTTGCTCATTCTCTGTCAAGAATGATTTCCTTTCCCACTTTTACCTTTTGAACTTATACTCAATCTTTCACCCTCAACTCAAATATCTTTTCTATGAAGACTCACTGTATTGCTTTGTCCTTCCCCTTTGGATCTCACATAGCACTTCATAATTTTTGAATGTACTTGCATATGGAATCAGGACTTAGCATTATCTGGGTTATGTGCCTTATCTAGATTCTTGGCTGAGTCATTTTTCAGTCATATCCTACTCTTCCTGATCCCATTTGGGGTTATCTTGGCAGAGATGCTGGAGTTTGCCATTTCCTTTTTGAGCTCATTTTAAAGATGAGGAAACTGAGGCAACAAATATGGTTAAGTGACTTTGGGGGGGGTCACACAGCTAGTAAGTGTCTGTGGCCAGATTTGAACCCAGGAAGAGAAGCCATCCTAACTCTAGATCTGGCACTCTATCCACTGCACCACCTAGCTGCCCCCTCCAGGCTTTTTTAGGCTTTCCTAAATTTTGTAGCTCCTAGCACAGCAGTCTGCATCCAGTGGATGCATAAATTGTATTTATTGAAAGTTCTCTTTCCAAAGATACCAATGTTCTCATAATGGCTAACTCTGATTACTTGTTCCATCTTTATCCTCCATGATTCTCCATAGTATTTAACACTGTTGAGCACTTCCTTCTGAGATATAGGCTCTATTTCCTAGATTTTTGTGAGACTGCCCTCCTTCCTGGTTCTCCTACCCATCTCATCCTCCCTTCTCAGTGTCCTTCGCACACAGGTCACCAGCCATGTCCAACACCCTAAGCATGCCTATTCCTCAAAGTCTTGTTCTTTGCCTGGTTCTTCTGTATCTACACCACCTCTCAATGATCTCAGATCTTACAGGTTCATTTACCATCTTTATTCATATGACTCCCAAATCTACATATGCAGCTCAAGCTTCTCTACTGAGCTACAGACCCGCATCATCAGCTACATGCCAAATGTCTCAAACTCAAGAAAATATAAAAATGGAACACATTACTTCCTCCAACCCCCAAAAACAATAATATCTCTCCTGCAGATTTCCCTATTGTTGAGGGCACAATTATCCTTATAGTCTTGGAATGAACCTCAACTACTTCCTCTCCTTCCCCTTCAACCCCCGTATTTACTTGCCAAGTCTTGTTCATTTTATCTCCTGAATATCTCATATATGTCTCTTTCTCTCCCTCATATGTTGTTGCCACCAAATAGGTAGCTCAAGCTATCATCACATCTTGCCCCAGACTATTCTAATAGTATCCTAATTGGTCTCACTACCTCAGATTTCTTTCCATTTCAACCCATTCTCCAGTTAGGGGCCAAAATATTCCCAAAGCATAAGTTTGACCATGTTGCTCCCCCTTCTCAAGAATCTTCAGTGACTCTCTATGGCCTCTAAAATCAAATGAAAATGCATCAGTTTATTTAAAGTCCCTGACAATCTGATTCTAGAATACATTTCCTTGCTTATTGCACATTCTTCCCCTTTATGCATTCTAAACTCTAGCCAAATTAATGTATTTTAACTGTTCTCTGACCTTTGCACTCCCATCTTTCATCTCCATGCCTTTGCAGAGTCTATTATATTCTCTCCCTGCCATGTACTCATTCCTCAACTCCACCATTTAGAATTCCTACCTTTCTACAAGCTTAGTTCCTATGCCATCCCCTATAGGAAGCTTTTCCTGATCTCTAATTGTACTCTCAGCTTCCTCCCTAAATTATCTGGTTTTTCCTTATCTATTTAAAGTTGTTCTCTCTCCAACTTGTAAACTTCCTGATGCTATGAATACTTTGTGCCTTTGTATATCCCATACCTAGCACAGTATCTTTGCACTTCATAAATGCTTTAAATTTTTTATTAGATTAGATTGGATTGTTAAATTGATAAATAAACAGAACTGGTCCAGAAGTCATTTATGGTCTATCAAGGGATACACACAGGCAAATTTTCATTATGAAATTTTAATTAAAAGTGTAAAAGGAAAGTATATCAAGAAAAATACAAATATAGAACTGGGAGGGTACATAGGAGAGAGAGATCACTTCAAATATAAGGGGAATAAGAAAAAAGTATCTGGAGAAGCTGGAATTTGAATTGGGGCTTGAAATATCCATTTAGGATTTGAGCTGTGGAGTAAGGGAAGGGATGTAGCAGTGCATATGCTTTCAGGACAGAACACTAAATTCCTTAAGCCACTTCTTACACACACATCATTATTGGAAATTTGCCCTTAATGCTATGTAGCTCCTCTGTATCTACACTGAATGTTAGAGTGGTGGAGAGATAGTGGCAGAGGCTTCTGGGAATCACTCAGTTTTTAGAAGATCCATGACCATGAACTTTGGTGTTGTTAGCTAGCTGTTTGTCCATTGACTAAAAAAGTGATAGAATATTTGAAGACTTGAACCACATCGAACCACTTAGGGTAGAGATAGCAGCTGAATCTGATTTCTTTGGCATAGCTACCTCCCAAATGAGAAAATTCTGCCTATCAATATAGGCCAACAGATTTTCTGCAATATATAGTCCCAGGGAGTTGCCTAAAACACTGAGAGGTTAAGTGACTTGCCCAGAGTCACAAAGTTGAAGATAGGATTCAATTCATATCTTCTTGGGTCTGAGATTCACTCTATTGAGTATGCTTCTTAATGTTTCATTTAGCTACCAAAATAATTTTCCTGATATACTATGTCATTCTCCTACTGAAAACACTTGCGTGACTTCCCGCTGTAGCATGGTATACAAACTTTTTAGCCTTGCATTTAAGTTCTGCCATTAGCTAACAATTTTTTTTTAAACCTTACAATTTCATCTAACACTACTCCCCTCCCTGTATTCTGTTTCAGCCAAAGCAGAATACTAACAGTGCCTCAATCTCATCTTGTTCTCCTCTATACTTCTGTGCTTTTGCAAAGACCATCTGTCACCTGTGGTAGGAAAGCACGGCCTCTGCAGTGGTACTTGTTAATGTCCTATCTTTCCTCACAACCTAGTTTGTGCCACCTCCTCCATGAATTGTCCCCTGATCTCATCAGTTGAAAGTGACCTCCCTCTTTCTCACATTTCTTAACATACTAGCCAGATTTCTCCTTTGTCCTTACACTGTCTTGAATCATAATTGTATACTTTTCTTATCCCTACACACAAGCTCATAGGAGAGGTTTGCAGACAGGCCATAATCTTTTAAGTACTTTCCCAGTGCCAGGCACAGGGATAAACATTGGGGATACGTATATAGGCACACACACACAAAAAAAAGGCCAATAATTACCTTCAAGGAACTTAAATTCAGATGGAAGAAGACTACCCGTGAGAGACCTAAAAAATGTTGAGGGGTGGAGAGGAGCAAAGAAAAGGTACCATGTGACAACAGTGGCAAAATTCGATCAGAAACACAGCTCGGAATATAAAACATGGCTGGCTTAAAACCATCATCAAAATGGAGGACCCCATAAGAAACTCACCAAGTGGGAGAAGACCATAAAGTGTCTACCAACAAATGCTTGTTACAGGCCTGCCTTCCTCTCTTTTGAGCATGTGTGCAGGGATAAGACATGTATGCAAGTCATTATTATCAAGATAGAACAATAAGGACAAAAGAGAAGTCTAGACAACATTTGGTCACTGAGGGATGTTTCAGGGTGAGAAGGCAGCTGGATCATGGTGGTAAAGTCTGGAGAGTCAGAAATACAAAAGAGCAAGATTTTTAAGAGTAGATACTTTGCTTATTTTCATTTTCTCCTAAAATCACTATTGTTTAGCATGGTACCTACCTCCTTTTCTCATTATACTTGTCTTAGACTACCTTATATATAAATATATTTTTATATATTTATACATATATATAGTATACATATACATGGACATATTTATATATTTGTACATATATACATATACATACAAATCATTTTTGTTACTATACCGTAGCCTTCTTATGTCTACCTTACATATAGCAGCTTGCTTTGGTCTTTTAGTTATTGTCAGTTTTGATTCTTTAATTATTGTGGTGTGCTATAATTCAGACTCATATTACCTGCATAATATAGATGTTAAAAAAGATAGACTTTAACTTCATTAAGAAATTTGAGGTGACTGAAAGTTCTATATAATTTTCTAAGTAAAATTCAGTCTCTCTACTCTTTCTATTAATTTCTAGGTCCAGTTCATTGGTATCTACAGTTCTTATCCAATGTACTAATGGGCAACCCAATGTGCTACTCTTCTAGATGCATGTCCTATTCTGGGCAGGGTGTTTTTTATCCACTTGAATTTTCCTTTGTGGATTGCTAGGCCAATCTTTTTGGAGTAGCTGTGGATCTCATGTAGAGAGCTATGCAAGGTTATAGGACTTGATGCAACCAGCACAATACCATGCTCAAACACGAATATCTGGAAAAATTCACCTAGTAGAAAATACTCTATAGCCAACAGAAACAGAGTAGGAATATTCTATAAATCAGGATGTTCCTTTGGTAAATGTAGCTTCCTGTGTTTTATTGTTCCTTGATAGGGATAATCAAAGTTATTGCTGCAGTTGCAGCTATCAAGAAGTCTTTTGTTTTTTAAGGCGATTGGGATTAAGTGACTTGCCCAGGCTCACATAGCTAGTAAGTGTCTCATATCTGAGGCTGGATTTGAACTCAGGTCCTCTTGACACCAAGGCTAGTGCTCTATTTACTCTGCCACCTAGGTAACCTTATCAAGTAATCTTAATGTTTCCATGGGAAGCATCTTTTTGGAAGGGAAATATTTGAGATTCTTTTAATCTACCAAATCAAATGCCATTTTATCAGCAATGAACCAACCAAAACCAGGACTTGCTGCCTGGAGCTGGAGGAGATCATACAATCTCACTCACTGTTTCACTGTTATCTAATTGTAACTGGGCTCCGAAGGCAGCAAGACTATCCTTAGTTTGTTCCATAATTAATTCTCTATCCCACTCCCCACAACTGTTCTCAAATTTCTCTTCTTTCCTCAAGCCTCTCCTTATCTCCCTCTGCCTGTTAAGCAGAACTCACCTCATGTGTTATCCCCAAACTGAAACCATTTCAATGAGCTACCTCTTATCCCTTTCTCCTCATCTCAAAGCCATAGACATCATCTATCTTCCCAACTATCTCCTCCTTCACTCTAGTCTCTGGTGAATAGGTAACCCATTTCTTTAGCAAGGCAAAGTCCTCTGAATGTATCCTTCATGCTGTCCCTTCATGCCTTCTCTAGAAAAATACGTTCCCACTATCATTCAAGCACAATACTTCAGATATGGTTAGATCTGAGTAGAGTAGAATAAGAATATTACCTCTCTTGTTGTGAACACTATGCCTCTCTAAAAGTAGCCTAAACTTAGGCCCTAAAATCAACATAGAAAGTGAAAATTGTGTATGGTCAAAATTCTCCCCGAAAATCCTCCAAATTCTCCCTAAGATGTGATACAGTATCTTTAAATGATTGTAACTAGAAAAGTGATAGTTTCACTTGAGAAGAAGAAAGTCTATATCAGCAGATCAAAATAGAGTTTCTCTGGAAATGATTAAACATAAATCCTATTCTTCAATACTCCCAGCTAAGCTATTGATCAAGGGAGAAAAGAGAATCAGGAATCCTACTCAAAGAGAAGGTAAATACTTGGTTGGTAAGAAAACTGATGATTTGGGGAGAAATGCTTCTAAAAGTCCTTTACAACATAACTGTGATCATAATGTAGGATGATCACACAAAGACTATCCTTGCTTCATCATGTGGCAATTGCTGATACCAAGAAGTCGGGGCAAGGCGGGGGTGCAAATATCATCAGTGGCCTTGTGGCTGACCAGGAACATTTCTTAGTGTTAAACAAGACTGGCTCTGTCATTTTGTCTGAGGATCTTAAGGACAATGAATAGATTGTCTGTGGGTGTAATGAAGAGGTGATTCTAGTGTTATACTATGTCCTGAGATGTTCACACTTGTAAGTCATAAGTGGAAATAGAAACTAACTGAAGAAATATCACCATAATACTTTCCATCTCACATTCATGCTGGGGAATATTCTTTTTGAGTAGAATGGTGGGCAGAATCACACATACTATTTGATCTTTCTTTAAAATATTCACTGTCTTCTTCCTGGTGTCTCTCTCATCTCCTTCCTTCTCTCTGTTCTGTTGAAGGCGCATTGTTGAAGGTATGTAACTTAATTATACAAGAGCAGCTAGGTAGTATAGTGGATAGAGTGCCATCTCTGGAATCAGATGGACCTAAGTTCCAATCTGGCCTCAGACATTTACTAGCTATGTGACACTAGGCAGGTCAGTTAACCCTGTTTGTCTCAGTTTCCTCATTTTTAAAATGAGTTGGAGAAAGAAATGGGGAATATCTTTGCCAAGAAAATCTCAAATGGGGTCATGGAGAGTGAGACACAAGTGAAACAACTCATCAATGACAGTGGTTAAATTACATATATAGTATAATTTCATTTTATTGAGCTTGAAGTCCACTAAAATTCCTAGATCATTTTCCAAATGAAATGCTATCTAGCCAGATCTTTCCACGTCTTGCTTTTAGGAAGTTGAATTTTTTAATTCAAGTGTAAGATTTTTACATTTATCTACATTAAATTTCATCTTATTAGAGCTGACCCAATTTTCTAACTTGTTGATATATCTTTATATTCTGGCTTTCATCTGCTTTGTTATCTATCTTTCCCAATTTTGAGTCTTTGCCATGATTTGTATATTTGTTGTCATTCTAGTTTCATCCTAAAACCTTTTTAAAGATTTGGCTTAGTTGACCTTCACAGAAAGGTTTTTGCAGGCTTTTATTTTTACATTACCTAAATTTTATGCTGTATCTCAATCCCTCTGTCCTCCCAGAAAGCCATCCATTATAGCAAAAAAAAAAAAAAAAGTTTTAACGAAAGAGAAAGAAGGAAAAAAACACATAAAAACAAATCAACAGGTTGAAAAAAATTTGACTTTATGTGTAATGTCATGAGCCCTAACATTTGCAAAGACTGGCGGGGGGGAAGGGGGATGCCAAGGAAGTTCTCATATCCCTTCTTTAGGACCCAACTTGTTTTTAGAATTTTGCATCTTTCAGTTTCAATGTTGTTGTTGTTCTTTACATCTACATCTACATTTACATCTACAAATAATACACGATAACAGTAGTTATCGTGTATTATTTTTCTGGCTCTACTAACTTCACTTTTCATCAAAGGTAATTATAATCGTGAGTTATATTATCTTTCTGTCTTATGTTTTGCAAATTAGCTTGTACTATAAAATAGTGTTATTTTGGGGGAGGGGAGACACAGCCAAGATGAGTGAGTAAAAGCAGGGACTTCCCTGAGCTCTTCCACAAAGCCCTCCAAATACCTGTGAAAAAATGACTTTCAACAAATTGTAGATCTACAGAATCCAGAAAATGACAGAGTGAAGCAAATTACTAGCCCAAGACAACCTGGAAAGTCAACAGTAAGGGTCTTTTGCCCTGAGCAGGGAGCAGAGCTCAGTCCTGCCTGGGTTATACTTATACAGACAGGTGAAGCAGGCCTCAGGGGTCTGAATTTTTGGCAACTGTGATGGTATACAGACTTCTCAACCCTCAAACACCAAAAAGATCAGTGGGAAAAGTCTGTGGGACCTGGGTGAAATAGGAGCTTGCATTCTGGCCAGGTCTGGCCCCAGTCCCAGAGTGGTAGAGATGGTGGTAGTGGTGGCTGGCTGTGCAACAACAGCAGTGGTAGAGGCTGCTTCTGGAGCTCTGGGCCCACAGATGGTGTGGGTTTGAGTGGTTGGTACAAAATCCCTGAAGCCTGGGATAGTACATCCACCCCACCCCACCCATCCCCACTGAAAGCAGAGTCCTACTTTAACAAAGAGTTAGAAAGTCAAGGTTTTTACTGGGAAGATGAGAAAACATCTTCCTGAAAATTTCTGAGAAAAGAACTCTTACTTAGGTAATAAGGAATATTAGGGAATACAACTAGAGGAGGACAGCAGAGTCAAAGGTCCTACATCAAAAGCCTCCAAGAGGAATATGAGAATTGATTGTAGGCCATGGAGGAGCTCAAAAAGGATTTTAAAAATTAAGAAAGAAAAGTAGAGGAAAAATTGGGAAGAGAAATGAGAGTGATACAAGAAAATCATGAAAAATGAGTCAACAGCTTGCCAAAGGAGACCCCCCAAAAATACTGAAGAAAATAACACCTTAAAAAATAGACTAACCTAAATGGTGAAAGATGTCCAAAAAGCCAATGAGGAGAAGGATACCTTAAAAAGCAGAACTGGCCAAATATAAAAGGAGGTCCAAAAGTTCACTGAAGAAAATAATTCCTTAAACATTAGAATGGAGCAAATGACTTTATGAAAAATCAAAAAAATTATAAAATAGGACTCAAAGAATTAAAAAAAAATAGAAGGCCATGTGATATATCTCATTGGAAAAACCATTAACTTGGAAAAATAGATCCAGGAGAGATAATTTTAAAATTATTGGACTACCTGAAAGCCATGGTCAAAAAAAGAGCCTAGACTAGACATCATCTTTCAAGAATTATCAAGGAAAACTCTCCTGATATTCTAGAACCAGAGGGTAAAATAAAAATGGAAAGAATCCACCAATCACCCCCTAAAAAAGATCCCAAAAGCAAAACTCCTAGGACTAATGTAGTCAAATTCCAGAGTTTCCAGGTCAAAGAGCAAATATTGCAAACAGTCAGAAAGAAACGATTCAAGTATTTTGGAAATACAATCAGGGCAACACAACATCTAGCATTCTTCTACATTAAGGGATCAAGGGACTTAGAATATGATATTCTAAGGAACTAGGATTAAAACCAAGAATCATATACCCAGCAAAAGTGAGTATAATCTTTCAGGGGAAAAAAAAATGGACATTCAATGAAATAGAGGACTTTCAAGTATTCTTGATGAAAAAACCACAACTGAATAGAAAATCTGACTTTCAAATACAAGAATAAAGAGAAGCATGAAAAAGTAAACAGCAAAGATAAACCATAAGGGACTTAGTAAGGTTGAATTGTTTACATTCCTACATGGAAAGATGATATTTGTAACTCATGAGACCTTTTCCAGTATTAGTTGGAGGAAATAGATAGAACGATAGATAGAATGATAGATAGAATGATAGAACGATAGAACAATAGATATATAGATAGATGATAGATAGATAGATAGATAGATAGATAGATAGATAGATAGATAGATAGGTAGATAGATAGATAGATTGATAGATAGATAGATATAGATGGCACAAGGTGAGTTGAATATGAAGGGATGATATCTTAAAAATAAAATTAAAGGGTGAGAGAGGGATATATTGGGAGAGAGAGAAAGGGAGAGGTAGAATGGGGTAAATTATCTCACATAAAAGAGGCAAGAAAAGTTTTACAATGGCGAGGAAGAGGGGGGTGATGAAAAGTAATGAGTGAACCTTACTCTCATCAGAGTTGTCTTAAGGATGGAATAACATACACACTCAATTGAGTATCTTACCCTACAGGAAAGTGGGGGTGGGGGAAGAAAATAAGATGGGAGAATGATAGAAAGGAGGGCAGATTGGGGGAGGGTGTAGTCAGAAGCAAACCCTTTAGAAAAGGGACAAGGTTAAATGAGAAAACAGAATAATTGGGGGAGGGATAGCATGGAAAGAAATATAGTTAGTCTTTCATAACATAACTTTTATGGAGGTGATTCACATAACTACACATGTGTAACTTATATTGAATTGCTTGCCTTCTCAAGGGTGGTGGGTGGGGAGGCAAAGTGGGAGAGAATTTGGAACTCAAAGTTTTAAGACAAATGTTAAAAATTTGTTTTCACATGCAACTGGGAAATAAGATATACAGGCAATGGGGTATAGAAATTTATCTTGCCCTTCAAGAAAGTAAAGGGGAAAGGGATAAGAAGGGGTCATGATAAAAGGGAGGGCAAACTGGTGGAAGGGGTAATCAGAATACATGTCATTTTGGGGTGGTAGGGAGGGGTAAGATGGGGAGAAAATTTGAAACTCAAAATTTTGTGGAAATGAATGCTAAAAATTAAAAATAAATAAGTAAATTTAAATCTTAAAAAAAATAAAATAGAATAGTTTTATCTTTTCTTACATATCTCTCCTCTTACCAAGGAGAAAAATTATTTTCTACAAAGCCAGTTCTATCCTCTTTTGGTCTCCTCATTGTTGTAACTTTTGCATCAGCAAAATTATATAAATAGTGCTAAAGTCAATACATTTGCTTGCGTTCATTTCTACATTTTTCTTTAGATTCAACTTTTTGTTTCTGTAAGTCAGGTTAGAATAGAAATTCCTTACAGTTTCCTCTCATTTTTATGTTTTCTTCTAATTTTTTGTTACTTTTGACCTTTAGTTTAACCAGTCAATAATCTGACTGCACACAGCTAGCTGGTTCTGAAATGGCATCAAAATAGTCATTTCTTGCAAATTAAGATTTAATAAATTTCACTGTTCGTAATGTCATAATGCTCACCATGACTACCATGATCTAATTCTCATCTTGAAAAAAATGATTCTTGATGAAGTCTATGAACATTTAGCCCCTTTATTTTATTACACTTGAGTCATGTTAGCTAACATCATTAGAATGGAATCATGGCTGGAGAGCCAACCAAAAACCAAGTAGACCTGAGTTCAGGTCCTGCCTATAACACGTTATTAGTTTTGTGACCCTGAGCAAATAAAACTTAACATTTTGATGATCTAGACAACTCTCTAAGACTGTAAGTTGCATAGTAGATGACAGCCTGCATTGACAAAGGGAGTTTCCTCATTCAGGAAGAAAGAAACTATATACCTATACCTTTGAAATTACAGGTTAGCCCTTATCCCTATCCCATATACTCAACTGCACTCTGAAATCATTGAGTATCCAAGTATATGTTGACTTGATTTGAAAGATTTTTTAACTTTTCATGGAATTGTTCTAATTTTTTACTCTTTCTAGTAGATACTGATATTTCAGTTGTAATTATCATAATGGTGATTTTTTTTCTCATGATCATTATGACCACTGTAAAGCTATATGTCAAATAGTCCATGAAATGATGCTTCTTATTTTCTTTGAGTACATGATGAATCCAACTTTGCCTGTTCCTTGAATGAGTTTTGTTAGAGGACCAATATCTCCTATGGTTGCCTCCCCAGCAATAGGATACAGTTTGACTTCTCCCCTACAAAATAACAAAGCTATAACTGAGATTTGATTGGCTCAGGGGCCAAGGTGAAAGCTACATCTCTCTTGGCACAGCTTCCTAGAGGCTCTGGCCATATTAATGTGACTTCTGATTTTGGGGCCCTTCAGACTTGGTAGATGACTCAAAAACCTAACCCTACCCTACTTATTTGATTTGTTTCTAAGAGAAAAAAAGGTGGGCTATGCATTTTCAAGCCAGGTACTGGCTTTATTCTTGTTGAGTATGGCTTTCAATTCTATGGCTAAGCAAAATTCTTTTTTGTTAATGATTGAATGACCTATGAGTGACTTGTGCCATCCCCAAATCAAACATGAGCCAATAGGGCAAGGTATCGGTAAGCCCCACCCCTAACAAACTCTGACCAGAGTCTTTGAGCTTTCCTATTTAGTTTCAATTTCCTTAGATCTTCTGATTTCACTTTTAATATTGTCTCAGTTACTTTTTGTCATAGATGTATTAGGAGATTCTATTCCAATGCTTCATTGTAGCATACAAATGAGCCTAGCAGTAGCAGATTCTAGAAAAACTGAAAAGGATTTGAGTATGGGTCATAGGATTCTCTATTAAGAGCTAGAAGAAATCTAAGAAGTCATCTAGTCCAACTTCTTCATATTATACATTTGCAAATGAGACACAGAGAAATTGAGTAAATTAAAATAGCTAATAATAAGTAGCATTTATTAAGCTCCTCAAGGATTTAAAGGTACTCCACTAATTATATCATCCTTGCAACAATCCTAGGAGGTAGGTGCAACTATTATCCTATTATTATTATTTATTTATATTACATTAACTATAATTAACTATTATTCCACATGAGGAAGATGAGGCAAGAGGTTAAATGATTTTTCCTGTCACATAGTTAGTAAATCTAGGTAACACTTAGTAGGTCACATAGTTAGTAGGTCTAAGTTCACACAACAGGAACAGTTCAAGCAACAGGAACAGGATTTGAATTCATGCCCTTTGAAAGCAAAGCTAGCATTCTTTCTACTTCACTATACTGTCTTCCATGGGCCCTCTCAAATATAACCTAGCCAAATTTATCAACTTCAACTCATTAGGTAATGAAGGAGGGGGTTCATGACAACCCCCTCACCTCCCCCCAAAAAGAAATAGTTTAGCATGGCCCTAAGTCCAATGCATCCCCTTTTTATCAGTATGGTGGTGACTGAGTTGACAGAAATGGAAGCATAAGTATTAAATTTCAAAAAGTTTTCATCAATTTTATTTCTGATACACTAAATGTGATTTCATTGTCCAATGGTCAATTAATTGATACACTAAGTTATATAATGTGGACTCATTAAGTATTTTCTGAAGTTAATGCAATTCTTAATTTCCAAAGAAATGATACAAACTTCTCAGATTCACTCCAGTGGTGTTGTTTTTTTTTTTTTAAATCAGTCAGGAAAGTCTTACGGATTTATAGTATAAGTCATTTGTGTCTCAGTCTATGTCCATCTCCCTTTATTCTGTCCTCAGTGAGAATGGGTAACATATGGTCACAATTCCCTGAATAATAACTCCACATACTTGATTTTGTGAATCACCCCCTTAGTAGCACAAAGAGGTTTTGTGAGGAGGGAAGTACAGCATTAAATTTGTTCACAGCTCTAGAATATATAGCCTATAGAGTACTACTAGGTTATCTCTCTGAAACTAAAAGAGAAAGCTATGTTCTGGGATCTGTTTTAAATGAGCTACATGCAACTCCTAGAATATAAATTGTCTCCTCAAAAAAAAAAAATCAAGGAAAATGGAGTGGTGGATAAATTAGAGGAATGAACTTCCAGTTGCCTACATAGTGAATTGAAATACTAACATGAGAAATACAGAACACAGTAGAGAGATTACACTTACCAGATCATTAAAGAAACCAGCGAAGAGATTTCTAAGGTTGTTGAAGAGGAAAACTCTTTTTCCCCATAGTGTATCTAAAAGCTTCTCCTTTAATGTGAAATTCTGCCCTACAGGGAAAAAAAATAAAACCACACATTCACCTCTCCTGATGCACTTGCCAATTGGATGAAGTAGCCTGTATTGAGTTAAATGATCCTAATCTCACAGAGAAACTAGAGTAGTGATTTATTGTTGATGGTTTGGTACAGTCCAGAGAGACATGAACCAAACTGTAATTTAATGCCCCTCCTCGACCCCCTGCTGTTAAATGTAAAATAGTGATGATTCACCAACATGTTCTAATCTGTGGAAATGGCAGTGAATGCCTTGTCTACAACTACCCAATTGAGCTGTATTGCTTAGAACAACGGACAAAGCCAAACTGACAAGAAGAAAGGAAATAAATGCAGTAGCCTTGACACTCACTTGATATTTTATCTTTTTGTATGACCTGTGTTATAAATATCTTCAAATCTTGAATTCATTTTAAAGAAACTTATGAATTTCAGGAATCAATATACTTACCATAGTTACCTTTCCAGTATGGGAATTCTTTATCTCACACTTATTCTTTGTTTCCTTTCACCTTTATTTTGCAGCTGGGGCACCCCCCCTCCCCCAACTTCCACTTGGCTTCCCCAGACAAAGATACCTCAGGCTCATTATTTTTTGTGGCTTCATATCCACTCAAAAACAATATCTCACAAGCCCCCACCAATGAGTTTACTTTTTCTTGTCAGCCAGAGGACCCAATTAGCCCAAAGCAAAGGTATTTAATGAAATAGCATAGTGGGAAAAGAAATAATAAAACATTCCCACATAAATGAAAAGTATATTTTCTCACAAATATATCTATTATCAGTGGGTAGCATAGACACATTCAAAGAACATGTGTGGAGAGGCATACACACAGACAATATGTGTGGCAAGCATATATACATGAATGGGGAAAAGCGTAGACAGTATTAAAACCAGGATGCACACATGGAAGGAAAACTGTTATCTTGAATGCATGAGCACCAGTTTCTTTCAGTGATGTTATCATATTGCTCCTGTGGTATCTTTATTTGCTAACTGTCTCACAATGTGAGTAGTCACTAATTCAATATGAAAATCTTTATTTGGTATATATTGTCACTTGTGTGTGTGTGTGTGTGTGTGTGTGTGTGTGTTGGTTGTGGTGGTATAGGAGTTAATCCACACCTTCCAGGTTCCACCAAAATCTTAGCCAGCAACATGAATTCAGGTAAATAATTCCTCCAGGTTTATCTTAAAAAAAATAAAACAAAACAAAAAACAAAAATTGACCCCCCCCCCTCCCCCACTATATTTCCTAACCAGTAAACAGCACATCTCTATCAAAGGCTTCTGAGTTAGGAAGTCTGTGTTTTTCACTGTTTACCCTTTACATGGAGACTTCACACTCCAGGCTCATTTCAGAGAGATGCTTCAAAAGATACCTCATAGATCTGACCCCTTAGAGTATTGGGGTGATTCTAAATGCTTTGACTGAGGCATGTCAATGAATCTGAGTAAGCACAAAGCTAAGCCTAGAAGGCCAAGGTCTACCTCAAGGGTTGGGAACCTGTGGCCTTGAGACCACATGTGGCCCTCTAGGTCCTCAAGTGTGTCCCTTTGACTGAATTCAAACTTCACAGAACAAATCCCTTTAATAAAAGGATTTATTCCATAAAACTTGGACTCAATGAAAAGACTACACCTAAGGACCTAGAAGTCCACATGTCTCCTAGAAGATGCAGGTTTCTCACCTTTTGACATGTTCATATGTTTGCCTACATTTCCAGCTCCTATATTTTCTTCAACTATTCTTCCGTCATAGAAAAATTGTAGATGATATCTATCGGCTTTTTCAAAACTAGGGGCAAAGTCCACAAGCGTGTGTGTGTGTGTGTGTGTGTGTATGTGTGTGTGTGTGTGTGTGTGTGTGTGTGTGTGTGTGTGTGTGTGTCTTACATAGGTTGGAACATAACTCGGCTTTAAGATTAGCTAAATTCTAAATTCCATATGGCAGATGATTTGCAAGCAGAAAAGACGACACTGGGGAGTCATCCTTCTTAAGAATTGCAAAAGGAAAGTGCTCCTACTGCAAACTCTGTGCTAGCTTGGAGATGTTTTAAAACAGATACAGAACAGCATCTGCCAAAGCATGCCACCTCCAGCCTGATAATGTGAAAGTGACTTCTATAGCAGGTGCAAAGCAGCATGGGCTTCCTCATTCCTAACCTCCATCTCTAGCCAAGGATGGGAGGAGGAACTTTTAGTTGCATAAATCTAATTACTTATAATGTGGCAAGCAGAGTGGAATTGATTCATTTTCACCTTCATATAATATTCCCAGCCTAAGATGAGAGAAGAATGGAGTTGTGGATAAATGTCTGACTTTGGCGTTAAAAAGAATTAGGTACACATCCCTACCTTTGACATATAATTTCTGTGTGACCTTTCTAAGATTATGCATTTTGCCGAATAGTTGCTGATCTTTAGTGGTAAAAGGATTTTCTTTGCAAGGAATTCCCCAGGCCAATTAAATCACAGGCCTGCTTCAAATTAAAGAAATATCCCTTTTTCTTTGAACATCAAGCTTATCAACATCACCCCAATTTCTTCCTCATGATTGTAAATCTGATCATGAAGAAGAAAAGTCACTGATCAATTAATTCCACAGATGAGCTCTTGTAAAATTTTTCTCTAAAATGTTCTTTTCTGCTAATATTCTCTTGAGAAATAGTATAGCATAGTATGTAAAAGGCTGGCCTTGGCCTCACAAAAGACTTTGACAAAAGTCCTGCAGAGGACTAGTTACCAACCCATACTAGCTAGGTGACCGTATATTCATTCAATTGCCATTTATTAAGCAGATTCAGGGGCAGGGAAAGCAAAAGAAAAACAAAACAAAACAGTCCTTAGTACAAAAGACCTAGCGTATTAGAAAGAAACAACACCAACATAATAAATGGAGACAAAGTGAACACAAGTCAGTTTTGGAAAGGAGCAAGGTAGGAATGGTTGCAGATGATCAGGTTGAGGTTCTTAGAAGCAGAACCTGAACTGAGCTTTGAAAGAAGATTAAGGAAAGGAGAGATGCATTGTGGGGATAAAGGACAGACTATGTAAAGCACAGAGACTGCAGATAGAAAGTTATTTGGTAGAACTACACATGTCAGTTTATCTGAAACATAAAATGTGTGAAAAAGAGTAAATAAAATAAGTCTGGAAAGGTAATTTGGGAAATTGGCAAAAATGTTTCAATATTGATTAAAAATATTGAATGGGTATAGGAAAACAAGCATGTTGATTCATTGTTAGTAAAGTTGTGTGTTTGTTAACCCATTCTGGAAGAATACTTGGAATTAACTGTAAAAAAAAGAGTAAAATGTCCATAACCTTTGACCCAGAGTTACCACTGCTAAGAATGTGCTTCAAGGAAGAGGAAGGAAGGAAGGAAGGTAGGAAGGAAGGAAGGAAGGAAGGAAGGAAGGAAGGAAGGAAGGAAGGAAGGAAGGAAGGAAGGAAGGAAGGAAAAGAAAGGAGGGGAGGAAAAGAAAGAAAAATATAGGAAGAAAAAGGGAGAAAGAAAGGCTAAAAGAAAGAAAGGAAGTAAGGAAAGGAGGGAAGAGGGTCTTATATCCAATAAAACATTCCTAGCAGCACTTTCTGTAGCAACAAAGAACTGGGAACAGAGAAGGGGAACCCATCAATTGGGCAATGGCTAAAGGGATCATGGGGAGAAATGTAATACTATATTACTAACACATAAGAAATGACAAATGTGAGAAATAAGAGTAGCATGAGAAACATTATACGAAATAATACTGAAGTAGAACCAAGAAACCAATACATATAATTACAACAAAGTAAATGGAAAGAATAAGAAAACACAACTGAGTATTCTATACTTATAGTGACCAAGATTAACTCCAGAAGAGACGAGAAAAATGTACTTCCTCCCTTTTGTTGTGAAATATTGCTTCTGCTGTCATACATGATTGATTTGTTGATTGGTTTTACTGCTGTTTTTTTTTAAAATCTTTGTAACAAGGAATGACTTCCTGGGTAGGAAATGATTATATAAAGACAGGTATCAACAACAACAAAGTTTTTTGAAAAAGGTACAGAATAAGATTGTGAAATTTTTTTCGCCAAGGTAGACTGGAGTTAGATTGTTTAAATGTCAAACCCATTTGTGTTTAATCCTAGTGATAGGTGGGAACCACTGGAGTTTCTTGAGCAAGTAAGTCATATAATCAGACTTCTACTTTAGGAATAGCAATTTTCCTACTGTATATGATGGATATCAGAGAGAAGATACTGGAGGCAGGGAACACAATTAGGAGACTAATGTCATGGTACAGAAGAAAAATGATGAGGGCCTATGCTAAATTGGTTGCCATGTGAACAGAAAAAAAGGACAACATTAAAAATATGTTGTGTGATCGAATCAAACTTGATAACTCATTACTTTTGGAGGGTGAATGAGAGGGAGAATCTGAGAATCATCCCCAAAGTTATGATTCTGGGACACTGGAATGATAGAGATGCTCTTAACAGTAACAGTGGAGTTAGAATATGGAAGAGTTTGTCATAAAAGATAATGTGTTCTGTTTTGCATGAGGTGGTTTTTGAGGTGTCTCTCAGAAATCAAGTTAGAAACCTTTAGTAGACAATTAGCAATGTGGGTTTGGAACTCAGGAGTGATACTCAAGATGAGTCATATAGATGTAGGAATCATCTTCATAAGAATTATAGTTGAACACTTGGAAACCATTGAGATTATCAAGGGAAGGGTATAGAAATGAAGAGATTCATTCCTAAGAAAAAACTGTGAGATAAAATCATACAGAAGGAATATGATAAAGATGATGAGTAAACAAAGATGGCTGAGAAAATGTGGCTAGGTACATAGGAGGAAAATCTGAAAAGAGCAGTGTCACAAAAATTCAAGGAAAGAGAAAGAATCCAGGGAAAGGAATAGTTAACTTTTAAATGCTGCAAAGAGGTCAAATATTGAGAAGCCAAATTTCTGGCAATTAATAGATCATTAGCAACTTTGGTAAAAAGCAATTCTAGTGAGTGATGAAGTCATAAAACAGATTATAAGGATTTAAGGAGTAAGTAAAGGGAAAAGAAATGGGTTCAATAAATTTGGCTGTGATAAGATTATAATTGAAGGAATAGTAGGTTAAGTGGAGCTGTTTTTTTAAGGACAGGGTAGATTCGAACATGTGTGAAGGCAGCAGGCAAAGAGCCTATGATGAAAAGGTTGAAAATTAAGGAGAAAACACAGATGATTAAAGGAAGAAACTGCTGGAGGAGACAGGATAGGAGGAGATCAAAGGCACGAGTAAAGGGGTTAATTTTGTCCAAGAGAAAAAGAAGTCTCTTCAGTACCTAAAGGAAAAGAGGATGGGGAATGTTGTCACAGGATTACGAAATGCCCAAGAGCCTCTGCAAATGGCCTATAATTGTCTTATTAAAGGTGAGATCTTCAGAAAGCAGCAGTGGGGAAAAGGTGCTATGTCTGAGTAGAGAAAATGTTTGAAATGACAACTCTCTGGAAGTACAATTTAGAGTCAAGTACGGAAGAATAAAATGACTGCCTTGCTGCAATAAGGATCCAGGTGAAATTTGATAACATGTTCATAGTGAAGTCAGTCAATCTGGTTGTGATGTAGCATTCATGTGAGCAAGAGCATAGAGGTAGATGGTTTGGGTAAGGTATGATAGTGATAAGGCATGGGAACAAGGGATTCAAATGTGGAGCATAATGTAGAGGTGAGCTGGTCAACTGCAGACTCTGGATTGGAAAAGAAGGTAAATGAAGTCATAGCAAGTGTTAGCCTAGAAGAATAATGAATAGTAGAGAGTGGAGGTCAAAGTAAAAACACACATGCTGTTTAGAAGGACTGAGGCAAAGGGAGACATGGAAGGCATAGAAATTTATGATCAAATTAAAAAGTTTCAGAAGTCTTGATGATGAAAGTAGAATATGTATGAGTGATGGTAAGAAAAAGATTAAGCTCATGGGAGTTAAAGAGGTTGCTGATCTGAGAGATCAGGATGTTTGTGGAAATATTAATATACATATTGATGACCTCAAGTATAAGTGCAGGTTATGGGTTGACGTTAGTCAAGCTTTGAGAAGAGAGGGTGAATACATTGGAGACAAATGGGAAACTATCATCAGGGTCTGCTTTATAATGATATATCTGAATGTTGTACATCTGAAAGGAGAAGAATTTGTTAAGTGATGGATCTCATAGAAGGAAGGGCTGGAAGGAGAAGAGGGACATAGAGGGCTATGCCTGCTCCTCTTCAATGCTAGAGAGGGACCCAGGAATGTGTAGTGGCTTCTGATGGGTGGGGGAAAATGGGAACCAAGTCTCTTTGCATGACAGAAGATAGGAAAAGAGAAAGAATTAAAATAAAGGAAAAATATGTTAATAATAGAATCTGGCTCCAGAAAATAAAATAGAAGGAAAGGTCAGAGCTGGATAGAAATTTTGAAAGGATGTGACTGAGACAAGAGCATAGAGAGCAGCAGCATGAAAAGGGACAGATTTTGCTTAGGCAGCTTTCAATACTGTATCATCAGGATAAGGAAAGGGAGGAATTTGGAGGTTGTTAGCTAAAGGATGGAGATGAGGTATCTGTTGAGTAGATAGCCTACCATAAAACACTCTATGAGCTGCAGAAAGTGACTAGCTCTCTTGTAAGCACTACGAAGGAAAGATATTGGGGTTGATGTTTTTGGTCGTATTTATAGATGTGGCTCTGATGGGAGGAGGTTTGATAGCTGAGCCTCTAGTTCTAAGCTCTATCCTAGAAATGTCTGAATTAGGTCCTGAACTGGTCCAGTCCAACCACTGAGGCTTTGCCCAAGCCCAGTTAGGGGAAATAAATAACTCGTGTCATTGCAGCAAGAAGGGGGAAGAGTAGTAATTTATTCCAGGGTAGTATATTGAGGAGAGGCAAAGGATGTAGTTTTAGGTCCAGGTACACACTGCCAAGGCTCCCCTTGATGATGGCTTTATGTGGACTCTACTTCTTATCTGTCAGTGCTTGCTTTACTAAAAGGTCAATGAGTCATCATTGTGCCATGCCAAAAATAAGCTAATGGAAACTTGGGCTGCATTAAGAGGAACATAGCTTCCAGGAATGGAGAGGAAATAGTCTCACTATATTCTTCCCTCATCAGAACTGATCTGGAATATTGCATTTATTGTTGGTTACCATAGTTTAGGAAAGACATGGCCAAGTTGGGTATTCAAAGCAAGGTAGCCAGCATAATGAAGAGACCTGAGTTTGTGTTGTATGAGGATTGGTTTAAGGGTGATGATGTTAAGTCTGGAGAATGACAAATTTGGGATAGCAGAGGGCAGAATTAGGAACACTAGGTGGAAGTTGCTAAAAGGCAAAATCTTTCTGTGAGGATGCGCTTCCTACTCATTAGAGGTGTCCAGAAATGGAAAGGTCTGCTCCCTAGAAGTGATGGCTTTCCCTCTCCTTGTAGTTCTCCAAGGAGAGGCTAGATGATTTCCCGTTGGCCATTTTAGAGGGAGGAATTTTTTTTTATTACAGGTTGGATTAAATGACTGCTGAGATTTGTTCCAATGCTCAGATACTGTGATTTTGTTTTTCCACCACTTTACTTCTTAGTGCTCCAGGCAGCTTTCCAATACTATAAATTACAGAGCAGTTTGTTAGGTTGTTGATCCTGAAACATTCAGGAAATTTAGCACACCAAAGATAGCACATGTCTGATAATAGCACCTACTGTGCAGGGTTGTCAGAAGAATCAAAATGAGATAATATTTACATAGAGAGCTTAGTATAGTGCCAGCCACATAGTAGGTGCTTATCAAATGGCTTCCCCTTATTTGCTCATTTCCTACAAGGGAACAGTATTTCATCATATTCATATTACAGATTTTATTCAACTATTTCTTTATTGGTGGATATGCCTTCACTTTTTAGGTTTTTGCCACTACAAAAAAGAACTATTGTAAATGTTTTTGTAATATAGGACCTTATCTTACTTCTTCAGTATCTTTTGGGTGTAGACCTGCTAGTGTTATACCCGGGTAAAAAGGCATTCACTGCTTCATAACATTTTTTTTTTGTAGCTACCATGATCTTTTAAAACCTAAATAAGTTAGGGCAGAACTTCTTTAGAAATGTGGGTTGAAGTTAGGGAGGCCATTTTCTTGAACACCAATTGGATGCCGTTTCTGACCCCCAAGCTAAAGTATGCTTTCTCTGTCCCAGCATTCCTAATTGGATTGCCATACTCTGCACAGCTGGTTCCCTCTTCCTTCTCTGCCCTTCCACAATCTAGTTTCCTATTCTTCTGTTGCAATCCACATGAAAACATGACCACAGTATTTTACACATATTGAAAGAGCATTTTTTTCTCCACAGTATTCAGTCTCCTTGAAGATGAGAGTGGACTACTTCCTGAAGCAGCTCATTTGACTTGAGCAGGTCTAGTTAGGAAGTTTTCCTGCCATCAAACCTACATTTATCCATCTTTTATTTCTACCATTGATCTTATATCTAATGTGTGTAGCCAACCAGAAAAAGAAATCTAATTCTACTTTCACATGGCTACCTTTTAAATACTTAAGGACAGAAATCATACCCTTCTCTTTCCTCCAAGTATTCTCTGGTAACTATTTCAGAATCATTCAAACAATTCTTGGATTGCATGTTCTAGAAGTTTTTCTTTTCCTGGTGGTTCTATTCTCTGGCATTCTTTTGGTAATCAATCTCCTTCCTAAAATATGTTGCCCAACAGAATTATCTCTATGTTTGTTCTTTTCAAAGAATCTTATATAATTTTAACACATGTATGAAAGATTCTTTTTTTGTTTTGGTTTTGTAGTAGTAGAGCCTTTAAAGCAGTCTTTTCCTCTACTGAGTTAACGTGAGTTTTGGTAATCAGCAAACAAATACTGTAGGTTTATATTTTTTCACTTTTCAGTCAGTTGTGTGACTGTAAAGATCTGGTCTACTAAAACGAATTGTTCACAAAAGATTGTTTTCTACTCTGATTGTATTAAGAATACCCTTGAGAGGTAGAGCTAAAATGGAAGAGTGATAGGAAACAGTACAACCAAACTCTCCTTTATGAAAAACCTTCAAACAGATTTAGAAAATGCATCACACTGAATCCTGATGGGGAAAAAAAAAGTCACAGTCACTTGTCTAGTATAGCTAGACGTAGGGAAAGGGACAAAGTGGTTTGTGGATACTGGAGACAGGATCGGGTCAGGAGCATGAAATACTTTTGGGGACTAAATCTCTGTAAACTGAACACTTCAGTATCCAGGGAGAGGCTATGTACTAGTGCAAGAGGAGGTTCCAGGTCCATACCAGATCTCTGCCAGATCTAAGCTGGGACACTGAGATAGGGACAGGTGCAAGGCAGCAACTTTGTTGCCTACTCCCCAGTTCCAGGTCATAGACCCAGTGCAGACCATAAAGGGGACCCATGCAGAGGAGGTGAGAGTGAAGGGTGGTGGTGGATGATTCCTGTTAGGAAGGCTTTGGGTAATGCCTTAGAAAGGAAAAACTTCAGGAGCCAATGGCAATAGTCATGTGATTCAGACCTAAGGCACAGAGAAGGGTCTCAGTTCCAGCATCTAGATCAGCCTGTAGAGGAATTACCAGGGCAGGAATCCCAGAGCAAAGGGAAGCCTATAATTCTGCTACTCTGCTCCAGCAGAGATTTTCAGGTCACTCTTGAGCATTACTCCTTAATCCTTAGGGCATCAATGCTAAGTTGGCTAGGAAACCCAGACTTTTGGGATACCTGGATACTAGGACACCTGAAAACTGGAAGACCTGCATACTTAATTGCCTGACTTTTTGAAACTCAAAAGATTGAAATATGTAATCCTTTCACCTCAACTGGAAAAGAAGAAATGCCAAGGCAGGCAAAGAAACCAGGTCCATTTTCACAGAGCCATGTGATCTTTGAGGGGAAAAAACCCAAGGTCTCATCGTGTATATCATTGTCTCTCAATGGACATCATCGCCAAAGAGAGCAGTCAAATAGATGGCCAAGGCTCTGCTTGATAGTGCCTTTTGAAGTCAACTCCATTTCCAACTATGTAGTCAATTGAAATGCTTCTCCTGGTCATACAACTAGCAGACTGAACCAATTATAAAATATTACTACGTGCTCAATTCTATCCAAGGCACTTTTATTAAAACATTATCACAACTTTTTGGGAAGCAAGTTGCTCAGCCTCTCCACATGGAGAGGCAACACTAGATCTCCTCTGAGCATTGCCAGGTTTATGACAAAACATTTTATAAATTTTCTAATATTGTCCCTAGGGAAAAGGTAAAATGATGTGTATGAAATAATAATACAATTGTATTTATTTTGAACTCGTTAAATACTGGATTCAAACAATAGCTGTTAATGGTTCAATGTCAACATGGCAGACAGTATTCAGTGGAGGAACTCAGGGATCTGTGCCTAGCCTTTGGCTGTTCAACATTTTTTTAACAATGATTTGGATAAAGGAATAGGTAACATGATTAGTAAATTTGCAGAAGATGCAGTAACTAACACTGTTATTCAGTTGTTTTGATTGTATCTGACTCTTTGTGACACCATTTAGGGTTTTCTTGGCAAAGATACTGAAGTTAGTTTGCCATTTCCTTCTCCAGCTCATTTTATAAATGAAAAAACTGAGCCAAGCAACATTTTGAATTGTCTAGCGTCACACAGCTGGTAAATGTCTGAGGCTAGATTTGAACTCTGGAAGATGAGTCTTTCCAATTCCAAGCCCAGTGCTTTATCCACTATACCATTTAGCTACCCCCTTAACTAACATACCAGGTAAAAAAATCTAGGCCCCCAAAATTATTGATAGTTTTTTTTACCTAAATCTAAGAAGATGAAATTCAGTGGCATTAAGTCTAAATTCATATATTTGGGTATAAAAACCCCCCAACAACTCTATAAGTATAAGATTAGAGGTGTGATCAGGCAGTAGTTTGGTAAAAATGTGGAGGGGGGTTGTCTTAGTGGATTATAAACTAAACATATATCAATAGTGTGATACGGAAGCCAAAAACATTATTATAATCTTGGACTTCCAGAAATAAGTAGGTGACAGTCCCTTTCTATTTTTCCCTGGTCAGACCACATCTTGAATGTTATTTTCATTTTGGGATACCACGTTTTAAGAAAAACACATAATCTGCAGAGCTTTCAGAGGATAGCAGTAGAATGTTGAAAGATCTTGAGACCATATTTTATGATGATTAGTTGAAGGAGGTGAGGATGTTAATTGTGTAGAAAAAAACTCAGTGACAAGATAACTTTATTCAAGTATTTGGAAGGCTGCCATTAAAAAACATTTTTTAATGCTGTAATTTTAAAAGCATTAAAATTAGTTTGTTTCCCTCCCAAAAAACAAAGCTGGGAACAATAGATAAAGGTCTTCAATCTGATAGAGCCCCAAGCCTGGAGTCAGGAAGACCTTAATTAAAATCTGATCTGAGACATTTACCAGCTGTGTGACCCTGGGCAAGTCACTTAACCATGTTTGCCTTAGCTTCCTCATCTGTAACATGAGCTGGAGAAGGAAATGGCAAACGACTCTAGTATCTTTGCCAAGAAAATCCCAAATGGGCTCAAGAAGAGTTGGCTATGAGTAAACAACAAAACTATGATATTGAAGATTGCTTTTTTTAAAGTTTTTTTGGGTTGAACTAGATAGATGCTGATCTCTTCTCATTCTAAAGTTTTGTGATTTTGTGATGATTAATATAAATCATTTAGAAATATTGACAAATTTGTTGCATTTTCTATCTCATTGTTTTGTCTTTTGGTGTCATTTGTTGTCTTTTGTCTAGTTTCATCTTGGAATACCGTTAGATTGGTATGAATTGATGTGAATATGTGATAGAATGTTATGTTTCATGCCAAGGTTTCTGTATGACTGTTTTCACTTTTGCAGCTTTTTGGGTTTTTAGAAGTCAATTCTATTTATAATTCTACACACACACACACACACACACTTTCTCTATAATGTTTTTTACAAATGATTTTTGTGTTTTAAACTGATGTTACTCTTGGATGCTATCTCTATCAGTTTAACGATGAGATCAAGTCTGTTCTCTCTTTGACAGTTTCTAGGCTCTTTTGCTCACTTAGTCATGATATCTAATTCAGAGTCCTTAAACTTTTGAAGATAGCAGTACTAATCAAGCCATCTACAGTGTGGTAGGTGTTTCCACTTTCTCTTCTTTCACTCACTCCTTTTCAACTTGGCTTCTAATCCGATCATTTACGTGAAACTCCTTTGTCCAAAGTTACCAATGATCTCTTAATTCCCAGATTGGTTGGTCTTCACAGTCTTCATCTTTCTCAACCTCTCTGAAGCATCTGACACTATTGACAGATCACTCTTACTAGGCATTCTCTATGCTCTGTTTTTTCTTGACCTCTTGTTTCTCTTGGTTTTTCTCCTACCTGTCAGATTTTTTCCTTCCTAGTTTTCTTTGCTATTTCTTAATCCATATCATGCTGCTTATCTATGCTCCTTGTTTTCCCCATTTCACCTTCTCTATTTGTTGATTTACCTGTTTCTACTGAGAAACAGACACTGAGGTTCACAGTCTTAGTATTATCCTCAACTCTTTCCTCTCCCCCTCCCCGTGTAGTCATTCAGTTTCCAGTTTGCTGTTTCTACACCCATGACCTAATCCCCAATTACATTTCTAGCCATATTATATATCACTTGTACTACATGCTTTACCTGCTTAAGAAGCACCAGCCTAGCCGTGTGTGTTTATATATATTCTACCTTGTATTTATTTTGCATATGCTTCCTTAGGTATATGTCCTCTTGCTGGATAGAAACCTTGAAGTGCTATAGAAATGTTCTTTTTGTTATTTTCTGTTAGTACCCATAGACTCTTGAAAAGGACTCATATCTTTCTACCTTAGTGAATTCATTCCGTTCTATAATATAAGTTCTATGGTATCAAGGATTAGGTTTTATTCTTCTCTGCATCTCTCCCATTGCCTAGCACAGTTTCATTGACTTAGTAAGTGTTTACAAAGTTTGTTGAAAGAATGAAGTGTTCATTCTGATTAGACTGGTTTCTACCTCCATCTCTACCTTTCAGAGCCCAATTTACATGCTCCCTCCTCCAGAAGACTTCCCTGATTACTCTAGGCAAAAATTATTTATCACTCCTTCTGATGTCTTATAGTTAAGAAATAGCATATTCTGCTGGGTATTGTCATTGTTTTTGTACATGTTTTCTTTACTTAACCAGTTCCTTGAGATCAGGAATTCATTTCATTCATCCTTGTATCTTCCCCAGTGAGTAGCAGTGTTACCAACTAATAAAATGCCAAATATTTATTTAACTTTTATTATATGCCATTTACTGTGACACAGTGGGGATCGAGAGATAAAATGAAATAATTCCCGTCCTCCAAGAGTGCACATTCCCAACCCATTTCCCTAGAACTTTGGTCTTTTATTTTGGCTTTTTACATTCTCTGACCCTTCTTTGCACTATGTCCTCGTATGGGTTGTGGGTTGGGTCCACCACACCCTCTCCTGATTTCACCACAACAGCAAAACACTTCGGCAAAATGTCAGGATATGATTTTGGATTTTATTTGGTAGGAAATGATGAAATAACTAAGGACAAAAATTATAGTCATAATAGATTTTAAACATAATTTTGTGGCTGGGCTTGAATGAAAGCATCAGTTGTGACCAGATTCTGAGTGAGAGAGAACACTCTTGAGTTTAGCCTGAGAACACTGTTGGTTTCAGATAAGGCTGTAGCTCACAGTTTAATTGATGGTGGGAAATCAAGAGTAAATGTCACAGGAAGCTGGTGGTATAGGGTAGAGGCCTTGGGGTTGGACTCTATTTAAAGACACATGGGAGCTTTCATGTCTATTTGTTTCTCTTTCTCTAACTATTTCTCTCACACATGCTTTGCCCAAAGGGAGAGAAGAAATGGCTTACTTCACTTTAGGAGAAACTGAAAGATTAAATCCATTACCTTCTAGTTTAATTTTGTGATATTGGATAAGAAAGAAGGAAAGCAAAGGTAAAAAAAAAAAAAAAAGAAACTCAGGCAGAGGTCTTCTAATGCCAACCTTCAAGGAATCCCAGAGGAAAAATTGAAATCTGAATTAGAAAGTTATGCCCATTGGCCATAACAAGGAAAGATGCAATACCTAAAATATAACGTACTGGATGTCCTGGATATACTAGTTTTGATCTATTACTTTTAACAACAAAAAAGAACTGCTGCCAATTTCTCTTCTTATGTACATCAACTCACTGAGTTGGATGGACATGTTGATGTACATAAGAAGGGAGGTTGGCAGCATTTCCCCCTTAATTCAGCTGTGGACAGGATTGGAGGGTGCCAAATATGTAAAACCAGAGAGCTATTTCAGACTTGGAAGTAGAAGAGAAAAATGGTCTGAGAAGGACCATGCTGAAATGTTTGTATTTTGAGAGGTGTATTTTCAGATAAAACAAGAGCTGGACTAAAGCCCCTGGGCCTGTGCCTATGTTTGATGATTAATTTCTTCCCCTCTAGCCACATTTGCCTTTGAAGGGATCCCTTCTCTCATCTGGGGAGAATAGCTCTGGAGCAGAATTGTGTTAAGGTTTGACAGCAGCTCTCTATGTAGCCTCAGGCAGAGGAGAATGACCCAAGGGCCTATACCCTGGTCCCTAAGAGTTCTGGATTCTGAAGGGAACACTGGGCAGAAATGTCTAGAAAAGAATCTTTAGCCTTTTCTTAGCTTACTTTTAAAGACTTCAAGTTCCTTTCTATTAACCAGCCCAGGAGACTCTCAAACATGACATCTAAAGATGATACTGTCCTGTCTTTACTATAGGATTCTGGTATTCAGGGACCAGTGACAGATTCAAAAACATTTGGGCTGTTTCTCCATGCATGTGATGAGGGTGGCCTAAGTTACTGAGGTCCTTGGGGGGTGTGACTCTCACCTCTCTTACCTGGTCCCTCCTGGGGCTAATGGTACAATCCAAATGGACGAGGAGGCTGAAAGGGATGCTCTTAGGTTTAGAAAAGAGTTTGGTTTCTAATCCTATTGCAGCATTGCCCACATTAGCCTCATGAACTTACATAAGTAGTCTTGGAATCTTAAGGAATGTCACCAGATCCTCTGAAAAAGACTTCTAATCGATCTTAATATTACTAAAGTCCTACCTTATAAAATAATAACTCATATAGCACATCAAGTTTTATTCTGCACTTTCTACACAATAATCCTTTGAGGGTGGTAAAGTCATGTTATCATCATCCACAATTTACAGGTTATGAAACTGAGGAACAGAGAAATAAAATGACTTATTCAAGGTCATATGGCTAGCAAGAACTGGAATTGGGTTTCAAAGCCAAGTTTCTTGACTCTAAACCCAGTATTTTTTCCATTATACCATGTCTTCCCATAGTAGAGTCAGTTTTAATGCTCAAACTCTCTTAGTTCATGTTTAGCATTGGAGTGAAATGAGGAACTAGCAAATCATTGAACAGTTAACAAAAAGTGGTTAAATTTGCCCTAACACAGCAAGAACAAGCAATAAAGATACAGTGGCACTTAACTTCTCCCCTTGTATCCATATGGAAATGAAATATGCAAGATGGGGGGCCCTAGACTCTATTTGTTTGAGATTTTTAATACTGTGGAGCTGCACCAGGGAAGCTAGGCCAATTGAGTCCTGGAAAAAGCTTCATCTCCTTTGGGGGAGAGCTACTCCCTCTCAGCAGGGCAGGAGGATGGGTGTGTCTAGAAGTGGGCCAGTAAATGTTTAATAAATGAATCTCCAGAAAGGAGGAAAAAAAAGAATACAGGACACATTTTAAAATTTAATCTGCATTCTTGACATTTTATCCATCACTTTCTCTATCAAAAACAACAAAAAATTCAAGCCCTGATGTATAGTATTTGCCGCCAAGATCTAAATACTGACACTGAAAATTTAAGCACTAGTTTTCCCTTGAGAACTGGCTGTAGAACTCCTCTGGGCAAGTCTAATCTTTGTTGAGGGGAAATAGCTAATAGATATTAGTCATATTAGATCTCAAATATATATTGCATATGTAAATATAAATATATTTAGCATAAAGTACTTTGGTAGAGAAAGTGTCAAAAAACAACAATTACTTGCAGTCTCTAAAAAATTAGGAATCTTAGTTCTCAGAAATAAAGTGAAAAGGCTTATAGCCAAAGGACGTATAACGTCAGAAATTAAATAGAGTCAACACGTCTGGAGATGTGGTGGGTGATAGACGAAATGACTGAGGAATAAAGGTTCACGCTTCTGAGTATATCAATTTATTAAACAATGCATGCTAATTGCCGAACAAATCGGGACCAGGAGTAGCTTTCCTCAGTTTTGGCATTGGACCCCAAATAGGAGGAGACAGATGTTTACATACTAAAAACAATTAAGTGAATGAGGCCAATTAATTAATTAACAGTTAATCAGGACACAACATTAGATAATATGATTTCTAATTGGAGGAAAGATTAGGGACTTTCCAGGTTAGGAGGGAGAGACTGAACAGGTGCAATTCCTTGAGTTCAGAAAAAGAGGTGTCCCGCTCCTCCCAAGGGTCTGGATATAATCAAGGGAACATGGAGACAATAACTGACCGGTCAATACAGGGTCAGTTTTCAGATAAAACATGTGGGTTGCTTGAAAAGTATGATTGTGAGAAAATTTCTTGCATTAATCTTCAGATCAGACTGGGTTTCTGGTCAGTAGAACCTAGGTCCTTACTTAAGGGTCTCTAAGCAGTAAATACAGATGGTCCAGCTTCCCAACCATGCAGTGCCAGGTTCAAACAATGCAACAAACTCCTCTCATAATTCTCGTAATTGAATAAAATTTTTTCACAAGATAGACATTAGACTAGACCCATAATTGCATAGATAGCAAACTGAGCTAGATTCAGAATTGGGTCACAAAATGGAGTCAATATGGTTTACTCAATTCCCACTTCTACTTGCTGTTCTAAGCCCTCAGTTCAGAGAGAGGGAGACAGACAGAGACAGAGAAGAGAGAGAGAGGAAGTATATACTGGTTGTAATGAAAACACAGTAGATAATTACTGACCTGTAAGGGATTTTAAAGCTGATCTAGTCTGAGGGGTCTAAGTATATTTGTGTGATGAACCCTTTTGGCAGTTGGGTGAAACCTATGGTCTCCTCAGAATCAATTGTTAAATGCTATCTATCTATCCAAATGTATGTGTGTGTGTGTATGTATATACACACACACATATGTATATATGTACAATATATATACATATACTCATATACATTTTCTTTTTCAGTCATTTTTCATTCTTGTCTGATGCTTTGTGATGCCATTTGGGGTTTTCTTGGCAGAGATACTAGAATAGTTTTCCATTTCCTTCTCCAGCTCATTTTACAGATGAGCAAATTGAGGCAAATAAGGTTAAGTGACTTGTCCATGGTCACACAGTTAGTAAGTATCTGAGGCCAGATCTGACCTCAGAAAGATGAGTCTTCATAACTCCAGGCCCAGCACTCTATCCACAGAGCTACGGGTAAAGAAAATTGTGCAGTGTTGCACAGTGGTATCCCTGGGGCTTAAAACAGTCTGTTGTTCTAGACTTTTTCCATGGCACCATAGTTGCAACTTAAATATCAGTTTGAAGATCTTGCTTTTAATGAATTAATCTCTACCTCCTATTGGGAATAGCCTAGGAGTTCCTAAGTGGATATATTTCTTAAGAGGCAGGTTGGATCAGTGGAAAGAATGCTGCACTTGGAAGTAGTAAATGGTTTGGTTACTATGTATCATAGTTACACATAGTGTTTGCTCATGGTTCAAAGCTTGCAACCTGTCTAAATCTCAACTTTCTTGTAGGTAAAATGGGGATAATAATATCTGTACCACTGGATTCATGGCATGGTGATGAGGAAAGTATTTCATAAACAGTCATAACCTACATATATGTGACACTATTACTTTTAAAAGAGAAAAAACTTCCTATTTGTTTATCCAACCAAATATGTTTTCTCTTCCACAAGAGAATGAATTCAACTTAATTGAATTCAAAAAATATTTATTAAGTGCCTGTCATTATGCAAATTGAGAACTCTGTCTTGTTGAATGGCACCCAGCAACACTAGAAGAGGTTAGAATGATTTATTGATACTCATAGCCAAGAGCAGCAGAAGAAAGTATGGACAGATGAAAAGCAATTCAGTTAGGGAGAGAGTCACCCGAGGCCTTCGTTGTCCTCACTGTCTTACAAGGCAACATGCTGGGTCATGGCTTAGTATATAACTTCTAGGTGAAAATCCAGAGCCTCTGGGAGTCCAGATTTAAACAGAATTTTCAAACAAAGGCCTTGCTGCGGCAAGAGTCAGGTTATCAGTGGAATGATAGGGTCAGGGAATGTGAACCAGTAGCAAAAGGGGAATCTCCAAAAATATATCTGAAAATTGCAGTCAGAATGGGACAGGTGACATACTAATTGGGACAAGTCAGCAAGTTTGCTGGAGAATTTCAGGGGATAGTTCTAACTAGAACTGCGTGTGCTTTAAACCTTAAGCCCACCACAGTTATGTAATGTGAGATAGGCCCAGGAGAGTCTGGACATAGACCATTCTGACTATTCACATGCTGTGTGCTAGGCCCTGGGGACACAAATACAAAAATGAAAGAATCATTTCCCTCAAAGAGCTTGCTTTCAATGGGAGGGATCCAAATAAATAAGTAGAAGGTCACTTGAGTAGAGAAGTGTGAGTCACTAGGAGAATGTGAGGAGGCTTCATGGAGAAGAAGACACTAGACTTGAGCCTTGAAGAAAGATTAAAATTCAGAGAAGTAGAGGAGAGTAGAGAACACTTTTTATGCAGGAGGTTCAGTCTATGAAAGTGTACAGAGGCAAGAAGTAGAATGCTGACCTCATTTAAATATTTTTGAAAGAAAACCATTAATTGTAATGATGAGAAATTTTCGTTCTGAATAAGTAAAATGAAATAATAACACATGATAAATAAAAATATATGTATGTATATATACACATATAGTCAGTATCTGTCTAGCAATAACAATAGTATATAGAAACAATAAGGATAATATTTGCAATAGACCTATAAATGATCAACAATTGCTTCTTAATTATAGGAAAAGTTATGACTTACTAACTTTAAAAAAGTTTTCTTTCTTCAAATATATTCATTTCATGCACTTTTTCCTATGATGTGCTCAATTGATATATCCCTGCTCTATCTAATTACATAGCATGCCATTAGATAAGACTGCCATTTTGCTATTCCGTTCTTCAATCATGTCTGATTTTTTGTGACCTCATGCACCATATTGTCTGTGGGATTCTCACGGCAAAGATACTGGAATGATTTGCCATTTCCTTTTCTGGTGGATTAAGGAAAACAAAGGTTAAATTACCTGCCTAGGGTCATACATCTGGTTAAGTGTCTGAGGCTAGATTTGACCTCAGGTCTTCCTAACTCCATGCCTAACACTCTACCCACTGAGTCATCTAGCTGACTTCCAAGATCGCCCATACCTCTTCTCAATTTTTAGTCTCAATGACAGACACTTATTGTCCAGGTCCCAACCTCCCAAATTAACCATAATCATTGTGTTACTGGGTAGTCCATAACCTTCCTGGGCCAGATTTTGGCATGCTATTTAATATTTTACTACTTTGCCAGCTCTGACTAATTAAAAGTAGAGTTCAAGTGTTAAGTTCATAGTACTCAATTATTTTTTAGTCAAATTTGATGAATAACTCACTGTTCCTGAAAGGGATTAAAGTAAAACAAGGCTGGAACAGTCACCTGGAGCCAGATTGTGACGATTCAAATGCTCGGCAGAGGTGGTATTTCATGCAAGATACACTAGGGGCCACTAAAAACTTTTGAGCAAGGCAGTCATATGGTCAGATCTGGGGTTTTTTAAATATTATTTTGGTATCTCTACATTTAGATTGGTGAGGAGAAAGACTAAGAGGAGGGAGAATAATTATGCACTGCTACCTGACAAGTCTTAGCCTAAGAAAGTCAGTTCTTCAATTGATCAACAAACATTTATTAATTGCTTACTATGTGCCAGGGTGCTAAGTGATGCAGATATAAGTAAAGGCAAATATATGGTTCCTGCCTTCAAAGACCTCACATTCTAGTAGGAGGCAACATGCAAATAATTGCACATGTAAGATAGATGCCATGAAAATGAGGCAATAAGGAATCACCTCTCTCCCGTAGGGGTCTGTGTGTGTGTGTGTGTGTGTGTGTGTGTGTGTGTGTGTGTGTGTGTGTGTGTGTGTGTGTGTGTGTAATATGGCATATATTGTCAGATTAGGCCAACGTGTCAGTTGGATTTGCTTAACTTTTTATTTGATATAGGGAGGATAATTTGGTAGCCAAGGGAGAGAGCATATGTGAAAAATATAGTGATATAAAAACAATTGGTATCAATAAAACTTTTTAAGAGACTATAACTATACTTCAGTTAAGGCTCTATGAATAAAGAGGAGGGGACAGATGGGACAGAATTTAACAACTGATTGAACATGAAGGATAAGACAATGCAAAACATCCAGGATGATTTCAGGGTTAGGAACCTGGGTGACTGAGGGGATAGTATTATTTTCAGCAGAAATAAGATAGTTTAGGGAAGGGATGGTTTTGGGGGAAGGGGAACTTCCATGAGCTCCATTTGGGTTATGTTGGATTTGAGATGCCAATGGGATTTCCATCCGGAAGCTTAAATATGGGATGAGGAGTTCAGGAAAAAGATTAGAGCTGCATAGAGATAATTGAATCCATGGAAACTGATGAGATCAGCAAGAGTAATTAAAGTTAGAAGAGACCTAAGAAAAGGATCTTGGGACATACTCAAGTTTAGGATGTGGGGAGTGGGGTGGTGGTGATAAAAAATGAATCATCGAAAGAGTCAGAAAGTAGGAGAAACAGAATAGTGTCCTTGAAGTCAAGAGAGAACATAATATCTAAAAGGAAGGGATACTCAATAAAGTCAGCTACAGAAAGATCTATGGGGATGAAGAATGAGGAAAGGACCATTTACTTTAGCAAAGAAAACATCACTGGTAATCTTTGAAGGAGTAATTTCAGTGGAGTGGTGAGACTGAAAGTCAGATAGATACATGGGATTGAGAAGTAAGTAGATGGTGAAGTAGAAGTAACTAGCATACTATACTGTAGATGATTCTTTTAGGAGTACATAAATAAAAAGCAAGAGAGTTAAAGGATGATAACAATAGATTAACAGCTTTGAGTGAAGATCTTTTGAAAGAAGCAATCCTGAGCTTGCTTGTAGATAGCAGAAAAAGAACCAATGAATAGAAAGAAATGGAAGATGGGAGGGAGGGGAGATAGCAGGAAATGATTAAAGGTAAAGATGCCTCAAAGAGATGAAAGGGGGACCAAAGGCTCAAGTAACCATTTTTAGCAAGGAAAAGAGCCACTTCTTATCAAAAATTGGATTAAAGGAAAAGAATAGATTGAAGTTGCAGGGCATTTGAGGGCATGGAATAGGGGGAGGTGAGGAAACTAATAACAAATGACTTACATTTTCTTGCTAAAGTAGGAGTCGAAGTGATGTGCTGAGAGAGAAGGGTTGGGTGGCATTTGGGGCCTTGAGGAAAGAGATTTGGAATAGCTGCTTTGGAAAGGTTTATAGGGATTTGATCAGGAAATATTAAAAGGATTATTATGCAACAGTGAGGGCCCAGTTGAGATTAAATAATATGAATTTGTATTGCTCCCTGATTGACATAGTTTTGTGATTTGTTCCAGCATCATTAAGTAATGTAGGAACAGAAAAAGCAGCTAGATGGTGGAGATGATCAAGGGTTAAGAACTGACAGGGTGTGGATAACAAAAGGACAAGGGAAGAGAGACCGGAGGTTGGAGGATGGAAAATTGTTGACCTACTTAGGGTCCAGACTGTGAAGAAGGGAAAGTGTAGCCAGAATAGGGGTGATGGATTAAGAATGCAGGAAGAGATGAAGAGGCAAGAAGGTGCTGTGTTGAATAAGAATGGGTTGAAGGGATTAACAAAAGGAGAACCAGCAGAATAGAGGTTATGATCAAAAGGAACTCTTATAGTTCATAATACTGGAAACGGTAGAGTTTGGGCAATGATGAGTTAGTTTATTCTTTGTGACCACCCTGTTGGCGACTGACATAGAGTAGAAGAGATATAAATGATGAAGGTCTATGGACTTGGATGCCAGCGTGTTCAAATGGCCATGAGGTCAGTTGGGTTAGAGAGGAAGACTGAGTTCGATGCTGAACTTCTTGAGAAAGTAAGAAGACAGGGCCTTGGAAGTCAGTAGATAACAGCAGAAAGGGTCTGCACAGAATGGTACAGATGGTTGGTCTGAAATTTGAAGATAGAGATATTAACAATAATAATATAAAGACAGGTAGCATTTATATAATGCTTACCATGGGCCTGATACTGTGCTAATTACTTTACAATTATTATCTCATTTGATCCGCACAAAAAACCTGGGAGGTGGATACTATGATTATCCCCATTTTACAGATGAGGAATCTGAGACAAAGGTTACATGACTTTCCCAGGGTCACACAGCTTGTAAGTAACAGGTGAGATTTGTACTTAGGTCTTCCTAACTTCAGACCCACTATATTCACTGTGTCTAGGATCACAATATATCATCTCCTTTTCCTGCCCTGATATATTGGGAGCCTGAGAAAAGGAACAATCAGTACCTAAAAAGAGTGGCCAAGGATGAGGAGTCATTCACAAAAAGGCAGGTTTCTGGGAATGGAAAAAAGATGGAGAATGTGAGAAGAGAGCTAAGATTTAGGGGAACTAGACTTCTAGTTGTCACAATCAAATGGAAAAGGTTAAAGCTGAACAGGAATAAAAATCCTTCCTCTGACACTTGTTAGTTAGGTGGGTATAGTCACATCTCTTAAGTTCTTTGGGCCTCTGGTCAAAAAGAAAAGGGCTAATATTAGTTTCAGACTTATTGCTGGGCTTATGGTAGCTATGTATGATTCTAAATATTCTGCCCTAGTGTAGAGGTGTCAAACTTGCAGCCCTTGGCTGCGAACAACCTGTAAAACTCCCGAGTGCAGCCTGAGCCAGATTAAAATGTAATTGACTAATGTTTGACAAAATACATAAAAACACAGTACAATGTAGATAATGTTAATTTGTGGTGTTCTAAGATGTTCAAAATGCAGCCCACAGGGAATAGTTTCTATTTGAGTTTGGCACCACTGACCTAGCAGACTGAAAGTCATCAAGGCAGCTTGCCCCAATGGGACCAGTCCCTTTCAAAGATAAGGCTTGCAAGAGAAGCTCAGCAGTTGGTCCTCTGGCATAGGGCATATGATTTGCTCTTCCACACATATTCCATACACACCCTCTCCACAGAGGGTGTGGGATTTATTTGTGGGATTTTTGTTGTTTTTCAGTGGTTTTCAGTTGTGTCCAACTCTTTGTGACCCCGATTGGGGTTTTCTTAACAAAGATATTGGAGAAGCTAACCATTGCCTTTTCCAGCTCATTTTACAGGTGTGGAAACTAAGGCAAACCGTTAAGTGACTTGCCTGGGGTCACACAGCTAGTAAATGTCTAAGGCTGAATTTGAACTCATGAAGATGAGTCTTCCGGATTCCAAGCCCAGTGCTCTATCCACTGCACCACCTAGCTGCCCCTATTTGTGGGATAGTATATACACTATATTTATGAGGGGAATGTTCTAGTGAGAATCTTTTTTTATTACACTATTTCATTAAATACTTTTGTTTCAAACTATTTGTTTTCATTGCCTGACAAGAAAAAGTAAATGTTTGTTTCAAATGGATCTAGAGTCATAGAGTACCCTAAATCTAGTTAAGCTATTCTGGGGGCCCCATTTATAGTGGAGGAGGTTACCAATATAAAACTTGGTACAATGTAAATTGAAAAATGAGTTCAGAGTCTGTTTGGGTTTGATCTTTATATCCCCAGTGACTTGTTCATAGTATGTGCTTACTATTAAATGTTTGTTCAATTGAATCTGAAATCACTAGATTTCCCATCCTCCCCAACAAAAATCTCACATATTCATATTCATGCCTTTGACTTGCCCCCATTCAAAGCCAATCTTTGATGGCCCATCTAATTTATAATACAGAATTTGACATGAAAGCCACTGAGTTTGATTTACAATTTTATCCTCCAGCAGAAAAGCATCTGGAAAAATTTGTTGACATCATTTTGCTGTACACAAACACACTGCTAAATTTATTTCTGAAGACATTGAGAGGAGCACCACAGACTGTCTTTTTACTAATAGTAGCCGCAGCATTTGTGGCGAGATCTGGCTGGGGGAATGATGACAATAAAAAGCTCCAACTACTCTGGGCTTCATCCAACAGGTTAGGTATGGAATCCCATTGAGGGAATTGCTTGCCTTAGGGTCGCAGTTGTTCAAAGAAATGGCAAGTCAATCAAATAATATGAGAAGAATGAGAAGCAACAGAAATAAGGGTGAAAAACAAAACTCCTAAACTCTGAAGAGCTTTTCCAAAAGCATTTGGTTTGGTTGTTTTCCTTTTTCTCCTCAATTAAATGGTTTGAAATGCAGGTTTGTTGAAATGACAGCTTTAGGAAAGGCTAGGAAAAGGGTCTGTGTGGACTTGTATCATGTCACACACTGAAATTCTCTTGTCAATGGAAAATAATTGGACTTTATTTGAGGGGTGCTAAACACAGTAGCACTACAGAAAATGCTATAGTGTGTGAATGAAAAATGAGATGGTTTTAGTTTTCAAAAATCAAATTAGGATGAAGAGCAGGAGGATGGAATAGGAAATTGGAGGATGAAAAAGGAGCAAAAGATAGAGGCTAGGAATACATGACTCTTACTTGCCACCCATACACTATGGACTAAATATGCCTATTTTTCATCTCCTTTTCAGCCTTGGATTTTCTATTATTTGTTCAAACATTTGTGATTTCTGGGTTGTTTTGTTGTAATGCTTCCTGATTTTGTTCATCAAGTGATTTATTTACTAAAATAGAGTCATTTAAGCATTTTAAAATAATAATTTTGGATATCTTTTGTTTTCACATCAATTTTGATTTCTAATCTATCCCTCATCCCTGAATATAATCTCTTATTTAAAAAAATAAACAGAGAAAAAATAAAAACTAATGAACACAGCAAATTTGATAGCATACTTATGCAGTGTTCCACATTTGTAGTATAAAGAAGGGACAGAGGTACAGTCATATTACTTCTTCAGAGGAAAGCGTGGTCACTATAATAACTCAGTATTCATTTACCATTTTTCTTGTTTCTCTTTCAATTGATATTGTTGTCATTGTCCATATTCTTTCCCTGCTTCTGTTTATTTCACTTTGCATCCGTTCATCTGAGTCTTCCCATGCCTCCTTTTCATTGATTCTTAAATCATGGTAATATTCTCTTATATTCATGTACCACAATTTGTTTAGCTATTCATTTCTGGGAATTTTCCAGTGATATATGGGGACAATGTGACAGAATATGGATTGACCTCTGGGTTCCCTTCCAATATTGAGATTTTGTGAATATTTGAAAATGGCATTTTTCTGCAAAACCTAGGATGTTTATAACTATGTAAACCTATGTTATTATGATAGATAAGGAAGAATATTGCCTCTTGGGGGAATAGAGGTTGGGGAGGGGATTTTTTTTTGCAACTCTTTCACCTCTCATTCCATCTCTACTGCTGTTTGTCATTGCAGGGGGAAAACACTTGTGGGGAGCTGGACCAACCTCATTGAACCCCCAAAACCAGTAATTGGCTGAAAAAGTTCTCTCTCTCTCTCTCTCCCCCTCTCCCTCTGCCTCTCTTTCTCCCTCTTTGTCTGTCACTATATTTCTGTCTCTCTCTCCCCCTCTTTCTCTTCCCCCCGTCTCCCCTCATTTGTCTTCCACCATCTTCATCTCTGTCTCTCTATCTCTATCACTGTCTGTCTGTCTTTTTCTCTCTCCTATCACTTTAGCTTTAAACAAACTCCTTCCTTTTCTTCAGAAATCTTTACTATTCCTGTAGCTCCCTGCCTGGGCAAATGGAAAACTTTATTTCTCTTAATTAGATGGAGACAAGGTTAATTAAGGTTTTTTTTTTAAATGTTACTATGGAATAAATAGAAAAAGCTGGTTTAAAAGAAATAAGGTGAAAAGCTTAAATTGCAGAAATATTCTTCTACTTAACCTTGCCTGACCTTTTCTGAATGGCGACTCAAATGCCCACCCTTTCCACTGTAGACCTAACTTAAAATGCTTCCCTTTTTCCATAAGTCACAAACATAAGAGACACCTCTTCACAGGCAAGAATAATGAGTAGACCGAAGGAGTTCCAGTACACAGTAGCATCTTTCACCTCTGTGGGAGTATATTTACATGTTAACCATTACTGCATATGCTTTGGCTCCCTTTCACTGAGTGTTCAAATTGTTATCTCAAAGGTTTTTTGAGAGGTGATGAAAATTTTTAAAAATGGAAAAGCAATTTTCTTACACTTTAAGAAATCAGGCCAAAGTGGTTGCTTTGCCTTAAGTATCCAAGAGGTTATCTTAATTCTACCCTTCCTTTTCATTTTTAAAACATGGGCAGGTACAGGAAAAAAAATATCTTTAGGAATACACTTTCCCAACTATCATAGGTAGACAGCATCATTCCAGAATAACCTTTTCCAGACCTTTGAATCTTCATTTCTTTCTGTCTCCTGCCCTTTGCTATCAACAATACAAAGGAGACTGTCTCTCTTATGTATGCAAATTAATTCCACAAATTATTTAAAGTTGTTTGTGGCTTCCTAAGGAAGAAGGAGGTGTGGAAGTTGGACGTGGAACTAGATTATAATGGGGAGAATAAAACCCATCATACTGGTAAATGTTAAAGTCTACAAAATATGCAAAATGCCCTGAAGCTATATAATATCTTGGCCTCACAGAAGGTAGGAAATTACTAGAAGAAATGTAAATGATGTGCAGGAGAAGAATGTCAGCTATATTCCAAAAGTGGCTTGGTTCTACAGAGCGGCTACACACTCATTGCAACCTTTTAAATGAAATACTTCGGAAATGTTCAAGATTGAGATTTACATATAGTGAGGTAAAAAAAAAAATACTATTAGAAGTATCCTTCCAAGTTTTAAAATCTTATTTCTGAATTCAGAGTTGGAGGAGAATTTATTTTACAGATATAGAAACTGAGACTTAGAGACATAAAGTGCCTGGATCAGTGCCATTCAGATAGTAAATGGAAGAGCTGGGATGCCAGATAATGGCTTCTAACTCCAAATCCAGTGGTCCTTTTGCTATACCACGGTCTTCCTGCAAAGTAGACATACTGTAAATGTCAACCCTGAAGCAAAACTAAAATGCCAAAGGCCTTTTGTCAGATATGGCATTAGACAAAGTGCCAAGGAAAGCAAATGTCCTTCCTTTCAAAGGTTTTATCTACTTAAACTTCCATTCAATCAGGGCCCGGCCAAAATGTCTATGGACACCAAAGTACAAGGATTAACCCGAAAAGCAAGGGCAGGTGAAGGAAGAGACACCACCAGAAAGCCAAGACCTCCCCAATGTGTATTCATCCCCAATGATGAACAGCTTCCTGTGCTTTTTAAATCAATAAAAAGCATTTAATAAATGCTTATTTATTAAGACTCTATGCTAAGTTTGGGGGATACAAAGAAGAGCAGAAAACATGGTTCCTGCCCTCAAAGAGCTTGTAATGGATGAGACATCATGTAAAATAATTCTATATACAAGTGAAAATGGAAGATAAACTCACGTGAAAGGTGCAGCAGTGAAGAGATGGTTAAATCCTCCCACAGATGGGTGTATTTAAGCTGAGTCTTGAAGGAAGCCAGGGGAATCAGGAGGCAGCAACGAGGAGGGAGGGCATTCCTGGCATGGGGAACAGCCAATGCCACCATGGAGCCAAGAAGTGGACTGTCTTATGCAAGGAAAAGCAAGAAGGTTGCTGTTGATGTTTATATAATACATAGAGGAGAATAAAAAGTAGAAAACCAGAAAGACAGGAAGACATTGGTTTGAAAACAGGATTTAAAAGCTTGATGTGCTAGATGCTGGTGATAGATAAAAAAAAAAAAAACCAATCTCTGCCTTCAAAGAGCTTGTATTCTATCAATGGAGACAGCATATGCATATTTAAGTATGCGCACAATAAATGCAAGGTAATTTCATGAGTGAAGCACTAGCAGAGGGCAAAGGGCAGGGGAAATAGGCAAGGAAAGGCCACATATAGAAGGCAGAATTTTTTGCCAAAATATATTAATTTATTTGTTTTCAGTTTTTAACATTCACTTCCATAAGTTCCAAATTTTTCCCTTTCCTTTCCCCTTCCTCCCTAAGACAGTATGCAGTCTCTACAGCTCTGCACATACATTCCTATTAAACACATTTACACACCAGTCATATTGCATAAAAGAATTATAATGGATGGGAGAAACCGTGAGAAAAACAAAACAAAACATAACAAAAGAGAAAATAGTCTGCTTCATTCTGCGACTCCAAAGTTCTTTCTCTGGACGTGGATGATGTTTTGCCTCAAGAGTCCTTTGGAAATGTTTTAGGTCCGTGCATTGCTGTGAATGGCTAAGTCTATCAAATACAGTCCTCACATGCTGTGGCTGTTACTGTATATAATGTTTTCCTGGCTCTTCTCACCTCACTCAGCATCAGTTCATATAAGTCTTTCCAGGTTTTTCTAAAGTCTGCCTCTTCATCATTTCTTATAGCACAATAGTATTCCATTACATTCATATACCACAATTTGTTCAGCCATTCCCCAATCGATGGGCATCCCCTTAATTTGCAGTTTTTGGTTACCACAAAGACAGCTGCTATAAATATTTTTGTACAGATGGGTCCTTTCCCCATTTTTATGATCTCTTTGGAATACGGCCCTAGAAGACATATTGCTGGGTCAAAGAATATGTACTTTTTTATATACCCCTTTGTGCATAGTTCCAAATTGCTCTCCAGAACGGTTGGATCAGCTCACAGCTCCATCAACAGTGTTCCAACTCTCACATCTTCTCCAGCATTTATCATTTTCCTGTTTTGTCATGTTAGCCAATCTGACAGGTGTGATGTGGTGCCTCATAGATGTTTTGATTTTCATCTTTCTAATCAATAGTAATTTAGAGCATTTTTATATGATTATAGATAACTTTAGTTTCTTCCTCTGAAAACTGTCTGTTCATATCCGCTGACCATTTATTAATTGGGAAATGACTTTTATTCTTGTAAATCTGACTCAGTTCTCTATATTTACAAATGAGGCCTTTATTATAGACACTAGTTGTAAAAATTCTTTCCCAGTTTTCAAAAGGCAGAATTTAAAAAAAAATTATAAAAGAAAAGTCTTTTTTCTTTTTTCCCTTAATAGTATTTAATCTTTCCCCAACTGCATGTAAAGATAGTTTTCAACATTCATTTTTGTAAATTTTTGAGGTCCAAATTTTTTTCTCTCCCTTTCCTTCCCCCTCTCCATGACAGCAAATAATCTGTTATGTTATACATGTATAGTCATGTTAAATATATTTCCACATTGTTGTTGTGTTTGTCCTTCATTCTCAAAGAGGACCATGCTATCAGGATGATGACATGACTTGCAGAGAATGAAAGGGAGAAATCACAAGAAAGGAAAAAGAAACAACCAAAAAAAGTGAAAATAGTATGTTTCAATATGCATTCAGACTCCGTAGTTCTTTCTCTGGATGTGGTTAGCATTTCCATCATGAATCTTTTGGAATTATCTTAGATTATTGTGTTGCTGAGAAGACCTAAGTCTTTCGTAGCTAAACCAGTGCACAACCTTGCTGTTGCTGTGTACAATGTTCTCCTGGTTCTGTTCTCTTCACTTAGCATCAGTTCATGTAAGGCCAGATTTTTCTGTGCTGAACTTCAAAAGTGGGGGTGAGGAGGAAATACTCTCTGGGTGAAGGGGTTAGCTCATGCTAAAACTATGGAGATAGTATATGTCATATATGAAGAAACAGCACAAAGAACATTGGTAGCCTTCTCTAAGCTTTGAACTCTTCAAGATTCATGTGGGGAAAATGGGAAGAGCAATGGATTTGGCATCTAAAGATCTGAGTTTGAAGTTGGCTTTGCCATTCACCAATTTTGTAAACTAAGCAAGTCATTTAATATGATTGGACTGGACTGGTATAAGTTAATGTAAGGTCAACGGTGAATGGGAAAGAGTATCTATACTCTGATGTGAAGTTTTTTTTTGGTTCTTATTTTTTGGAAGAAGGTGGAGCCAGATGAGAATCTGGGTAGCCACTAAGGAGATACCAGTTTTAAAAACCCAGATGTTGATGCTTCTCTCTCTGGTAATGATGTATGTATTGTCTATGATCAGATAGTTGGAAGCCTTGTCTGTTGGTCTTTCTGTTTGTAATTTTTCCTTATAATTTCTGTTTGTATTTTCTCTGAAGTTCAAGGTGCTGGCTTTTCCCCCTGAACTAAGTGAATGATTATATGTATTTGATTAAAGTAGATTGTTGACCCCTCAAAAGTTGCTTTCCTTTTAGAAAAGCAGATCTAAGAACCTATACAGCAGGCCCTCCTGTGTATGCCTTGGTCCTTGCTGTTACAACTGGACTGAAGGTCCCTTCTAGCAATAACAATCTATGAGAAGGTGCTCCTGAATGCTCTACCTGTTTGTTGAGTCTGCTTTCACTCAGATCTGTTCTCTGTCTCCACAGTCTTATAATATGTGATCCTGTTCTCAGATTGCTTCTTTGCTTAAGGGTTTGCACCACTCTTTCAGACTCCAAAAAAGCCCACACTGCAGCTGACACACAAAAACCTCATTCAGGTGAGGTCTGTTTTTATGAATCTTCACTTTGGAGTACAGTAAAATGGATGACCAGCTGAATGGCTAGACCCAAAGAGCAATCATTAATGGATGAAGACCCACCGTATCAGTTCTCCATTAGAAAGTCTCAGAGATCTGTGCTTAGCCTCATGTGGTTTCTTTTTAAAAATTTTTTTAATGAAAATTTTTTCTTTTTACAAGGACTAGATTTCTTTCCCATATGCCCCCTCTCAAAGTGTAATATCATATAAAAAAAATTTTTTTGAGGAGAAAAAAAGAAAAAATAGAATAATAAAATAAACCAATAAAATAGATCAATACAGAAAAAAATCTGATAATATATGAATTATGCATATTCACAGTGATTTAATGTTTGCAAAGTGCTTTCCTCACAACAACCCAGTTGGTAGGTACTGAGGTAAAAAGGTCCATGATCCAGTCCCTGTCCACTGGGATCTTAGAATCAAGTTGATCAAGCTGTTGTTTCTTAGTCTGTGTTTCATCCTCCTTCTTCTCTATACTACTCTTTTTCCTGGGGTAACCCTTCAGAAGCTGCTGCCACTAAGAACTATTTCACTGTATTCAGTCCTCATCCCCAAGTATCTATAATCTCTGAAGTCCATGGCAACTCAGCCTACTGAGATTTGAGGGACAGACATACTCAGGAAGATAGACTAGGGAAGTCCTTCTTGGGCCAAGCTTGCTTATAATTTTGTAACATTCATTTTTGATCATTTTATGGTCGTTGCTTTCTCCATTTACCTTGATGTAGTCATTGTATATGTTTTCTTGGTTCTGCTTACTTCACTTTGCATCAGTTCATTTAAATTTTCCCATGCTTCTCTGTATTCATCTGAAGACTCAGAGAGAAATATAGTAATTGTCATCAACTGTTTGAAGGGCTATCATAGAAAAGAGGGATCAGGCTTGTTCAGAGAAGAACTGGGACTAATGGAGTAGAAGTTGCAAGGAAACAAATTTAGGCTTGATATCAGAAAAAAATTAATATTTATTGCTGTTGAAAAGTGAAATTGGGTTGCTTAGGAAGTAACTAATGAATTCACTCGTATTAGGATGGCACCTTATCAGATATATTGGAATGAAAATTCATTTTGAGGTATAACCTGGGGCAGTCCACTGAGGTCCCTCCCCATTCAGAAATTCTGTGATTTCCGTTTCTACCATAGACCCCAATTCCATGAAACTAGATGACCTTTAAGGTCCCTTCTAGCTCTAGCTTTATGATTCTATAATCTTTAATCATCTCTCCTCCTCTCCCCAGTCTCCCCTCCCCACCCAATTTTAGGAGGTTTAGTTTCCATGGAGAGGTTCAGATAGTGTGGGTGGTTGGGATTGAATAAAATGAGCTAGTGGTAGCTACTTCTGAAGGAACCCCCAAGAAACCAGAGGTATAGGGTAGAAGGAGGATGAAACACAGACTAAGAAACAATCATTATTTGACCTGATAACTAGATTCTAAGATCCCAGAGGTCAGAGACTAGATCATAGACCTTTCTGCATCTGTCTTAGCCCCTACCTGCCCCTCTTGTCTTGTCATTGTGATGAAAGCACTTTGGGTTGGATTTAAAACATAGTGTGTATGTATGTATGTATGTATGTACCTATATATGCATATGTGTATATATACACACCACACACTTTTATACACACACATACGTACACATATATTTACACACAAAGAGGGCACTTAGGTGGTATAGTGAATGGAGTGCTAGTCCTGGAGTCAGGAAGACCTAAGTTCAAATACAGCCTCAGACACTTAACAGCTGTATCACCCTTAACTATATTTGTCTCAGTTTCATCATTTGTAAAAGGAGTTGGAGAAGGAAATGGCAAAGCACTTCCAGTATCTTTGCTATGAAAATTCCAAATGGGGTCACAGAGAGTCAGACATGACTGAAACAACTGAACAACAGCAAATATATATGTGTATAACGTATACATGCACATATGTGTTTATACACAAGTTGGGCCCCTTCTATCATTATTTTTGACAACATAGTCAAATAAGTAAAGGAACCACTGGTTACAACAGATTATTTTTTAACCTGTGGTGTTCCTTCTACTTCCTGAGGTTTGCAATCTTGGAGTCATTCTTGACTCATTCTTTCTTTCCTCATATGTCCATTCACTTGCCACGTCTTGTGATTTTACCTTCACAGTACCTCTCGCATCTATCCCTTTTTGTCAACTTACTTGGACATTTTGGTCCTCATCACCTCTTGCCTGGACTATTGTCATAACCTTTGAATTGATATCCTTGCCTCTAGTGTCTCCTTCTCTAATCCACCCGTCACAGAGCTGTCCAATTGCTATTCCTAAAGTATGGCTCTCTGTATTTCCCTCTTCCTCTCTTTAAGAAGCTGTGGTTGCTCCCAATTGTCTCTTGGACAAAATATAAACTCCTCTGTTTGGAATTTAAAGTTCTTCCCATGGTAGCTCCAGGATACATTTTAAGGCTTATGGTACATCACTGTGACCCACTATATAATCCAGTCAAACTGGCCTGTTACTTACTGTTCTCCATTCATCTCTACTCCCTTTGCTTTTGCTCAATCTGTTTCCCATTCACCCCTTTCTTACTTTTCCTTAAGGAATTCTTAACTTGCTTTCAGACTCAGCTCAAGCACCATCTTTTACAAAAGATCTATCCTGATCCCCCCAGTTGTTAGTGTCCTACTTCAAATCACTTTGTACATAGTTTCTTTATCCCTTTTTTTATTCTTTTAAAAACATTATTTTCAGTTCCAAATTTTCTCCCTCCTTCCACCCTGTCCCCTATTTATCAAGAAGGCAAAAAATACAATACCCATTCTTGCATTTATTCTTTACATATTTTGCACTTTTCTATTTTTATATTTTCCCCAAATAGAATGTATGTTCCTTGAGGGCAGTAGTTGATTCATTTTTATCTATATATCCTACATCTCTATCCTAGTGCCCAGCATGTAGTGGACAATTAATAAATGTTTGTTGAAAAAATTAATACATGCATTGGTAAGACCTACCCCCACCAATTGGAATGGTAGTTAAGAAAATGGTTGGCTTCTGAATTGGGGGGGTAGGGAGAATGTGTCACATTTCTTTCTTTTGTGAAAAAGGTTAGGTCACGTTGATGAATGGAAATCCATTTTTTTTTTTTGCTGGATAACTTAACATGTAGTTAGTTGGTTACATCTAAAGCAATGACAGTCATAATAATCATTTTTTTTTTAAAAAAAAGCTCACTGTGGAAAGTTTATTTAGAACCTTTTTTTTTGTTGTTTTTTGTTTTATATTTTTTGCTATTTACTATAAAATACCCCAGACAATTCATTCAATATAAGAAGGGTCAAAATAGGTCTCCTTTTAACTTAAGACATTAGAGATGATAAGGAAAGTGACAAATCCAGTTTAATTCAGGTATCATTAAAGCTCTTGGCTGTCAAGGGAGACAAGCTATTTTGCTTCCCTCCTGTAGGAAATTGTCAGTTGATAGGCAAAACCTCAAGAATAATTAAAGAAAGAGGATATGTGCCCACCACTGGGAAAATCAATCTTTTGCAAATGTATTAAAATGAATTCAGTATCCTTCCCTTTTAATAGCATCTGGGTACAAACATTTATTTTGCTTGCCTTTGATGGAGCCTGAGAACTCACGTTGCCTCCTTAAAAATAAATTACGATGATGGAAGAAAAAAAAAACTTAAACCAAAGAGGAGGCTGTGTGTGTTTGTTTTTTTAACATAATAATTCAGAAAGTTCTGTGGGTCTGCAGGTGTCTTAAGTGCAGTTAAGATATTCCAGGCATGTCTCAGAATGCTTCCTGTCACCTGAAGAGATCTGGAGGAGGTGGGAACGTAGCAGTAAATGTTTAATAGGCACCTACCTATCTCTTATTCAGAAAGCTGAGGAGAAAGAGAGCCTCTCTCCCTGCACAGAGAGGGACTACCTTTGCTAAATGCCACACATGAATTTGACTGCTGTGATATGTCTGTGGAAAGTCAAGGGGTTTGGCAGCTGACTGGAAATACTGACCTTTCATTTGGAAGGCCTGACTTTGACATCTGGATTAGGTCATAAGTAAAGTGGAAAATTGCAGCATTCACCCTGGTTTTTGTGTCAAAACAGCAACCCTTCTCTCTCTCTCTCTCTCTCTCTCTCTCTCTCTCTCTCTCTCTCTCTCTCTCTCTCTCTCTCTCTCTCTCTCTCTCTCTCTCTCTCTCCCTCTCTCTCTCTTTCCCTGTCTCTGTCTCTCTGTCTGAGAAGAATAGTCTTAAAAGAACGCTACCACCTACTCCCTCCCAACCTCAACAACTCTGCTTTAAGATGACTCCAGACCATGGTGTCCAGAGGTATCCTTACCGGGGCTGTTGTTGTTGTTTGTTCTTGAAGAGGACCATGACATCAGGAAGGAGATGTTATAACATGTCAGTGTTTGAGGCCAGATACTTTAACATTTGGCAGTCATGTATTTGACTAGACTCTCCCGGAGATTTTACCGCAACAATAAAGGCACATATCTTCAGTTTTCGCAGATGTGAGGGACTATGAGTGTCGAACATTGAATGTATTACCAGACTCAGCTGATGTGATGATTTTTCTTGCTGAATTCATTTCCCCCTTCCCTTCTCTTTTCATTTCTTTTTCCTTACTTCTTTGTTTTTCTCTTTCTTTCATTCTATCTTCCTCAATCTGCTTTGTATTTAACCATTTTATATTTTTCTCATATTTATTCTGTTTATATGTCCTTGTTCTCTACCCTGTTGGAAGCAAAGCAAACTCTTTCCATGTAAGGATTGTTTCATTTACTGTATTTGTATGCCCAACCCTTGGCATAATGCTTGGTAGATACTTTAGTAGATGCTGATAAATTATTTGTTGCTTAATTAATCTGTCTCTTTCTTTGTGACAAGGGATGGTTCTCTGGGAGGGGATATATGTAGAAATGAAGATGATATAAAACCAAAAGACCAATTATTTTTTAAAGAAAATTATCTATTTCCTTTCTTTCAGGTGGTCTGTAGTGGTGCCTGTTCATCATGTAAATTGGCAGATGGATTACCACTGTGTACTTTCTCTTGTTTGTCACGTGATCCATGGCAACCAACCATGGTCAATCTGTCACTAGTCTGAGAGGAGCAAGAGTTGTGTCTTTTCTCTGTTTTCGTTTGTTACTGAAGGTTGTGACTGGTGTTGAACAAGGAAAAAGTGTGTGCAGCCACATGCTAATGCAGCTGGTACCCACTATGCAGTTAATGATTAATAGCAACAGTGTGAAGGCTTCTTCCCCTCTCTCGCTGTGCATCTGCCCTCCAAGTTACATGAGTGACTGGCACTTTTTCCAAGATCAGACAGTTCATATATTTTTTTGTATGTGAGCAGTTGGCATGAAGATTTTTTGGTTCTAACATTAAAATTTTGGGGGTGACTTTGTAAAATTGGTGATAAAAAGAAATGGGAGATCAAATCAGAACATAGAGTGAACAAATAGATACTTGTTTACTTACACGAGAGACAAAATGTTGTGCCTTGTTTGCCAAGAAGTAATAGCCATTCCAAAGGAATACAATCTTCATCGCCATTTTGAATCAAAACATCCTGACTTAAACAGATTGGATACCAATGAAAAACAAAATAAAGTGTCCAAAATGTTGAAAACTCTCAGTGAGGAACATCTGTTTTTCAAGAAAGTAAACTCAGAAGATGAGGTGGCAACTAAGGCTAGTTTTCAGATTTCTGAAGAAATTACTGCTGCTGAAAAATCTTTTATTGGAGGTGACTTCACAAAGAAGTGTTTGCTGATAGCAGTTTCTGAATTATGTCCTGATTTTAAAAAAGTGTTTTTGAGAAATAGTTTAATCATTAATTACACCTTTACTGGCAAAGTGAGCAGGTAAAAACCTATTTGCACACCGAAGAAGATGAGGCTGTTTTAATTTTGGCCCTTACCTACTACCAAGTTGTGCAGGTCTGGCTTAGTAGGAACTTAATAAATGCTTGGTTCGTACCCCCATTCCATATCTTTTATTTCCTTCTCTTCAGGTGCTGTAACATATTTTGTTGATAGAATTGGTTTTGTCCCTCTTTCCATTAATATTCATCTAAATGCTACTATTAATGCAAATAAATATAGCTTTTAATATATAATGCTCTCCATCACTCCTTGTATCCATTCATTTTCCCTTGAATAAGGTGTAGTCTTTCGTAGATATAGTCTACTGAAGAGTCTCATTATTCTACCAAGTCTCATTGATATCTACGAAGTCATTTTTACCTTTTTGCTTTACCATTTCTAGTTTAACTGATTTCTTATATACTTTGTGAATTACATGCAGATATCTGAGGTAATGCAACTAATTCTCCTCTTGGATAGTGTTTCATGTGAATTACTAATCTTCTTTATTTGACTCAGTAAACATTTATTAAGTGCTGATAGTGTGCAAAGTTTTTATTAGGGATACATGGACAAAAATGAAACAGTTCTTGCCCCCAAAGAGCTTACATTCTACTCACATTGTTTTTCTTGTACTGGCTTGCCAGACGTTTGTGGGAAGTTTTCTTTTTCCCTTCCATTTTAAACTTAAAAATCTCTTCAGATTCACAAGACTTGAGGTAAATGTGCGTCTGTATATAATGATGGCATATATAAACATATATGTATGTATATATACACACAAACATGCACACATATTGTTGCTGTTTTGTCCTTCATTTTCGAAGAGGACCCATGACATCACAGAGTGAGGTCTTAACTTGCAAGCGAATTAGATTTAAGTGAGGCAGAATTGTACGTAATCATCAGCCTTATTCTCTCTTCCTGAGTCATCAAACACCAGTGGCAAGACAAAAGTCTTGGTGATGCTGTTGGCTGACCATGGTATCTTCAAGGTCTGACTAAACCCAAACTCCTCACAGCACCTGCTTCAGCTGCCTTCATGACCAGTGGGACAAATTATTCTTATCTGTCCGTTCTACCAAGTCTTCACATGCTTGGGGTAGACACTCCACTAACCCACCAATGGTTTATAGTCCATGCCCCATACCCTCAAACTGGTTCAGCCCATCTGCCAAGATATTTTACCAGGATGTGGTTGGTGCACTTGCTACAGCTTCTTGGAGCCACAAGTGAAGTTGTGTGACAGGTAGACACCACAGGTGGATGAGCAGCTTGGCATGCCCTCACACCAGAGTTGCTGGTCCTCCTTGGAACACCCACATTCCCCACACGTGTATGTGTATATAACCAAGAGGCCACCATACTTATATTTTAAGACATTATGCAGAAATCCAAATCTTACTCTCTGACATCTTCTTCACCACCTTTTTACTTCAAAAATATGGAGGGGTTGTATTCTGAAAAATCTATCTTTAGTCAGTAAGTGTGATGAAAATATGACCTTCATTACCTTAAAGACTTTCATTACAAGGGTCTTTAGTTTGTGCCCAAGATTTCTTAACCTCTAGAAATGCTTTCTCTGTTCCTTCTGGTGATATCATTTATCCCTACATGAATCTCCAGAAGTGAGTAGTAGTCATCATTTATGATGAGTCTCAGGAGGTATTCCGTCATATCCAGGACACATGCCTCAGGAAGACAGCAAAGTTTTCTATTATTCATGTCATGTTGATATATGGCTGCCTTGGAATCTCTCAGCAAGGAGTCTCTAATCACCATTATTCATCTTTTCTTCTTCATACCATTACTGGATGACCTCTATCTTTGCACTGGCTGTCCCCTATGACTGGGATGCACTCCCTCCTCTGCCTAAACAAAAAATGCTAAATGAGTGTAATAGAATATTGCCACACCGTAAGAAATGATTAATATAAAGAATTCAGAGAAGCTTGGGAAGACCATATTCTCAAAATAAGTTGAATTTAGCTGCTTTGTTTTCACTTGTATTTATTCTGTATATACCTATATATGTCACTGTAATTTTCTCTGCTTAGAGATAAACTCCTTATGAGGGCTTGTGAGTGTTCCTGTATCCCCACCACCTAGTACCTATGGTAGGGACTTAATAAATAAATGTTTGTTGATTGATTGACCTGTCATTTATATTTGGTGGACATCATCATTCCAACTCTACCCTCTTTAGGAAGATACTTATTACCTAATTCCAAATATTCAATGTCTTCTCTTCTATCTCTATATCACATTCCTCTACCTTCAAATTTCTGATAGATGTTACAGTTCTCACATCTGCTTCAAATTGCTTTTTTCCCCTTTGATTTCTTTTTGAAGTTCTTCCATTTGTTCAAGGAACACTTAATTTTGGTTCAATGTCTCTTTTACTTTTTTCTCCAGCAAGAGAAATAACCTGTGCTTTGTGTGTATGTAGCTGTTGCTCATCACTGGCAGAGCACAAGCAGAGTGCATGCTCTTCAGGTTGCAGAAAATCCCCTTGTACTGAATACATGTTGGAAGCAAGCTCCTCAGTCATCTGTCACTCCTTTCGGTGGTTTTTATAGCTGTTGAACTGCTATGGCACAGTATTTCTAAATCCTGTAAATACCAACTCTGCAACATCTCTAGCATTTATATCCTATTATATCTTATTTATATAGTGTTCACTGTGTCATATTTATTGCAACCTACCTAAACTATTGTCATAGACCCTTGTAGGTTTTCCTGCCTCCACTCTCTCCCCTCTCTAGTCAATTCTTTAAACTCCCACTAGAATATTCGTTGCCATATAGAGACCTGGATATGTTACTCTTTTGCTCAAAAAAGTTCTGTGACTCCCTTTTGCTTACTTAGTAAGTTTCTAATTCCTTTTTTCTTCATTCACAGTTCTTCATTACTCCCATTTTTAGCTCATGTAAACTTATCCTCAAAGTACTCTTGATTTTAGGATAATTTGTCTACTCTGTCCATTGAACACAACCATGTATGTATGGGTCCTGGATCTCTTGATTTTCTATACCAGAAAAGCCCTTTTTCTCCTTCTTACTCTGTTGATTTTTGTTTACCCATTCTTTAAAATTCAAATCAAATGGTACTTTATCTTGAAGCTATCTGATTTCCCTGGGCTGGTAGCCAGTTTTCTCCTAGGACTACATGTGATACTTTAAAAAAATTCTCTAATGTACATTTCATGTAATTTTTTGTACAATAGTTGTTTCTATGCGTATCTTCTATTAGATTCCCAAGTCTACAAGGGCAAGGACTGAATCATACAATCTTTGAATTTCTACTGAAACTTAATACAACAATCTGCACATAGGTATTTAATAAATGTTTATGAAATAACAAAATAGATGAAACATCTGTTCCTTCAGTTTTGCATATTTGTACGTTTTTATTGGGGGAACACAACAGGTAAAGTTTTTTTTTAAAGTGATATTCTTTTTCCATCACTTTCAATTTTTGAATATATCCCTCCTTTTCCACCAAAAAAAAACATCCCTTCTAAGGGACAAGAGGAGGGAGAAAGAGAGAGAGAGAGAGAGAGAGAGAGAGAGAGAGAGAGAGAGAGAGAGAGAGAGAGAGAAACAGAGAGACAGAGAGAGAGACAGAGAGAGAGACAGAGAGAGAGACAGAGAGAGAGACAGAGAGAGAGAGAGAAGAGGAGAGAAGAGAAAAGAAGAGGGAAAAGAAAAAACTAGAGAGAAACAGAGAAAGAGATAAAGAGAGATAGACAAATAGATCATTTTTTTTCATTTCTTCTTCTGGGTCAAATTCAGTTGTTAGTTTTCTAGGGAGACTGAAGCTTTCAGCTGTCCAAAATACAGTTCCAGAGCATTCAGACTTTGTGGCTGACAAATATGAATAAGAAAAGACCAAAAGCTAGATGAGTGGTGAACAATGACCTTTTCTTCCTGGGTTACTTGTCTTTAATTCATTTGTGGCTTATCAGAAATCTTGGGGCTATGTAAAAGGTACTAACCAAAGGTAAGGTCATTATCTGTAAAAGAAGGTTATGATCCCTTTCCGAGACCCTGGTATAGAAAAATATTTCATCTTATCCTAGGACTATTCAGTCTGACTTTTCTTGACTGGGTTTGGTGGCTATGACATAAGAACTGTCATCTTGCACTTGTCAAGGAAGGTTTTAGCCACCATACAATAGCAGAATGAGGAATACCCAGTAGAGAGGCTGCTACATTCAATGAGGAATTAGTCCAGCAATCTCAGTGGAACATACTGTCCAGGAAAGGTGATGTGTTCTGCAAGGAGTAGCTATATTGATAGTATTGTAATAATATCACCACAAGGTATCATATTTCAGTGTTGGAAGTATGACTTGCCTTTACACATGATTTCCCAAACTCTTATATGTCTGTGATCCATATGCCTGTTCCTTCTCCTCACTAAGAAGGTATTGTGGAGGAATTTGCCCTAAGTTTACGGGGGAAATATTCTATCGTGCCTCTTTCTATATTTCATTAAATGCTTTTGCTTTGAAATAAACACAGCCTTCAAATAAAAAGAAAAAAAGTAGAGTTTATGAGGTATTATTTTAAGTGTATATGAATACACAGAGAGCCTTGAACCTGGAACACGTATTCTGGGGGCCCCTTTTGTGAAAGGGGCATGACCAGGGCCTTCATAATTATGCATCATTCACTGTCTTTTGTTGTTGTTCTTTACAATTAAATCAGTGTAGTCATTGGTGTATATATTATTTCCTTGTTTCTTCTTTCTTTACTCTGTATCAGTTCCTATAAGTCTTTGCAAACTTCTCTCAATTCTTTATATTCATCATTTCTTAGTGTGGTAATATTCTGTTAAACTCAATTGACTCTTTTTTTTAGGCATTCCACTATCAATGGGTATTTTCTTTGTTTCCAGTTCTTTGTTACTGCAAAAGTGCTGTTATGAATATTTTAGTATGTATGAAAACTTTCTTGCTGCATTTGACCTCTTTGGAGGAATATGCTTAGCAGGCAAAACATATGGGCATTTCAATTTCTGATTTAAATCCAGATTGCCTTCCAGAATAGTTGGATTCATTTCTTTCTCTTTTTATACCAAGTATCAGTTTCCCTTTCTGTAGCCCTTCAATATTGAATATTACTCAGAGGTTCATACCTTTGGGTCCATGAAATTGTCTTTAAATAATATTTTGATAGTTTTTACTTCAATTCAATCAAAATTAATTCAATTTTTACTTCAATGAATAATTCAACATTCAATTGAATGCTTCAATACTTCAATTTTACTTTTATGTACTTCAATTCAACAAAATTACAAACAATACTTCAATTGTTTTCTTTTGTAATCTATATATTTTATTTTAGGCCCTTAAAAAAGAATTATTCAAAGACAGGGCCATAAGATTCATCAGACTGTCAAAAAAGGGTCCATGAAACAAAAAATGTTTAAGAACTCCTGCATAATTTCCATATTTTGTCACCTTTGACAACGTCACCCTCTTTGATGAGTATTGGGTTTGCATTGTGTTCAAAAATAGAATGTTTTCAACAATTGCTTCAATGTTGGTATGTTACAGACAAAATGGCCTTTTGGGAAGGTCACAAAGCAAATTCCTTTCTTGAGGTCAGCTTGATACTTTAGGTCCTTTATCTCTTTGAGCCTTAGTTCCACCATCCACAAAATGAGATGGCTTCTAAGATCTCTTCTTGCTCTTGCATTCTAGAATTCTGTCGTTCCATGACGTGAGAAATTGACTAGAGATTCATTTTACATATGAAGTGACTGACAAAAGGGATTTTTATTATTGATGTTTTGTTATTTAATAGCCTTAAAGAATTTATTTGATAATACTTACTCCACTGTTGGCCTTCAATATTTCTTAATATTCACTGGTTAGTAGGCTAAATTCACTGATCCCTGCCAACCCATTCCCCTCCAGGCATTCTTCTCCTCTTCATCTCCTCTTCCATCCTCCAACACACACACACACACACACACACACACACAAAATTCTTTTATTTCCAGGAAATACTCTAGATTGTTATTTGATTCAATACTTGGAATTGAGGAATAAAACATTTGGTATTGAGTTGTAAAGGGTGAGCTATAAAATCGCACCCTGGGGAAATATTTAGAGCTTCTGTGTGTTGTTGATATGAGATTCAAATACTGCATAAAGCATGCTTTGGGGATGCACAGACCTGAACTTGCTGTCTCACTCACCCAAGGCTAGATATCCCACAGTGAGATAATGCCATAAGGTGACTGTCCTAGTGTTACCTTTGTTGTCCTAATCTCGGACGTCAGCCTGACAGCCACTGGGATTTAGAACTAGCTTTATTCTGGACAAGTCAAAGGAGTCTATTTCATTGTATGTCAGTGGGAGGAGGAAAGTAGTAGTAAGTAGTAGAAAGTAGGGAGGCTGGAGAGGTTTTTCCAATTACTTCAACGAAAATGTGTTGAGAGCCTACTTTGGGTACTATATCATACAAGATGTTGTGAGGAACACATCAGTCAACAAGTTTTTGCTGTTTTCCAGGCACTGTGCTAAGTGCTGGGGATCCAAAGAGAGGGAAAAAAAACTAAACAAACAAAACCCCAGCCCTTGTGTTAAGGAACTCATATTCTAAAGAGAGAGATAATAAGCAAATCATCATACTTATAGATGTGTGTATGTATCTCTCTCTCTCTCTCTGAGAGAGAGAGAGAGGGAGAAAGAGAGAGAGAGAGAAAGAGAGAGAGAGAGAGAGAGAGAGAGAGAGAGAGAGAGAGAGAGAGAGAAGAGAGAGAGAGAGAGAGAGAGAGAGAGAGAGAGAGAGAGAGAGAGAGAGGATATAGGAAATAATTCTCACAGGGAAGGCACAAAGGAAACCTTCAATATAATCCTTGCCTCCTGTCAAAAAACTTATGATTAAATCATATGCATTCCATTTGTAGAGTGTTATACATGCTCAAGACAGAGATTGGAGAATGGAATCCTTGCCAATCTGGATATGGGGACAGTGCTGCCATGTTGTTCTCCTAGTGAGCCCCCTTGCCAAATTGGCAATGGTCCCACTCCCCATCTTCACTCTTTTTTTAAAATGGCTTTAACCTAGCTGTTTAGTTCAAACAGAGAGCATATAATATCTCTGATGACAGCTGATTTCACACATAGACACAGATACACACGCACACACACAAACTGTATGCAGTGACAAACACTGGCAAAATTCCTTTAATGGCCTGAATCTTTGACATTCTAGTTCTCTTCTCTCCAGGTCCCAGACTGCTTGACCAGACTCATGACTCCCTTCTAGGAATCAGTATAGATGGAGCTCTTTTCTGCTCCATCCCTCAAGGCTCTCTAACATGTTGGCAATGAAACCTGAAGCTCAGCCCACTGAGAGTTCTAACAATTGTTTTATTAATCCCAATTTTCAGGAGCCACAGGCAGTGGCCTTTGTGCCTTCTCCCCTCCTTCCCTATTTGCATTGAGAGAAGTATTTTCTCAGACGATAGCTATCCTAATATTTTGTTCAAATTTTATCACTTGATCAGCCCACATCTGAACTGTTGTGTGGCATGGGAGACCCATAGCTAAGTCTGGGCTTAACCCAGAAGGTAGTAAGTATATTATTACCTCAAGGCAGGTTAGTCATAAGGTGTGGCAGACTGAGAGGGGGTGCATAGAGCCAATTTCTGAAACCCATTTGCTTTAGGAATGTTACATCTTTCATTGCAGGTGTCCAATGGGTAGTGGACTGCAAGAGGAATTCATCTTTATGGAACCAGATACACATAACTCCACATCTCGGCCACCTAAAAAGAGATGATAGATATCTTCCATGTGGAGTGGGTAGATGATTCAACTGGTTTTGTAACAATAACTTCTCTGAGACTTCCCTAAGCCTATGGAACACTGCTGTAGAGAGTCTCCATGTCATCAGTAGTCACTAATCCAAGACTCATCAGGCTGCTATTTGAACTTTTCTTGAAATTTCTCCAGTTTCTTAGTGGATAAAGCCTGCCCAGCTCCTGCTCCCTAAGTAGAAGAATCACTCTTGGAGGAATAGTAATAGGATGAGCCTGGGGCTTTCTTATTATGGGTTTCCAAGTTTCTGAGTGACTCCTGCTCTCATTTTCCTGTCTTATGGCTCTGAACTCAGCATGATAGGGTGAAATCACATTGTTGGAAATCCTATTTCTTGGCCTCAACCTATCTTTTCCTGGCTGAATCCTTAACTGTTCCTGCTGAACCCCAACCCCATCAGCAGAGCTTCTTTTACTTGTGATTTTACAAGCTATGTTATCTGTACCGCAGCTTTCATTGCACAGCTCTGTCAATAGTTGCTGATGAACTGGACCAAATTATTTCTAGTCTCATTATTCTGGCAGGCCAACTTCTATAGGAGAGTTAACAATAACCAGGGAATAATGGACCTGGAGGTTTATTTACCCTCCCTGCGAGACTCCTCCAGCTCCCACTGAGCCAATTGCTTCTTGTGAGTTGGGGCCTATTCTCTGCTCCATTGAGAGGACTCTCTATATACCAGTAGAAGAACCCTTGGCACAATATGTCACAGTACTGAAATTGACTTTCTGATCACCCCATGCTCTATATTTGCATTGTCCTTCCCCTACTTCAACCACTATGAGAGCTGTGCTACCATCTTATTCCATCTAACAACTATGTCAGATGTTAGGGGTAGACAACTCAGGTTGGTGCTCTGTTAATTCAAGTTCAATGTTGGGGAAAAAACGAGGTACTTGTAGGTAATTCAACAGTTAACAAATGCAAGTTTACTTAACCATAGCATAGAAAGGACAACAAGTATACTCCAGCACTTAGCTGGGGTAGATATGAAGCCATTTCTCTCCCCACCCACCATCTCCATCTCCATTTAGACATGTGCTTGGTCAGGAGGGTATTGTGTGGTAACTTGCACAGTGTTGGGACATACACCAGATATGAAGCCAGGGCCATCTCCACTCATCCTGATCTATATCTTGCCACAGAACCCAGATGGCTCCAGAAGAGAAAGTGAGGCTGGTAACTCTACATAGCTCTCCTTCCCTTAAATCCAATTTACTTGCAAGTCATGGCATCACCTTCCTGAAGTCATGGTCCTCTTTGAGAATGAAGGACAAACAACCACTACTAGGTCTGAAAGGCTACCATTCCCATGTAGGTGGACTACTTTATGCCCTCAGATGACTATGAGAAACTACCAGCATGCTGTTTTAAAGAAGGTAAAGCTTGAGGCTTAGAAACTTCTGGGACAGTCAAGTATCAGGAACAATTTTGTTGCCTTTCATGGAAAAACTAGCCTAACTTAGGATAATACTTCTACCATACTTAGTAATAAAAAATTCCTCTGAGACCATACAACTACTACCTTTTAGACACAAACTTGTAAGCTTAGACAAAAGCACCATAGTGGTCATGTGATTTATTATCAATATGAAGTTCCCTGTTACAGAAGGCTGTGATGGGTCTGGAAGCCACAGTCACAACTTTGTACTAAGAAAACAGGAAAATGAAGAAAACAGCTACTGAGTGAACTTTCTTCTCATCAAATGGTCAAACTGCTATGCCTGGTGGTTCAGCATCTTCTCAGCTCCAGTTTAGCAGGTACTGATTTCCTTTTATTTCACTTTCCACATTGGGCAACCATTTGCCTGACTTTTTCTCCTACCTCTCCATAAGGTCCCCCAAGACTTGGATGAAAGTCTTTTTCTAAATGCTGCTGGACCTCTAAAACAAAATGAACTCTCCTGAATGCCTATGAATGATCTGGTCTAAGAATTCTCTTATCAACCTGGGAAGGTCCTCCAAAACCTCATTGGCTCAAGGGAAGTCCTTTCTATATTCCTGGGAGCAATATAACTTCCATACGAAACCCAATTAAAATACCACCTTCTTTAAGAAACTTTTGCTTTCATTTGCCAGTCACTAAGGACATTTTTACCTCCCTTAGAGTTCAAATTATCCTTGTAATTTTCTGATGTAATTATGGATTTTTTTGTAATATAATTATCGCTACATGTACTTAAATTTCTGCTAGATTCTAAGTTTCGTTAGAGGAGGTATGTTATTTTAGCTAAACTTTGCATATCCCCCAATACCTAACACCATGCTCTGCATTCATTTAATATTAGTTTAATAAATATGTGTTGAATTGAGAGAATTTATTTTTATGCTATATATTAGCATCATGTAGAAATGAAATATATCACATTGTGTATTCCTGACCACAAGAAACTTAATAACTTGAAACTCTAATCTACTACATGTGAAGCTACTAAGCCAATTGACTAATCTTTAAACCCCTATTCCTATTTGTTTCTCCCAAGGGCATGTGTGAGCTCCCTCTATCAAGTTGTCATAAATTTGTTCTTTCTTTTTAATGAACCTTTCTATTGTTCATTGAGATCAGTGACCCCCAAGTCTCAGACCTGACTTTTTATTCCATTTTAATTTCCTAAACGACATAGCAAAAGTGCCATTAGAGATGGTCAGCATTATTTTTTATGTATTGAGGCATGTGGATTTTTATGAATTTTTCAAAGACTGACATAATTAATAATGTCCCATAAATGTCTATTGGATTCAGCAAAAGATTCCCAAAAGGCTGACTTAGACTAAAGAAGTAACAGAAAAAAAGCCTGAATGACCATTTGTAAGGGAGTCCTAGCCAGGTGCCGATTGGACTTGATGTTTTTTGAGCTCCATTCCAACTCTGAAATTCTGTGATTCTGTGAAGCAAAAATTCTGAACTAAATTTTTCAAAACTATACATAACAAATAAATTACATATAATACAAAGCTTCATTGAAACTTGAAATGGAAGCTGTAATTCTTTTTTGGGGAGGAAACTCAGAATTTCAGTCAGAATGGACCTTAAAGTTAGGTGTACCCCCAAAATAATTCCACAATCTACTCAATATATAGTCATCACACCTGAGCTTGAAGTCCTCTGTTGACAGGAAACTAAGGCAGCCCATTCTATTTTTGAACACTGAGTACTTAGGATATTTCCCCTCCTATCTGGACAAAATCGACCCCTCTGCAGCATTTACCAATCCCTTTTAGTCCTCCTACAATTTCCCTTAAGAAAAAGCAAAATCATTTTATCTTCCACATGAGCTTTGGTGTGCCAATAAATGTGCAACAGCCTGCTCTTCGAGAAAAAAAGTTACTTTAAAGACATCTCTGTCCCACTTTCCCCAAGTCTTTTCTTTTCTAAGCATGTTTTTTATTTAGATAATTCCACCTTCCTGAGAGCATGCTCCAGCTTGTTTGTCTAAGGTGTGGTCTGGTTTTTGTCCTTGTTCAGTCCTTTCAATCCTCTTCTGGGGTTTTCTTAACAAAGATACCAGAGAAATTTGTCATTTCCTTCTGCAGCTCATTTTACAGAGGAGGAAACTGAGGCAAGCAGGACTAAGGGACTTACCCAGGATCACATAGCAAGTAAGTGTCTGAGACTGGATTTGATCTCAAGTCTTCCTGACTTCAGGCTCAGTAAAATGGGACTCTCATCTCTCTTATTCTGGATACTATTTCTGTCTTTACAATCTAACCTAGAAATGACAAATATAGAGTAAAAAAGTAAATCTCCTCTTTTGACTGCCTTTTCACATTGTTGACTCATGCTGAGGTCAGAGTCCACCAAAACCCCAGGCCAATACACATAAACTGTTGGTTAGCTGAGTCTATCACATCCTGTGTTTGTGCAAATAACTTATTTTTAACCGAGTGTATAATTTTAAACTTATTCCTGGTGAATTTTATCATGATATAATGAAAAGAATACTAGCTCTGGAGTCAAAGGATCTGAGTCCAAATCTTCACTTGATTAATGCTTCCTAATTGTATAACTTTGGACAAGTCATTTAGCTTTCTAGACCTCAGTTTCTTTATGTGAAAAATGAGGGATGACATTACTTCTGAAGTCCCTTCCAGCCATAACTATATGTTCCTATAATCTGAATGATATTGGTGCACTCTTCCATATTGCCAACATGATTTTAGATCCTAATTCTGCCACGATGTTGTAGCAAGATTTTTCTTTTCTTCCCTGTAGTTTTCTAGCACATGGTAATGCTATGGGAATGCTCATCTCTTCCCCATCCATCCATCACTCCCTGGATATGATAAGCAATAGCACAATGTAGTTTGAATAACCCTATCCCATTGCCTTCAAAAGACTCTGGGACTTGTGACATAACAGGTTTTTTTTGGCAAGCTTTTGGGCTCTTGGCTGTGTTTATTTGCAGAGAATCTTTACCATCTTAGTTCTTGGAAGAAAGAAGATATTAGGGAATATATTGGAGCCCCCTATTCCAATCTGGACAGAGATATTGCTTAGAAATGAGAGGGAAGGGTCATGCTTCTCTTCACAAATGTCTGTATTTATAATAAGGTTTTCATTCCTTTTGATAAAACAGAGCTAGCCCCAACACTTTAGGCCATTAAGAATCAGCCTGCAGTTTTGGGTTGGCTTCTAGGGATGTTATTCTGGGTCAGGTCTAACTCAGGCCAATCCAGTTATTCAGGCTCCAAACACTAATGAAAGAGAGGGCTATAGAGCAGAGCTTTCCTTATATGGCACTGCATTTAAGAGTCACATACAGGAGCCACCTGCCAAGTGATTGTACAGTAACTCCGTTTCTACACTCTAATAATCTCATTATCCAACCTGCTTTCTATTTTCCACTTAGCTATGCACATCCACAATCCACCAATTTCCTGATGTTCCTAAATAACTCTACATCTCTAGACTTGCCAATTACTTCTTCCCCATCTCCATTTATTGAGATAGTATAGAATAGTAGAAAGCGTGTTGTATTTGGAATAGGAATAACTGTGTTCAAATCTTCTTTGATGAGCGCTGCCTGTATGATTTGGGGGCTAGTAATGCTAGCTTGAGTTATGTAATCATTTAAGATTTTCAAAGAATTTTACATATGCCATTTCATTTGATTCTTATAACAAATCCATGAGCTAAGTGCGGTGGTCACTCCCATTTTATAGATGAGAAAACTGATACATAGAGAAATTAAATCAGAGGTAGGTGGTGGTGCAGTGACTAGAGGGCTGTGCCTGCTGTTAAGAAGACCTGAGTTCAAATATGGCCTCAGACATTAAGTGTGTGACCCTGGGCAAGTTCCTTACCTAACCTCTGTTTGCCTCAGTTTTCTTAACTGTGAAAGGGAGATAACAGCACTTCACAGAATTATTGTGAGAATCAAAAAAGAAAATATATGTTTAAAAAACAAAATGCTTATCATAGTACCTGGAACATAAGTACTTTGCTTGTTTTATTTATAAATGCTTTTCTTAAGTGACCTGCACAACCAAAGTCTCTGAAACACTGAAGTGGTTTGCATTTCCTTCTCCAGCTCGTTTTATAAATAAGGAAATGGAGGCAAATAGAGTTAAGTGACCTGCCCAGTGTCACACTGCTAGTGTCTGAGGCCAGATTTGAGCTCAGGAAACTGAGTCTTTGTGACTCCAAGCCTGGCACTTTAGCTGCTATGCCACCTAGCTGCCCCTCCAGTATCTTTTACAAGAAAACCCCATATAGAGTCACAGAGAAGAACATGACTGAACAGCCATAAAAGCACTATGAAAATTCAGGTCTTCCTGACTCTGAGTCCTGTACTCTATGCATTGCACTACCTATCCATTTCAAGTGGCCTAGAGGTAGTCCTTTCATTTGTCTAAGCCAAAAAGAAGTTATTGGATCAAATGACTTTGAAGAGTGTTTGTGTATTCAGCTAGATATAGGAGTACTTAAGTTGTAATCTAAGAACTTGGGTTTTTTTTTTTTTTATATTTTGGTGACTATTTCAATAAAATTGGTTTTCTTTGTAGTTCTATATTTTTATGCATTTAAAAATTATTCTAGGAAGGGATGGAAAGGCTTCACTAGGTTGATAAAGAAAGTCATGACACAAAAATAGATTAAGAACCCCTGACTGGAGACTTCATCCACAGGTTCCTCCCATCTGACCCTTGGATTCCACAGGTAAGTTCTCTAGCTCTGTTAGGTGAGCTTTGATCTTATTTTGCATTTCATCTTATCTTTCATTTTTTAGCTATCTCCTTGCCTAGCTGTCTGTCATACAGTCTTTATCTTTGTCTCCCTTTTACTGGAAATGTGGACTTTGTCCTTTGGGTCCCCAGTTCTGATAGGAGAGATACTTTATCTTACTGAGATTCAAATCTCTATGTCACTTCCCTGTGGTCTCCTGTCATACCTCTGGGTACATATGCCTCTCTGTTTCTGGGTTTAAATGTTCCTTTCCACTTCCTCAACCTTCTCCACACCTTCTTCTAACAACTTAGAATGTAAGCTCCTGGAGAGCAGGAACTGTCTTGCATTTTTTCAAAATTTCTATCCCCAATCCTCAGCACAGTGCATGGTATATAGTAATTAACAAATGTTTTATGTATCAATCTTTAAGGAACTTCATTGGAACCATTTATTAGCGTCTTTAGGATATCATTCTTGAGAACCTACTTGCTCTGCAGAGATTTAAACCATTGGATCCTACTTATTTTCTCTCTGTTCTTTGATCACATTCCCTCCACTCTAAAATTTAAGGTTTCTGTCAGAATGTCTGGATTTCCTCTCCTGTCTATAATGAACTCTGTGATGGAGAGGTCCCTCTACCTCAGTGCTTTCATTATTTCTACTTCTGCCACCAATTTCTCTTTGATAGTGAAAGTTTGGCCCAGAATGGCATTCTCTTTACGGCTTCCTTTAGCTTTTATAAAAAAAAATTAATTTATTTGTTTTCAGTTTTAACAATCACTTCCATAAATTTTAAATTTTCTTCCCCTGCCCCAAGATGGCATGCAATCTTATATGAGTTCTACACATATATTCTTACTAAACACATTTTCACATTAGTCATGCCACCTAAAAGGATTAAAACAAATGGGAGAAACCATGATAAAAACCAAAACAAAACATAACACAAGAGAAAATAGTTTCCTTCATTCTGCATTTCAGTTTTATAGTTCTTTCTGTGGATGTTCCTCTAGCTTTTAAAGAATGAAATTATTAAAGCAAATCAAGAATGTATCAGCTTGTCCTTCCCCCAAAGGCAAGTACGACTAGTGTGGTGGCTCCTTGTGTCTAGTTTGTAAAGCATTCATGTACTGCTCTCATCCAAAAGCACATGGTCCTAACTTCTGATTACACTGAGAGTACTCTTAGGACCAAAGCCAGCTTTCAACTATCCCCTTGCCACATGCACCAGGGATTTGCCTGCTTTTTGATCCCTTTACATACCAACACCTCTCTTGACTTCCAACCACTGCTTTTCACAGCTGTCCTCATAAAAGTGTGAGAGCCCGGACCAGAAATTTCCTCTGTTTAGGAAGCAGCACCTGTGTTTCTCTCTCCCAGCTGGGCAGCATCCCAATCTCCCATCACTGGAGGCTGGGATGGAGCAGATAGATTGAGATCAATGGAAAGGTGGGCATCACAAAGCAAGATAGTAGAGGGAGGCAGTTGTGGTAGTAGGCAAATAAAGTCAGGGTTAGGTATAACCTTGGCTGTGAGAGCCAAGTATACTTTAACTCATCTTCTGTTGGAGAAGCAGTTTTTTTTTTCATAGTAGAGGAAGTGTGTTATCCAGCCCTTCCCCTATTAGTTCTTGAAAGAGCAGCTGCCTCAGTTTTAACTGGTTAGAGACCCAACTTAGCTACTTACTAGTTGTGTGCCTCAGTTTACATTTCTGTTAAAAGAGGGGTAATACATTGTATAGTGAAGAAATTGCTTTCCAAAATGTAGAGAGCTATGTAAAAGTTTGTTACTCTTGGTATTCTGAATGTTCCACACCTCAAACTCCTACCTCCTGTGAGTTTCATCATGAGATTTTTAACCTGAAAGTGACCTTAGAGACTAATAATAAGGATTATAAGTGCAAACCCCTATAATGTTAATGGGATCTAAAATCTTCCCTGCCCCTAATAGGCTTCATGTGGAGACCATTAAGGGAAGTTTGCTTGGAGGAAGTTTGCTTGCTTGAAGGCTTTCACACCTCTTGGTAATTGGGCACTGAAGCACTGTGTTGTGATACCTTCTGGCTCTATATATACTCTGAGGTGAGGTTTTGCTTTGGGGTTTACTCATTGGAAGAGGGTTCATGTGACTTAACAAGATGAGTCTCTGAGTAGCTGTTAAGGAGCCTCTCACACCCCACACAATGCTGCTTTGAAAACCCAGATGTTGGTGTTTCTCTCTCTGGTAACTATGTATGTACATAATGGTCAGACAGTTGGATCTGTCTGTTGATCTGTGATGTATGTATTGCTTATGGTCAGACAGTTATAAGTCCTGTCTGTTGGACTTTATGCTATTTTCTGTTTGTAATTTCTGCATGCATTTTCTCTGAAGTTCAGGGTGCTGACTCTTACCCTGAACTAAATGAATGATATATGTGTTTGATTAAAGTGATTATTGACCCCTTTAGAGTTGCTTTCAAGAAAAGCAGATCCAAGAACTTCTGCCAGCAGATCATCCTGGATATGCTGTGGTGTTTTGCTGTTACAACCTCTCATTTTAGAAACGAAGAACAAGAGACCCAGAGAAGCAAAGTCACTTGTTTGTCATGACACAGGGATTAATTGTCAAAGCTGGAATTCAGTCAGGTAGGTTTTCTGATACCAAAACTAGTACCTCCTTCAAAGCCTAAATAACATGATCCAACAGAAGTCTCTCCTGATCTTCTCAGTCAAAAAGAATCACTCCCTCCTAGGAACCCCTTAGTGCTTTGTACTCTCTTTGACTACAGAATACACTTCCATTCTTTTGTGTATTATATTTATTTGTGTTGGTCTCTGAAGGTTGTGTGGAAAGAGTACAGGCTTTGGTTTCTGGGGATCTGTGTTTGAATAGGAAATTTACTAATCAGGTGATTCTGGTCAGTTAACTTCTTTGAAATATATTTTTCTCATCAATAAAATAGGAATAATAATATTTGGACCACATACTTTGCATGGTTGTTATGAGGGAAGGGTTTGTAAATTTTAAATTTCTATGAGAATGTGGAATATTATCACTATCAGGTTGTTAGTGCCATGGGAGCAGGGTCTATGTCTTATTCATTATTGCATCTGCCATGATGCACACTTAGCTATATAGTTATCTTGTATATATGACATAATAATATGTTTACATATTTTTTGAATTGAACTTGCTTTATGAATTACAACTGAAATAACTCTCTGACGTGCTAAGGATTCAGTTGTTTCAGTACTAGCGTCAAAGTTTATCACACAGAGATAAAAATGACTTGTGCTATACTACTCCTGGGAAAGCTTGTAAAAGGAGAAGACACATTCCTATGGGCACATTATGGTTAAACATTAACTTTCTTTTGTTTCAAAGCTACAAGAAATGTTTAGATACTCATCATAGAAACTTTCATTTTGAGAAAGATATGTTGAAGTTTCAGCACATTATAGTGGAATGAGCAGTAGACTAGGTGTCCAGTCCAGTGAGGTGGGTTATAGTTCTGTTTCTGCAACAGGCTACCTTTACAACTTTGAAAGAATCATTTGTCGTCTCTGAGTCAACTGAAGAGGTTAGACCAAGTGATCCATAAAGCGCCTTTCCAGGTGGTTGTTCAGTTGTGTCTGACTCATTATGACCCCATTTGGGGTTTTCTTGGCAAAGATACTGGAGTGGTTTGCCATTGCCTTTTCCAATTCATTTTATAAATGAAGAAACTGAGGCAAACAGGGTTAAGTGACTTGCCCAGAGTCGCACAGCTAGGAAGTGCCCAAGACCGTATTTGAATTCAAATCTTTCTGACTCCAGCCCAGCACTCTATCCACTGCACCACCTAGTTGCCCAAGGTACAAGTATAAGATACAGGGACAAGCTTCTGTCATTTATGTGACCCAATTAAAATGACCATATTTCTAAACCATCAATGCAGGACTAAGAGAATGAATATAGGGAGAGAGTTTGGGAAGAGAGCCAAGGAGGAAAGATGATGTACTTTATCAGATATTTCAACCTTTACCTCCCCAGCAAGGAACTAACTTCCTTTTGATTCCTGTATCCAATCCTGCTGTAAAGCAGCTGATCAGAGCACCAGAGCAGGTTGCTGGTTTTTGGATATTGCAGGGGATTCTTTTTTAAAACAAGGCTCAAAACAATGAAATAAAGAAGGGCCAAAAGAAATCCTTAGTAATTCCGGAGAACACAATTCATAAAATAACAGCAACAACAAAAAAACCTTATTTCTACCTGTTTATTGTTGTTCTTATATTTGGTCATGAGGATAAAAAAAAAGCAATTTTTGGACTAAACCCACAATTTCTTTGGTTTATTCCAATGGAATATATCAATTACAATATGGAATCCACCTATATCAATGCAGATCAGCATTTACTTTTAGAATTTTAGTCTTACAGATTTGCCTGTAGCACTGAGAGGTTGTGACTTGCTCCAGATCACATAGACTTGAACCTAGCTGGCTCCAGCCTCAGCTCTTTCTCTATGGTGCCTCTCATGGGATAAAATTAAAACATACTTATTGCCAAAGAACTTCATCCATTATGTAAAAATACAAAGCAAATTGATAGCATAATTTTTCATTTTTTAAATTTTTTCCTATATATTTGATCTTTTCTTAAATTATTTCATGTTTTCAAAGTTCTACAATCACTTCCATATAACTTAGATTTTTTTTTCCCTCCCTCCCCCTCATAACTACTTCCCTCTCAACTCCCTCCCTCAGCCCGCATAAAATCTTATATAGGTCCTACATGTACATTCCTTTTAAATACATTTTCACCTTGGTCATGAAGCATAGAAAAATTAAAATGAATGTGAGAAAACATAAAACAAAATAAAATATAATACAAAAGAAAATAGTCTGCTTCTATTTGTGATCTAATTCCACAGTTCTTTCTCTGGATATGGAAGGCATTTTGCCTTACAAGTCCATTGGGAATTTTTAAAGTCTTTGCATCGCAATGAAGTACTAAGTCTACCAGAAAAATTCCTCACACACTGCGGTTGCTGTTACGTATAAAGTGCTCCTGGTTCTGCTCCTTTCACTCAGCATCAGTTCATATAAGTCCTTCCAGGCCTCTCTGAAGTCTTCCTGCTCATCATTTCTTATAGCGCAATAGTATTCCATTACATTCATATACCACAACTTGTTCAGCCATTCCCCAATTGATGAGCATTCCCTTGATTTCCAGTTTTGGCCACCACCAAGAGAGCTACTATAAATATTTTTGTACATGTGGGACCCTTTCCCATTTCTATGATCTCTTTGGGATACAGTTCTAGAAACTGGGTCAAAGGGTATGCACATTTTTCTAGCCCTTTGGGCATAGTTCCAAATTGCTCTCCAAAATGGTTGAATCAGCTCACAGCTCCACCAACAATGAATTAGTGTTCCAACTCTCCCACATCTCCAACATTTATCGTCTTGCTGTTTTGTCATGTTAGTCAGTCTAATAGGTGTGATGTGGTAGCTCAGTTGTTTTGATTTGCATCTCCCTAATCAATAGTGATTTTGTGCATTTTTTCAGTGCATTTTTTCATATAATTATAGATAGCTTTAATTTCTTCCTCTGAAAACTGTCTGTTCATATCCTTTGACCATTTATCAATTGGGGAATGACTTGCATTCTTGTACATTTGACTCAGTTCTCTATATATTTTAGATATGAGGCCTTTATCATAGACTTTAGTTGCAAATTTTTTTCCCCAGTTTTCTGCTTCCCTCCTAATGTTGATTGCATTAGGATTGGTTGTACAGTAACTTTTCAATTTAATATAATCAAAATTATCCATTTTGCACTTCATAATGTTCTCTGTCTCTTGTTTGGTCATAAATTTCTCCATTCTTCAAAAATCTGACAAATACGCTATTTTTTTCTCCACTAATTTGTTTATAGTATCAATCTTTATACTGAGATCATGTATCCATTTGGACTTTTTTCTTGTGTATGGTGTCAGGCATCGATCTATACCCAGTTTCTGCCACACTGTTATCCAGTTTTCTCAGCAATTTTTGTCAAACAGTGAGTTCTTATCCCAGAAGCTGAGGTCCTTGGGTTTATAAAACAATAGATTGCTATATTCATTGACTACTGTATCTTGAGTACCTAACCTATTCCACTAGTCTGCCCCTCTGCTTCTTACCCAGTATCAAGTGATTTTGATGATTGCTGTTAATACAATTTGAGATCTGGTAGGGCCAGGCCACTTTCCCTAGCATTTCTTTTCATTAGCTCCCTTGATATTCTGGACCTTTTGTTCTTCTGGATGGATTATGATATTATTTTTTCTAGCTCTAGAAAATAATTATCTGCTAGTTTGATGACATGGCACTGAATATGTAAATTAATTTAGGTAGAATTGTCATTTTTATTATATTAGCTCCACCTACCCATGAACAACGGATGTTTTCCAGTTACTTAGATCTGATTTTATTTGTGTGAAAAGTGTTTTGTAATTGTGTTCATATAGTCCCTGGATTTGTTTTGGCAAGTAGATTCCCAGATATTTTATAGTGTCTATTGTAGCTTTAAATGGGATTTATCCTTCTAACTCTGGGAATTGTTAGTATATGTAGAAATGCAGGTGATTTATGTGGGTTTATTTTGTAACCTGCAATTTTGCCAAAGTTGTTTATTATTTCAAGTAGTTTTTTACTTGATTCTTTGGGATACTCTATGTATATCATCATATCATCTGCAGAGAGTGATTATTTTTTGCCTATTCTAATTCCTTCAATTTCTTTTTCTTTTCTTATTGCTACAGTTACCATTTCTAATACCATATTGAATAACAGTGGTGATAATGGACATCCTTGTTTCACCCCTGATCTTATTGGAAATGTGTTTAGCTTATCCCCGTTGCATATAATGCTTACTGATGGGTTTAGATGGATACTGCTTATTATTTTGTGGAAAATTCCATTTATTCCTGTGTTCTCCAGTGTTTTCAATAGGAATGGGTGTTGTACTTTGTCAAAAAGCTTTCTCTGCATCTATTGAGATAATCATGTGATTTCTGTTAGTTTTGTTGTTGATATGATCAATAATGCTAATAGTTTTCCTAATATTGAACCAACCCTGCATTCCTGGTATAAATCCTACCTGATCATAATGTATTATTCTCATGATAAGATGCTGTATTCTTTTTGCTAATATCTTATTTAAAATTTTTGCACTTATATTCATTAGAGAAATTGGTCTATAATTTTCTTTCTCTGTTTTGGTTCTTTCTGGTTTAGGTATCAGAACCATGTTTGTATCATAAAAAGGATTTGATAGGACTCCTTCTTCAGCAATTTTCCCAAATAGTCTATATAGTTTTGGAACTAACTGTTCTTTACACGTTTGATAGAATTCATGTGTAAATCCATCTGGCTCTGGAGATTTTTTCCTAGGGAGTTCATTGATGCCTTGTTCAATTTCTTTTTCTGAGATGGGACTATTTAAGTATTCAACTTCCTCTTTTGTCAGTCTGGGCAATTTATATTTTTTAAAATAATCATCCTTCTCATTTAGATTGTCGAATTTATGGGCATACAGTTGGGCAAAGTAATTTCTAGTTACTGTTTTAATTTCCTCCTCATTGGAGGTGAATTCACCCTTTTCATTTTTGATATTGGTAATTTGGTTTTCTTCTTTCTTTGTTTTAGTCAAGTTGACCAAAGGTTTATCAATTTTATTGCTTTTTCCATAAAACCAACTCTTAGTTTTATTTACTAGTTCAATAGTTTTCTTAATTTCAATTTTATTAATTTCTCCTTTGGTTTTCAGTATTTCTGATTTGGTATTTACTTGGGGATTTTCAATTGGTTCTTTTTCTAGCTTTTTCAGCTGCATGCCCACTTCACTGAGCTCCTCTTTCTCTATTTTATTCTTGTAGGCATCCAAAGATATAAAACTTCCCCTAAGAATTGCTTTTGCAGTATCCCATTAGATTTGATAGGTTATCTCATTATTGCCATTCTCTTGAATGTTGTTTGTTTCTATAATTTGTTGTTTAACTCACTCATTCTTTAAGATTAGATTGTTTAGTTTCCAATTAATTTTTGGTTTATATTTCCATGGCTTTTGATTACATATAATTTTAATTGCATTATAATCTGAAAAGGATGCATTGACTATCTTTGCCTTTCAGCACTGGATTGTTAGGTTTTTATGGCCTAGTATGTGGTCAGTTTTTGTATATGTGCTATGTCCTGCTGAGAAAAAAGTATATTTCTTTGTATCCCCATTCAATTTTCTCCAGAGATCTATCATATTTCCCTTATCCAGAGTTCTAGTCACCTCTTTGACTTCTTTTTTATTTATTTTGAAGTTAGAGTTATCAAGTTCAGAGAGGAGGAGGTCGGGGTCTCCTACTAGTATAGATTTGCTGTCTATTTCTTCCTGTAACTCCCTTAACTCCTCCTCTAAGAATTTCAGTGCTATACCACTTGAAGCATATATATTTAGTAATGAAATTGCTTCATTGTCTATGGTGCCTTTTAGCAGGATATAGTTTCCTTTCTTATCTTTTTTGACTAGATCTATTTCTGCTTTTGCTTTGTCTGAAATTAGGATTGCTACCTCTGCTTTTTTTTTTACATCAGCTGAAGCACAATATATTCTGCTCAAACCTTTTACCTTTACCCTGTGTGTATGCCCCCATTTCAAATGTGTTTCTTGAAAAGAACATATTGTTGATCACGGTTTTTAATGCATTTTGCTGTCTCTATTTTGTGGGAGGGTTCATCCCATTCACATCCACAGTTATGATTACTCTCTGTATCTTTCCCTCTCTCTCCTTTCTCCCTGTTTATGCTTTTAGTTCTCTCTTCTTCCTTCCCTTCCACAATAGAGTTTTAATTTTTGACCACTGCCTCTCTCAGTCTTCCCTCCCTTCTTTCAGTCCCCCTCCCTTTTAATTCCCTTTTCCCTTACTACTTCTCTCCCTTTTAGCCTCCCCTCCCTTTTCTTTTCCCCTTCCCCTCCTACTATCTCTATAACTGGTTATATTTCTGTACTTAACTGAGTTTGTTCCCTCTTTGAACCCATTCAGATGAGAGTAATTCTCAAACCATGCTCATCTCTCTCCCTTCTTTCCCTCTACTGTAACATATTTTTGTGCCTCTTCCTATGATGTAATTTACTTTTCTTTCTGCCTCCTCCTTTTCACATCTCCTGTTACAATTCCTTTGCACCCTTAAATCACATTTTTATCATGACATCATTTACTTTATACTACTCCCTCTATCTATGTATATCCCTTTTATATATCATAATAAATATACAATCCTTAAGATTAACAAGTGTCATCTTCCCTTATAGGGATATAAACAGTTTGCCCATATTGAATAACATGTTTGATTTTTTTCCCTCCTGTTTTCCTTTTTATGCCTCTCTTTAGACCAGTGTTTAAAGATCAAATTTTCTATTAAGCTCTGGCTTTTTCATCAGAAAGGTCCGGAAATCCCTTATTTCATTGAATGTCCATCTCCTTGTATGAAGTATTATGCTCAACTTTGCTGGGTAATTGATCTTGGTTGTAGTTCCAGCTTCTTTGCCTTATGGAATATCATTCCAATCTCTCTGATCTTTTAATGTTGAAGCTGCAAGGTCCTGTGTGATCCTGACTATAGCTCCTCAATATTTGAATTGTTTCTTTCTGACTGCCTGTAGTGTTTTCTCCTTCATTTGATAGTTCTGGAATTTGGCAATGATATTTCTTGTTATTTTTAGTTTGGGATCCCTTTCAGGTGGATTCTTTTGATGACTATTTTGGCCTCTGGCTCTGGGACTTCTGGGCAATTTTCCTTGCTGACTTCTTGGAAGATATTATCCAGGTTCTTTTTTTCATCATGGCTTTCTGGTAGACCAATAATCCTTAGATTTTTCTCTCCTGGATCTATTTTTCAGGTCAGTTGTTTTTCCAATTGGATATTTTACATTTTCTTCTATCTTTTCATTCTTTAGATTCTGTTTGACTGATTCTTGATGTCTCATAGCATCATTAGCTTCTACTTGCCCAATTCTAATTTTTATGAAATTGTTTTCTTCAGTTAACTCTTGCATCTCCTTTTACATCTTTCCAATTGTTCTTTTTAAGGAGTTATTTTCTCCAGTTAGGTTTTGTACTTCCTTTTCCATTTGTCCAATTTTCCTTTTAAATTCTTCTCTGATTTCTTTTTCCATATTTTTAAAATCATTGGCCAGTTTTTCTTCTATTTCTCTAATTTAGCTTTTAAAATCCTTCCTGAGCTCTTCCAAGAATGCTTTTTGGACTTCAGACCAGTTCATATTCCCTTCTGAAGTTTCAGATGGGAGTACAGTCTCAAAACTGACCTCTTTGGTATTCATGTTTTGGTCCTTGTCCCCATAGAAAGATTCTATGGTCTTTGCTTTTCTGCTTTGCTTATTATTCATCATGATCACCCTTTTCCTGGCTTTTAAAGTAGATTTCTGCATCTGGGAAACAAATGGCTTGCTCCCACAGTTCTTGTGCCTAGAACTTGAGGCTTTGTGTGTTGTGGCCTCTGGTTCTTTCATCTAGAAGGTTAAAATGCTGTAGCTTACCTGGTGCTGAGCTGAGTGGTGTTGGAAAGAAGAGGCCAGGTGAAGTCTTTCTGGGTTTCCCCTGACTTGCTCCGGAGCTAGCTGCTTTAAGTGTGGGGGAGGGTTAGTCTGGCCATAGGAGATCTCCTGCTGAGCTAGAACATAGGCAAGCTCAGTGGTTGGTGATCCCATCTGCACTATTGGCCCAGGACTTGTCTCCTCATGCTGTGGGTCATGATCTTATGATCTGGCATAAGCTGAAACCTTGAACTCTCAGTGCATTTCCAACTGATATCTTGCCAATGACTTGCCTCTGACTTCACTTTTTTGCTGCAGGTAGCTCAAGACTTGTGGAGCAGGTCCTAGCAAGGAGCAACCTGCCTCAGCTCTTTTGTCATGCTGTCTCTGACCTTGACTGTAGCACTTCTCTCTAGCAACATTTTGCCACTTTTGCACTTTCTTTTTTCATTCCCTGGTATCATGGTAGGTGGTGGCTTGAAGGTAGTTAAGGTGGATAAGAGGTGCTTTAATTGCGCTATACTTATTTGTGTCGTATTCCCCCAATATTTCCCTCTTTGAGGAAAGGAACTGTATTTTTATTGCCTGCACTAACATGGCAATTTAAACATTTAATATTTGCTGAATTGAATTTCAGGCACACATCATTTTATTATGCTTTACTTCATTGTGCTTCATAGATATTACAGTTTTGTTTGTTTTAGTAAACTGAAGATTTGTGGCAACCCCTGAATTGAGCAAGTCTATCAGCAACATTTTTCCAACATTGTCCGCCCATATTGTGTCTCTGTTGTATTGTGGTAATCCTTGCAATATTTCAAACTTTTTCCATTATTAATGTATCTGTTGCAGTGATCTATGATCAGTAATCTTTGATGTTACTATTGTAATTGTTTGGGGGTGCCAAGAACCACACCCAGATAAGATGGTGAATTTATTCAATAAATGTTATGTGTCTTCTGACTGCTCCAGCAACCTACAATTCCCCTCTCTCCCTCTCCTCTGATCTCCCTATTAGGCTAATTAATAACCCTACAATGACCTCTAAGCATTTAAGTGAAAGGAAGAGTCAACCAATGTAACCAACTTCATTATTGTCATATGCCGCCACCACCCCAACCTTTAGTTATCACCACCCCAATCAATCAGCAGCCATTAACACTGAGGCAAGACCTTCCACCTGCAAAAAGATTATGATGCTCTGAAGGCTCATAACAGTAAGCATTTTTTTAGCAATAAACTGTTTTAAAATTAAGTTGTGTACATTTATAAAGTCACAATACTGTTGTCCATTTAATAGACTATAGTATAATGTAAACATAACTTACATATGCACTAGAAAAACAACAAAAATTCATGTGACTTGATTTATTGTGGTATTTATTTTATTGCAGCAGTCTGGAACTGACCTCATAATATCTCTGAAGAAGATCTAAGACAAATGGTGGAAATTACAGGGAGATAGACTTTTACTCAGTGGACTTTCCTCGTGAGTCAATGATATTATTGTTATTGTAGATCTTCAAAAAGATATGAGATGACTTCCTGTTGGAAAAATCGTAGTAAGGATTTATCCTTTTGATAGAGGTTGGACTGAGACCTCTAAGGACCCTTCCTCCTCCTTCTCTACTGCAACATTATACCGTGAGAAAGCTTTGTGCTGAGGTCTTCCTTTACTCATTAATGACTCCTTCCCCAGGATTGCCATTTTAATAAGGATACCAACCATGCTTCAGCTCATCCCTCCTTCTCTTCCCTCCTCTTCCTAAAGCATTGTTCCTTCTCCCTTCCAGTTTGTCTTTAACTATTGTCTTCCCCTACTACAACATAATCTCCCTGACTGTAGGGACTGTCTTTATTCCTTGTATTTGGATCCCCAGTCCTTGGAACAGTGCCTGGAACATTGTGAGCACTTAATAAATGCTTTATCTATCTGACTTCCAAATTTAAGAATCTGTGCTCCTTAGTGTTTAGGCGGGCTGATTTATTCTTCTGGTTTCTCTCATCCTTCCAGCTTGAACTCCTGTGAAGGAGTAAGCTTCTCCTGTCCTTTAACTCTGTTGTTTAAATTACTTGGTCATTTTATATGTGACTGTTAAATATAATCATTACACAGATCTGGGCAAAGAACCTTTAAAATGGAGAAAAGAAATATAATGCCAAAGGAATAAAAGGGAATTCTGAATAACATCATACAGTGCTAGAATCATTCAGGGAAAAACAGCAGATCAGAGTGACAGCTGTCTTGTACTTGTCATTCATATTCACATGTTGATACTTGGGATTATGAGCATGTCCAAGGGCATATGGGCATGTAGGTGTTGAATATTTTGGGGAGAGTTAGTTAGAGTTTCTTCTTTCTTTTTTCTCTCTGTTGTCTCATTATCCAAAATCCTTTTTCCTTCCCCTGCCTTTTACCTAACGCAGTTCTACTTTGCCATCTGCCAGGAACTGAGACTTTTTATGACATAAGAGAGCTGAAACCTTCTGTTCTTTGTGTATGTAAAAAAAAAAAAAAAAAAAATCAAGTTTTTGAATGAGTGATCTATGATGAATAAACAAATTCTCCCTTGGGAATATATACATGGTTATGGTTCTCAGAGAATCAGAGTGTTAAATTGGGAGGGTCTTTAGAGATCACTTAATCCAGTACTTTCATTTTACAGATAAGGAAACTGAGGCTAAGATTGTGCAGTGCCACATAGAAAACTGAGTGGCAGACTCATGACTTTAATCCAGGTTTTCTGATTTATTACATCTAATGCTCTTTCTGGAACATTACATTTTGTCCCATCTGTTATGGCCCCTGAACAGGACCCATAATGCATCATAGCTAAGATCATTCCATGCTTCTGGATAATGACTTCCTCTTTTGGAAGACAAGTGAATAGCATAGCCAGGAAGCTCTTCCACCTGTATAAGCTAAAAGCATTGAACAATGCGTTAAATTCTATAAATAAGATATAGGAAAAGGAATGTAAGGGGAAGAGGTATCTCCAAGTCAAAACAGGGTCAAAGCAGAAAGTGTCAGAGGCCTAGAAAGAGGAAAAAGCCCAGAGGCAGCCTAAAGGAATTTGATAATGAGAAAGGAAAGAAAGAGGAATCTCAGTAGCCAAACCAAGCTTTGTAT